>NC_132819.1:7322500-7642500 GCF_048594095.1 Paramormyrops kingsleyae | reverse complement strand
ACTTTCAAAGCACGCACTACTCACTAGGACTGCATGATTAATAGGTTTTGAATCACAGTCTTGATTCATATTCCTGTGTGATTTCAATCTTAGCTGACTCAACATCTTGGTTCCTGGATCCCTATATATATATATGAAGATTTTTTTTGATCTTATACATGTTGGAAGATTCGTGATTCGCACTGGTCCTGGGTCTCGCTTCCAGCTAGCGGTGATGGGATCCTCCTCGCTTGGCCCCCGCCTCTTTGTCTCTCCCCTGGCTTTGTTAGTGTCTGACAGCCGTGTAGAGTTAAAGGCCGGAGCCCAGGACTCAGCTGTCCACAGCCCCGGTTCTGAATGCCGACGTGTTGCCGCTGTCCATGGTTCTGGATGCTGTCCTGGGGCACCATTCTGACATCATATACAACCACTTCAAGTAGTAGCTTTTGTAGCTTGTCTGTTTGATTATGGTGACTCCCCTGTAGGTCATCTAAGAATAAGGACACTTTAAATAGTTGTTGTCATGATGCTCGTCCACGGCTTCGGCCGCCTGACAGGTGGCCCACACAAGTCGCAACACTAAGAATAGCGGCCAGCTGTCAGGATTCAGGTGGTGGACCAGCCGGATCTGGGTTCCGCCCCTCGTCAGCCTTGGTTGGAAGCCCCTAATTAGAGAGGATGCTTCAGCACTGTGAAAGGAGGCAAAGCATAAAAAGTCGTCAGATGCAGAGGGTGCTTGAGCAGACTCATCGGAGAAGCATCCCGACCGCGATGCTGGGAAAACGACGACATCAGACTGCCCTCATCCTCCCTGAACTTCCCAATGACACCACTGAGTCTGTGCCAACCAGTATCTCCTCCTGGACTTTCCCACAGCAGAATCTAGCAGGCGGTATCATCTTTCTGAAACCCAACTCAGAGATCCCACCACCTCCTTTGTTTGATTGTAAAAGGCCATTTGCTATTAAACACCAGCCAGGGGTGTACAAGGGGGTGGGCCCACAGGTCCTGCTGAAATCTGACTGGCCCCTGGAGTGCCCTTCCCCTGTCACTCACCATTTCAAAGCATATCATTGGCTTCTGTATGAATTGTTATCCGCTGTGTACAGTATGTGCATTTCTACCACCCCCACATGCATAGACATTATTATTATTATTATTATTATTATTATTATTATTATTGTTGTTGTTGTTGTTGGTGTTGTTATATTTTTTGACCAGTAAAATTAAATTCATGAATAATTTGTAAATATTAATTGTTAATTTAAAAGCTCAAAGGATGGTGGAAGTTGCTGCACCATTTATCCAAGGAAACTAGAACCACTGGGGACCAGAGTAACAAATGGTGAGAGCCTGACTGGAAGGCGCAAGAGTGAACAGTTTGGAGGCAATCACGCCACGGAGGAAGAGGGCAGGTTTTCAGCATGTGTTTGAGAAGAACATGGTGGCATCTTGGGAAACGTGGAGCTCCTCTCCGTCACGTCTCTCTCCATCAAGCTCTCACCACTGTAACTGACAGCAAAATAAAAATAATATCTCCACACTCCTCCTGGACGGAGCAGTGCAGCCATTCTCTGAAGGCTGTACAGACAGGACCCTAAGCTGGGTGACAGCCATGGATTCCCAGGCAGTTATGAACTTCAGGATAGTGCTGGGTTTTCAGCCAAAATCACCCTCAGCCACATCAGTTCTTGCTGTTAGACGTCAGCCATTTTTTTTCTTCAAAAAACATTTTACTTACAATTTTGCCTATTCTATTTAGGTAGTAATTCCTTTGTCAGAAAGAAACAGTTTAAAGTATTTTACAAATGAGATGTAACAACTAAAACCAAACTAACACATTGAATTTGGATCTGGGCAAGGGTGCATTGTAAGGTTTATAAGGAATAGAAATATGTCACAATACGTTTTCCGTTGCTGTTATTTACGATGAGTATAACTCGGCAAAAGGATTGCTTATTAAATCTTTAAAAAAAATACCCCAAGCATACTGAGAGATTCCATAAAGAATCTGTAATGTGATTTGCTGCAGGGAAACTTCTAGAGACCGGTGTATTTATTTGTGACTTTCTGTAGGACCATTTCAGGCTGAAAAAGAGCTTTTGAGATTGCGACAGGCTGGCCAGGCATTACCCATTAGGCAGGAAAAATACCGAATGACATCTTGGTGGCGCTCTATGCTACAGCCTGTGATTGGTTCACAGTCAGGGCACTTCAGTAACTTGAGCCAATAACATTTTGATGTGATATTGATGACAAACTAAGGGCATGATGTTGGTCACAAGTGCAAACAATACATCATGAAGTATTTATTTGAGCATAATTTGTTTACATATAACATGCTGGCACGACCACAAAATCAATATTCCATATATTTTCCCACAATTCTCTGATCAATCCTTATCTTCAATACACAACTTTTATGAATATTTAAACCACGAAGGAGATCAAAGAATAATTTCTCAAATAAGCACAGCATAACTATCTGGGTCAGCCTTTTAAAACGAAACCAAACATCAACAAAAAAAACCCCTAACCTTAATGCAACCACAGAATAATATGTGGAATGCAAATACAATGCAAGTATAACAAAATCGTATTTATAAACTTATAAATATTAATATATACATGTGTAAAAAGAGACAGATGAATACAATTATAGCAAAATCAACAATAAATATGCATGCAAAGAGATGCCAATTACATGTTGAAGTGTTCGCTGGGAGTGTGTTGTCTGAATAATTATTGGAATTTTATTAAGTATGTAATTAAGGCACTATGTATGTTGATATTGGTGACACACTTTTTGCAGTGATGACTCTCATTTTTACAGATTACAGGAAACAGTAGTTGTGGTGTAGGGTAGAATATGCCAGACAGCACAGAGTATTTTACAAGACACTAGATTTCGGTGACACTAGATTTTCATAAATAATCTGGCCGTATTTCATTCCCCGTGACCCATTTAGCCACACAAGGTCACCGAGAACCTGAAGCCTTTTCTCTCACAGCAAAGGGGACAAGGAAGAGACATTCTGTCTCATTGGGTCTAACCAGTAACGTAATCCAGTAGTGAAATATCCATGTTGGAGGCCATCTCCGCTGACAAGGTTACAGGCTGCAGTATGGAAAACGTCATCGTTCCTTCTGGCTCAGTGGGCACATGGTCGTTGTTGGCAGGAACCAGAATTTCCCCTTTTCATCTATTACCAAGTGCCAGAGGAAAAAATTAAATGTGCGACTCGGCTATCTAGCTGCACACTGTTCAAAAGACTATTATGCTGGGACACTGTTGGATTCTCGAATCTGATTGATCTGAAGGGTGCTGATTAATGTTCTACAACACACAGTGCCAGCCAGGTGAATCGCAGTAGTAAATCAATGAGCTATTAAAATATTTAATTCTATGTTACTTAAAATTCCAGACGTAGGACAGAATTTAAAATTAACGGAAAGTGAATGAAACGTTTACGTTTTTGGCTTGATAGCATGAATATGATGTCTTTAGGTTGAAATGTGTAAAGCACATATGTAGAAAGCATGACATATTTGTGTTAATGCATGAACTCTTCGCCTCTGTGGGCATATGCTTAAAATGTCTTTTTGTGCGTTTACCCTTAATGCATGGACAAAAGGATGAGCTTTGGGTTTGTATATTTAGTCAAGTGATGGACGGGCAACTTGTTCAATGACTGAAGCGATGGCCTGGGGGGGCGGGGCGGGGGGGTTGGGGATGGACTGAGAGGACTAAGTAGCCCTGCACACTGAAAACGTTGAATTTTTTTTTACTCTTCGCCTGGAAGGCAGGTAACTGCTTCACATCAGAAGTGCGGCGGGTCTGGTAGCCTGTGCAAGGGGGGGGGGGGATCCGTGTTTTTAAGGATTCTGCAGCGGCGGGAGGTCAGGGTGCTCTCTGAGGTGTAGCGGAGCAGAACTAATAGACGGCCAGCACCAGGGAAGGCTGCTACAACATTTCATTACGTGGTTATACTGGATAAATTATTTGGTCACCCTGCTGTCCAAATGACATACATGCTGATGGAAAATGAGGTAGTTAGCAGAATATGTTACGTTCCTTGTGAACGCCCATCTGAGGAATATGCTGTGGTATTTAACAATGGTGAGCAGTCCTTCACCCTTCAGCAATATGGAAATTTGGTGGTTACCAAGAAAAATAGATCGGTAATGTAAAACACAGTAAAATGAAAGGGGGTTTGGTGGGGAAAATGGGAAGGAATAATGTCTGATAGCACAACATTCACTATACATTTGGGTCATTACATTTGGGTCCACATCAGTCTACCATGTTGTGAATAAATGACAAAAAAATTTATTGTGAGTATCCTTAATTATGAATGACCTTCATAAATTACTGTCATATTTTTAATGCATACCTATTATTAATAATGAAATATAAGCAGAATTGCCGAATCATAAGTGGACACAGAACCTTCTTTCTGAGCGTAAATGTCGAACGTGTTATAGAGATGCTCTTGCACGTATCATGAGCGAGGACTGGAATGTAAGCTCTGATGATAATGTACTTATCTTGGCGTTCCACAGAGCGAGCGCCACACTCACTCAAGCACACATCGCTGCTTCGAGTTTGCTGTCTGTAATGGCTTAATTATCCCAAGCCTTCTGTAAAGCATGTTTTCACATCCACTTTGAGGAAGGGGGAAAAAACATGAACGTGATACAGGGGAATTTTATAAGAGGACCATAAGGGACCGACTCTCGCCAACTCATCACAAAACGTGATTAAATGTGGCCGTTTATGGAAAACCACTGGTCCCAGTAGAGCTGACCCGGGAAGAGGTACGATAAGGCCATCTCACAGATGTATAACTGCCAATGACTGTATGAAACTGAAAATGACCAATATGTTTGCTAGTAAAGCAGCGTTAATTGCTCCGTGTGTGTCTGCCTGTTTGTATACATACGCACATGAGGAGCATAGCACTGGGATATTGGTGGGAGGCCCCAAGGCGTGCAGATATGTCTGTTATTGTGAGAGAAGGAAGAGAAGCGTGACAGGTCAGGGCCAAGGAGAGGGATAGAGAAAGAGAGAGAGAGAAAGAGAGAGAGAGAGACAGAGAGAGAGAGAGAGCGGCAATGTGGCGAAATGCTCACTGAAGGGTGTCAATCGCGGGATATTAAAATGGGAGAAATCGCAGTGGTGGGTGACAAAGGCATGGCTCCCGCGGCCGCCGCCATCTTGGTCACTGCCATCAGAATAACTGAAGCAGGGTGTCAGCGAGAACCGGGGAGGCAGAACAAGAAGACACACAGGGTCTCCCTAGCAAAGCTTCAGGGAATATAGCCATATGCTAATCATGAGCCTCTTTTAGCACTCAGACATGCTTACGCCTGGCATATACAAAGCTCTTTATTCAGTGTAAGCATGAACCGTCATTTGCGTCTGTGTGGTTTAGCAGGGTGGGCATAAATTCATGTCTACTTGTCCATTTGCTTTTGAAAAGCTCAGATATAACCTTGTGGCCCTTCCTTTGCTTTTCTAAATTGCTAACTTGTTAACAATAACTCTGCTATTGTGCTTACATCACAATACATGTATTTGCCTTGTGATGCACGCTGAACTCATGAGAGTTTTACTTACACAAAAATGTTCTGAGGGTATACTAGAAAAATTATTGGTTCAGACAAATAACCAATCAGACTGTAGAGGAGGTAGGTCTAAGCAACTAGAGGCGGGACCAACCAATGAGATGTCTTGATCCTGCCCCAAAAATACAGCTGATTGGTTGATATTAAATCACAACACCCAGTGAGTAACCAATATTATTTGACTTCCCTAAAAATCCAATTTTCACTTTAAAAAACACAAATGTAACTCTGGCTATTATTAAGTTTTATCGTTTATATTCATTTATTTGTACAAAGTTTCCAGGATTGTTCATCCCTGTGTTCTCGTCCCATGGTCTGTGTTGGAAAGCAGGGGCGTAACTTTGGCTGGAACATTGGGGGGGTTGAGGTCTCCACCCATTACGGGGGAAACATGATTATTGGGGGGGTTGTATTAGCTGGTTTTGATTTATTGGGGGGGGGGGGGGGGGGGCTACAACACCCCCATCCCCCCCGTAATTTACGTCCATGTTGGAAAGGCTTGTTGGGATAGGCTACACGAGTATGAGAGAAATGCAATCTACTTCTCCTTTCAGAAGATGAACTAACGTTTGCGAAGACAGCCATTACTTGTCCATCACTGACAATCCTGTATTTCTTAAAACACTTTCAGGGGATCCTCCTCACAATCCACCAGCTTTCTGAATCTGTGTGAACGGTGGCGGACGTGCTAATTACATGTTTGCCAAGGATGTGTTTATTCACTGTGGAGTCAGCTGATCCAGTCAGCTGATCCAGTCAGCTGATCCTGCTTCGTTTATCCTGAGAGGCAGAAAACCACATCCCAAAAGCACAAATGAGCTCACAGGTTCGCATTTGTCTGTAAGTTTTAAGTCTTCAGGACTGTCTTTCTAAGCTTATCCTGCTGTGAACTTTGAATGAACTTTGAAGACCTTTTGTATTCCTTTTTTCCAATAATTTAAAAGGTAAAAAGTCAGCCTCAACTTTTCTAAATGGAGGATTTTTCTCCTGAAAAACAATACTGGAGATTAAACTAAAGTTATCACAATTTATCTCTGTCTGATATTTTATTCAGCATAATGTTTATGTTTCAAACAAAAGTATGACCACTTTCTCCATTCAATGCACAAATTTTTGAAACTTTACCATTTTATACATACTAACTTGGAAAAAAATAGTTTTCATAAATTTTTACTTGGATCAAATATTACTTTAAACCTCAATATTTTGGCAAAATATAAAAAATATGTATGACACAATAGGTGAAAAAAAACCTTTATAATACATTGTGTAAATGTCATGCAAATTCTCAACAGTAGGTATCAATTCAACCGCAGCATCACATCAAATTAATTATTATTTTTATCAATGAAAGTTACTGAATTTGAATGAAATATCAGAGTCACCCATAGCGACCTGGGGAGTTCTTGAGACAACTGAGCTTTGCTTTGATTTCCATTATATTTGTTTTAAACGTGTTTTATCTCCTGCATGCTGTGTTTTATATTGTCAATCTGATTTAAGATCTTTCAAATTGAAGATTTCCGATCATTTGTATAACTTAATGATTTATTCCGTTTTTTACATTCTCTGTGTATTTGATGCAATACAATTTTTCATTATACTGTACTGTCACCTACTCACTTTTCATTGTTACTACTGAAGTACAAACCATGAACAAAGTAGCTTCTTCAGATAAAAGATGCGTCATTATTCAATAATGACAAACACAGGATCAGTATTTCACTTGTGTTATTCATTACTTGTTCCTTCATTAGCTAGAAAAAAATTGCAGAATTAACAGATACAGTACGAAATATACTAACTGCTTGGAATAAAAAGATGTGTCATGATTCATTAATGATGAATTAGTATGCAACTAAGACTTAGGTTGTGGTTAATTAATGGAAAATTGGTAAGAAAAATGATGGATGGATGGATGGATGGATGGGTGGATGGATGGATGGAGTATACAGTGCATATTCAGTGAAAACTTGGGCATTCAAACAGCCTTTCATATCCTCCCCATGGGCCATCAGTTCTGTCTCTTTTCCATATGATCTTGTTTCGTCAGAATTCAGAATTCCTAGATATTGCATTTGACAGCCAAAGTCCAGGTTTCCATGCATCAATATGCAAACCCTCAGTGGGATTCGACAGTCAGCTTTGAAGCAACAGCAGCAGAGAAGGTGTAGCATGCAGGGGAATGTGGATAGCTATAAGCAACAAGCGCAGAAGAAGCGGGACTTATTTAATGGCAGCTCATGTAGGTAACCTTTGAGTAGCTAGTTATAGTTACATTAGTTATATTAATGTACAATAAGGGTAGAGCTGCCTTGTATGACCGGAAGCCAGCCCCCCCCCCCCCCCCCCCCCCCCCCAAGCACATATATCAAAGACATCCAAGACACACGAAACAAATCTATACGTTTGTTTTTCTTTTTTTTATGGCTAATCTTCAGCCTTGGTTTATTCATCAACTACTTTGCAAACACTCCACCTCTCAACCCTTAAGAGCTCTGGAATAAAAGCGGACTTCCTTAGAATGTCCATTGCTGTTGCCCCACACACACACACAGACACACAGGATATCTGTAAATAATGTCCATTATTTCTACGGGGAAAATTCTAATCCCAACATTACTACCTTAGTCCCACCAAGCTCTAACCTTGACCAAACAAAATACTACACTTTTGGCATTTTTTGTTTTTTGATTGCATTCACAGATCTTTGTGGGGACCTGGAAAATGGTACATTTGGTCCCCAGAATGTAATATAAACATAACACACACACACACACATATTATGCTTTGAAATCAACACATTACAATTTGTGAAGACATCAATAAGAATGCAAATAAATAAATAAAATTTAGCAAACCCATGAATCTCAGTAAGAGGCAGAATAAATTATTAAACATTATTACTCAATGAAGATCTGCCATTGTGGAAGAAAAAAGCATGTCATGTATAAATCGCATGCAATTTGTCTTTCATAATCACGGGGCTATTATAAAGGAAGAAAAAAATTACATATATATATATATATATATATATATAAAAAATTTAAAACATTGATTTGTTGAGTTGCTTGATTACAAATAAACTTCTATGTTATTCAGATTAATTGTCAAAAGAAGACTTTTTGTCAAGCAAAATATTTTTTCCCTCAACACAAGAAAAACCAGTTTATGCTGGAATTAAGGACGGTGCATTCTGTTTGAGACAAACGCTACAATCAACAACCATGAAATGGATTGTGCATGTATAAAATATTTGTTTTAAAACAACATAAAAATAAAAATAAAATGCATGTGCAACATTCATGTTTGCAGAGCAACAGCCCGTCAGGTCTCAGTCAATGAGAAGTTCTGAAATGCTGCTCTTTGTGGTAAAAGGCGGTAAACAGTGGATCAGTTTAATTTTTAGCTGTGGCATCTGCTCCACTATAGTGCCCGAGATGACCGAGGGTACAGCTGAGGTTACCCAGGCGACAAAGGGTATGTTCAGAATCACACCCTAAGTCTAAAACAGTGCAGATATAGTATATGTGCAATTTTGTACAGCTTGAATTCTCAGTAGCAAAAGTGACTCACTGTATAGTACAGCTACACACAATGCACTGCGAATTGTGCTGTGTAGATGATGTATACCACCATGCCACATGGACTAGGTGCATGCTGCCTGCTGTCAACTGACCACAAGTAAGACAAACATTTTGATTAAATTGTAAAAAGTAACATAGTGATACCAGCCATCTCTGTAACAGCTGACACAGCAATTTGAAATAACATTATAATTATATACAAATATTTTATTAAATATAAACAGTAACAAATACAAATTACTGACAGGCGTAGGCATCACTTCACGCTGTCTTTTGCTTTTTGCAGATGTGTCGTTGCTCGGGTACCAGTATATATAGTCTGAAACCATTGTCATGTTTCTTTGATTAATGCCCTATGATTTGAAGCACATGGAGTTTTCTGCAGGAAACGGTGAGTGAGGGAACGAGTGAACCATTTCGCACACAACCACGGTCACAGCATCAATCTGGAGACTAGCCCACAATCATTTCCATCACTCAGCTCATGTAGTGATTATGTGGATGGTGGGCCGATCCTCAATCGGCTATTATGGGCAGGAACAGCCTGAGTGCTACAATGCAGTTCCACCTCCAAAGCTAGACTCAGCGCCCCCTTTGTGCAGACATCCCTTGGAGCGGAACTGAAACTCTAGCCTGTGGATCTACGACTTGTTCCAGGGCAGCTTAATCAGCAGTCCCGGTGATTCTGGTGGCCAGCCACTGGCTCGTATTATTACTTGCAATGTACCGCACTGTCACCTACGCACTTTTCATAATTGTGAAATATGTCAGTCTGCTCCAGTGTGCAAATTGAACCTTGTACTTTCTTCTCCTTTCATATGGAATAACGCCCCATAAGACACTCGGGTGGAAAGGTACCTGCCAAACAAATCCATCCTAATACAAAAGCAGCCTCTGGTTATTACAGAAATATCATAAATAGCGTCAGAATGCGACATTTCGCACCAAAGTTATATAATAATGCCAGAAAGGGCCTGTGATTTTCAGCCTTGAAATATTTGCTCCTTCTGTTGGTTAAATACAAAATAATAATTTAGAAGCCGTGATACCGTGGAAATGGGGCGGAAATTTTTCTGCTTGTTTTTCAGACATGGCAGGTGGCCTGAACTGAACCTTTGCGCCGAGCTTTAATTAAAGGGTGCCATTGAGAATATGTCCCCGTGCTGCAGAGGTGGTCAGACCCCCCCCCCCAAATGCACTTCTTGATACCACACCTGGTCTCTGCATATTACTATGGCATGAATGGCTCCTGAAGTCAACCTGCCGACAGAACCTATGAGACTCTGCTGATTTTGCCAGGAGCTGCTGACCAGAGGCTACAGTTAATTAAATATAGACTGAGACGTTTAAATCAAAATCGCATAAATATTAATACCACTAATTTTTGACGTACTAGTTTTTGAAGAAAAATGGACTATTCAGAGTGTGCTTTAACCGTAGGCCTGAAATGCTCATCAGCCACTTCAGAAAAAAAATCCGATCAGAAATAACTCTTCAAACTCCCGTTGTTAGTCTCCCCTTATATTGCAGTAACATCTCTAATCAGTAAATCACCGACAAAGCTTCATGTATGGTGACAATATAGAAATCTAAAGAATAATGGTGCAGGTGTCTCAGTCCTGTCTCTGACTGCTATTCTCTAAAAGGCTCCGTGCAAGTCAAACTACTGCACACGTCACATGTATGCCCCCGGAAAGATAAAAAGGAATTTCAATACATCTAATACTGGCATTATATAAAATTCACATTGTTAAGAGAATTTCTACAGTATTGTATAAAAGTTTTAGGCTGCCGTGGAAAACGTTTAGTGCTTTATCAGCGTAGTATGTGCAAATATGCTCAGAGAGTAGAAAACTGTTTAACATATATGCAAATGAACTGTCATGTAGTGAGGCAAGACATAGAACACGGATTTGTTTATCGGGGCAAACAAGAGAGGATTTATTAAACGTATAAACAAATGAGATCATTGGGATCAAAAGCGAGAGAACCTGGGCGTAAGAACCCAGGGCACGGCACGACACATTAAAGATGGACCCGGGACTCATAGGACAGGGAAGCACTTATATACAGGGATAACGAGGGGGAGTAATGAGGGGCAGGTGCAGCGGATCACATGAAGGCTGGAACAAGCGGTAAGACAAACGAGCAGTAGGCGTGGCCTGTTAGAGCCAGGGAGGAGAAGCGAGAATCTGGCGGGGCAGGACATGACATTAACAGTAACTCAAAAAATAACAATTTGTTTCCAGATAGTTACCGATATCCCCAGGGGCACCCCAGGCATGGCAGATATTCGTTAAATCTCACCACCAGCTGACTAAACTAATTAACTTAGTTAAATAACATGATGATGCATTGATTAGCCAGACATGCTAGCATGCTAGGTGTTTTAGTCAACAAATACGTGGGTGTATTGCATGGTTACTGCAAACACTTGGGTGACATTCTGAGTGAGATATTTTGAAATTACTAAGCTAACATACTTTGACAGACATAAAATCATAGTTTTACACCGACATAAATATAATTTAAACATAATTTTCTTTGGCAGCCTAAGGCTGTTGCACAGTAATATATATATTATGTATCTGATACATTTTTTTTTTGTTGTAACTTGCAAAAATAACCATCGGCCCGAGAGACACAGAGACGGGTCACATTGGAGAAACAGTCCAATTCTAAAAAGCTGGGCAGTATGTAGGGGGGTGGGGGTGGGGGGGGGGGAGACGACCAATTGGATTTTGAGCATCATTTTGTCAACATTCTCACAGTATTATTTCCTGCCTGATATACTTTTTGTAGGATGCGCGGCTAACAGGGTTGGGGGGGGGGGGGGGGTCTCAGGTGCACTATGGGAAATGAGAAATGAAAGGGAAAGCAAACTTAAATATCTGCATGGCAGAGGCACTCTCGGTGATATTCTAATGGAGTTAGAAAATGGAAGACGCCCCCTGCAGCACGAAAACAGAAGTGCGGGACTGACGACTGTCAATGAACTGCACAGGTGGATGCGGTCTAGTGGTGAGGGGTACATGTCCATGTGAGGGGGGTCTGGAAAGGAAACCTGCTGTTTGCAGTCCCATTTCTTTTGGGGCGCAGCCTTCTCTCGTTTTCATATTAGCATAGTGTGTCTAGATTTGTCCCACCCCCCAAAGAGTCTGACACCGCCCATCGTTCCATGCTGAGGAGGAGCTGTTACTTTATATGTTTGTGCCCAAACCATATAAAATTTTAGAACAATGTTCCGGAGTTGGATGAAAATCAGTACTGTGTTTGTCTCTTTTTTTAAAGTCTGACTTGTAAAGCAGCACCATGCTAAGCAGGGTAGTCATCTTAAGTTCAAAGACTTCATAACAAAACCAAGGACATATATAGGGTGAATTCACAGGGCATTGCCCCCAGGTGAAAGCTGATTGGTCGCCTCCCCTGTCCAATCACCTATTCAAAAAGTGTCATTGGCTAATGATATAGTCAGTACATCGGTATGAATTATGGCACCTCTTAAACCCCTCCCACAAAATCACAGAATCACCCATGAATTCAACCCCCTAATTCCCAAGTACTTTCTGTCTATCATAGCTGAAGAGGATATTTATGGTGATTCATGCCCTTGCACGCTCGGGAACACATGTGCCACCTATTTGTTATCAAACTGTTGCATGTCACCCTGTCATGACTGACATTTATGTTAATGTGAATACATGTGTGACTATTACTTAAGCTCCCTGCTTAAAATCCTCTTTATCTTGACAGTTGTTTCAAACCCGTAGGGGCTGGGATAGGGGGGTAGGGGGGGGGCTTCATTATAGCTATCATGTCCCAGAGTCCAACTCCGTAGACAAATACGCGTCCGCTCCCGCTCAGATCAATTTCACGGCTCGGCGGCGCTGGCGGTGGATCACCGGTGCGTCTTAATCCCGCCGCATCCGTTAAAACATGCCAACTGGCTACAAATTAATCACGACACCTTTATTCTGCTTTACTGACACGTGTAGATACGCTTGCTGCCCACACCTTCCACAGGGGAGACTCCAGCCACGTAAAAGGCTTGTCCTGTAATGTCAGTCTTTGGTGGATTTCAGAAACATGACCAGCTGGATAATTGAAAATTAAATTTTACTGAATCCTTGTGCTATGGCAGGCCTGTGTTTGAACAGGACCTAAAGGATTTTGAAAGAAATAAACTAATTTGGAAACAACACGAGTGAGACACTATCCTCCCTTCTTCAGATCTGATAGATTATATCTTCCTGTGCTTAAAAGTGCTCCTTTCAACATATGACAGGGTGCAAAGGTCAGGGATGCGTGTTAATTATTGAAAGGCCATCATCTGCCGGAGGACTACACGCTGTGCCGTGTCTGCTGCCGGTGACTCATGTGAGATGAGGACTGCCAGAGACAGGGCAGATGTAAGATGAATATTTACTGACGATGTTTAATTTAACGCAAAAGTTCACTGGCAGCAGTGTAGCGGCACGACCCGCTCAGAAGCTGAGGCAACTATTGCAAGTTCGATTCGAAATTGGGACATAAGGTCATCAGTGGGGTCTCAGCACAAGAGCCAAGTTCACTCTGCAGTGCTACCTGATAACGTCGCAAGATGCCTGGAATCTCCACCCAAGATCCAGCCCACGAACAGCACTTCTGACATTCGAAACGTAGAGTTTAATGGATGAATTTGTGTCGCGATTTCTCGGAATGATTTGTGATTCTCTCACCTGCCCATATTAACCTGCGTGGTTTCTTGTGTTTTTGAATGTTCCTGAGTGTTTATGACTCTGAAGAAGAGCAGAGCTTGTAAATGGACGTACAGAAATAGAAAAGCGCACTCACGAACTATGGACCACGGCAGAAGCGGTGGGGGGGGATTACAGTCATGTCCACTGGTCTGTTTGCTTTTGAAAAACCCAAATATAACCTTCTGCCTATTCATTTTTTATCTAAACTATCAAAGCCAGTCCTGCTCACAATATATATTTTTGCCTTGTGATGCATGCTGGGATTTGGCTAATGCTCCCAAACTATCACTATGTCTGAGGGAACTCAGAACCTAACCAGCAGCCCTGATGAACCACACCAGCTCCTTCCCCCCTTTAAAGCCCCCTGACTCAGTGTCAGGTATTGTTTGAGGGATGCGACATACAGTACTGAGCGTTTAATCTCCGTCTTGCGTCCCGCCCTTGCTCTCCTCTCCAACCTGCTCCTGATTACCTCCCTCTCCGTCTCCCTGGTGTTCTTACCTCATGTCTTCTGTGCATTTGTAGGATCGAATCCCTCGGCCTCTGACTTCTGCCTTTGGCACCCTTACACTCAGAAGTACCTTCCGATTTACTGTGCGACTGCTGGTCTTCACTAATAAAACCCTGTTGTCTGCAATTGGGTCTCTGAGCTTCTGTCCTGACAGTAGCATTAAATATACTGTACAGTCAATTCCAAATCACAACCCTCATTGAGCAGCCAGTATCGTTGGCCCGAAAAAAAAAAACAAAAACACAGATGTTTTTCAAGCTTTTATTGACCAAGTTTTATCGATTTTGCTTAAATTCTTTTTGGGTAAATGTTTTGTGATTGTTCATAACAGCATTCTGCACGATGCTCCAAAAGTTCACCATGGTCCCATGGTGCATGAGGACGCTAGCTGAGGTTCGCGGCCGTGAGGGAGACCATGTCATGGACATTGCTGGAGTGTGTACACCGTTTTAGCACGGTTCATTATAGGCCATTGGTTGAGGATAGAGGTTGGCCTGTTTAGCAGTGGGGACTTTTTGGGAAACTTCCTGAAAGTGATCTGCGGATGATCTCCCAGAAGTGGACCACTTCACCCAAAGATCATTCAGCGGATCCTGGAGCCCTGACAGTTGTTCTGTAGAGAAAGTGCATCTGTCTGGAGCCTCACAGAAACGGTAGTACCTTAATGGCCCTGCAGCATTAGCCCAAGTGGGATTCCACAGGAAGGAAGTGGCACTTACAGCGCACGGCTTGTCCAAGAACCAAGTTTGACGATCCTCAAATTAAATGATTGGATTGCTTGGTCTGGAGGGTGGGGGGGGGGTTTGCATTTCCCAAAATTGTCACATAGGGACTTAATGACTGGTTTACTGCTCAAAGCAGGATACCCTTTTCAGCCACATTGATTGTATTGGTGAAATGTTCTCCTTGGGCGTAATTGTCTGACTCCCTCGAAGCCTCTGTAATTTCCCGAATAGCCAGGCAGCTGGCTCCGGCCCAGGAATGGGAACAAAGGCAATCTGTTCGGCAACAAGGAGACGAGGACACAATTTACAATCATCCTCCCATTGCTTTGTTTTTCGCCGCACTGTGTCCTCCATCTTTGACTGGAATTTTGCCACTCGGCCACATTTTTCACCTTTTAGTCTGATTATTAAGGGATATTAACCAACCCAGGAGACCTCTGGGCCTGACATCAGCGAAACACATCAGCAGAGATTCCATCTAGTGTTGTGACAGCATTGCTTTCCCCGCTGACAGATATGTTTCTGTTCAGCTCCCTGCAGGCAAACGTCTGATTGTCTGTCACGTTGCAGGAAGCATACCGTTTTCAAGGGAGAATAAACGAGGGATTTGGGGCACTTCGTATTTAGTTTGTCTGCACATATTAAACTGTCCTATCGCTTGTATTCTGTAGTGCATTCTTTTGGAGGGGATGGAGGGATTGTGTATTGTGGACAGGAAATCAAAAGCAAACAGAAATTTGGCACTGGAATCTAACTGGTATTCACCTGTGGGACAGGAGATGTATCATGCACTCTTTGAACTGCTGGTGTATGAAAGCGATTTTGGTTCAGACCATTACAGGCTTAACTGGTTTTGCGGGGGGAGCCGAATGGCTCGATGGATTAATCCAAACAGCTCATGTCACCTCTACACTCTTCTGACTGTATTATGAATGCCGGTTACTTGACAAGCCGCCTTTTTTGTGAAGTACTGAGAACTTCTTGGAAGATCTGCCATTAACATCTCGCCCTCCGTCAATTCACTAGCGTGTGCAAAACAAGGACAAAGTTGACACTAAGCTTGCCTCTACCCACTGCGAAGCAGGAGAAAGCTATTCGCCTTTGATCCTGAGGATGAGCGACCTACAGTGCAGAGTGAACCGGACACGTGATCACAGCCATCGCAGAATCACTCAGAACAAAAGAAAATATCCGTGGTGTCAAAAAGTGGCAAAGTTGACTTTCCACTTTCTCACCTTTCTCACTTTATGCCACCCAAATGATCAAGACTCAACGTTCAGTGTTCAGTGCTATTGTCAGGTGTAGATTACAACCATATTCTAAACACGTATCCCAGCCCTGGTCCTCGGCTCATGTGTAGATTGCACAAATGAATTCTTACTTATGTGCTACCTGCAGATCAAAGTACCAAAAAAATACAAGACAGCAAGCATAATAAGATTAGACTGAAGGTCATCATTACACCAGCCTCAAGCGCATTATTTATATTTTAAGTATGAACTACTGGTACTATCTTACAACACGAGAAGGTTCATAGTGATTCCATTAGGGTTTTATGTCTGATACCTTTATTCTGGTTCAACTGCCATAAATTGCATTTTTGTGAAATATATTTATGCATTGTAGCAAAACTACTGTTCTAAAGGATGTTACAACAGCATCTCAATGTCCTGGTAAACTTTGGGTTACACTTTTCTGACTAAATATCCCTAGTAGTGCATACTTAGAGAAGAAAATTTCCCATTGGCCATAAGGCAAAAGTGGAAAAAAAAAGAAGTTTAATTGTGAATCACAGTGATTTGAGCAAAGAACCCATTTTGTAATAAACTTTATCTAATTAAAAGGGTACCTTAGGGACCTTGCCTTGAATTAACAGCTAAGCTGTTCCAAAGAGGTGATACCATAAATAAAAGACAGGAATTTTATAATTAGCTCTCAGTATGAATTAGGTGTTTTTCACACATTGTCATGATGCATCACAGATAGAACTACATAACGATAGGGCACCATGCTTGTTTCTCAGACAAAGACCAAAAACTCTTGTTTTAAAGAAGTTTCTTAATGTGAGTTGAATTCAACACAATTACTTGATTTTTCCAGGAAAGTCTTTACTGGTGAAACGAGGACTTGGAACGGACTTTATCACAATCGTTAAAAGTCGAATAGACAGCATCGTCTCTCTACTCAGCTACTTCTACTGGCTTATAGGTTTCGCTTAAAAAGACGAATCAAGTCAGAATCACATATACAACCGTAAAAAATTCTTTAAGAATCTCCACTCTGTGTTCTATGAAAGAACATTTCATGTACATTCTTGAAAGATCACTCTTTGATCATACCTTTGAATTCTTGCATAACCATTTTCAGAAACTTCAGTGCTAAAAGACTGTAAAAACAATGCAATATTTACTTGAATGGCAAAACGACACCACATTCTGCAGAAGTGTGTGAATGAGTTCACGTAGTGGTGTTTCCTTTTACATGCCTTCTCTCCCTTGTTTGTAAACCCAGTATTAATCTAATAAAGGCCCAGTTGGACCTAGTAACCCTGTTCCCTGATAAGAAAAATATTCTTCCTTAAATATTCATCAACAAAGTTCCACTAAGCTGGATGAACAAAGGTGTATGGATATTTTTTTCTGAAAACAATACTAAACGAGTCCAATTAAAAGTCTCAAATTTTTCTCTTGACTTGTATTCTGAGAATTTAAGAACTGAAAACAAAAAAATGACATTGGCACACACAACAGCACATATACAAATGAACGGGGATCTAATTTCCTTGAAAAACATCTGTCCTCATTCCCACCATTACCTGGCAGAGAAAATGCTCTGTGTGAAGAAATTGCTTTTGATGGATGTCAGACTAAGATGGTATTATAGATTTTTTTAACCCCCTCTCTTTCTGGGAATTCAGCTCACTGGTATTTTGTTTTTCATCAAAAGGAGAAACAAATGCCAGACCAGGAGAAAGTACTTGACAAATTAAAGTTTACACGCAAGCCACAAATTTATTCGGATATTTTGTTAAAATCGTTAAGATTTTAAGACTATATCCTGGCATAATTATTCCCTTTGTGTCCCTTTTTTTTCATCATTCCCTAAGGTATAACCCAAAAGAAAATCTGTTAAATGAATGACTTGTGCTGTATGACTTTCATAAAACATTGATGAAATGGATCATCTCTCTCTCCGCAAATCTGAGCCATGTCTGTCACATCCATGTGGCTTCTGCCATCGCGTATCGTCTTCTTTCTCTCATACTCATTCTTTTCCTTTTTAAAAAGAAGAAAATTATTTGATTCTTTTTGTGATAAGAAGTTTTTCTTCCATCTTTTTTTTTTTTACAGTTTCACCAATTGAAGGTCCTGCTGTAGCAGGAGCATCTAATTATTGTTAGTAGAGGCTTGTCCTGCCACAATAAAAGATCCCCAGCTTATCCACCACAATCCGTGGGGGCCCTTGTGCCGAAGGGTTCCGTTGGGCCTACAGAATGTTGTGGGATCCCACCATTAATAAATTGCACCCCACAGAATCACTTTCTACTTGCCTGTCAGCACTTGCTGCAGCAACAGATAAATAAATAACAAACCAATACCCACAGGGAAATTTGTCTTGGAGTCTACAAAGCTGGACCCAGCAAAACACAAGCAGACACACCAATCCCTCATACAAAAGACATTGGCCAGAGAAGTAATTGTAACCCAGTTGTTAAAAATGTTTTTTTTTTTTTTGTATTTATTCATTATGTTCATGTATTAAATGTAGAACTTTTGAGGTAAAGAAAAAAAATAAATTATTATGTTTGTATATGTGCTGTGTTGATATCTTTACTTGTATTATTGTAAAGCGGGCATGTTATAATTTATTCATTTATTCATTTGGGTGAATAAATGGTCCAATTAGCGCTGAGGGTCAAGGTTGAGCGAAGCGCGGGAAGAGAGCGACGGGGAAGAAGGTGTAATGGCGGAGAGCTGTGGCTGAAATGTGTAGCTCACGCATTTCAAGAAAATAGTAAAATCGTCGACCAGACAATGTAATAAGCTTATAGTAAGGAGTCTGGTGAAAGTGAATTTCCACACGAAGTTCAGGAAAGCTAGAAACTAGACTCCGAGAGTGACTCTTGCCTGCCCGTGGGTAGCCCACCTATCCACCGAAAGCTCCCGGATCGAATGCTCAGCGGAGAGACCGAGCGCAGAAGGGTGCACCTGACCACTGGATCCACTCTGCACTGGACGACACCCAGAGATATCGTGAGTGTGGTTTGCTTTATTTTACGTTGCGCTTGTAGCTCACAAGTGTGAAGCAGCCTTTTTTTCATTTTTGTTTGGCTACAACGTGCCCGAGCTTCACAACAGGCCTGCACCGTATATGAGCGTTGATTTTCTTTACTTAAATCTGCCGGCCATCGTTTATTTTATTTTTTTGGAACCTTTAGGGGTTTTTTTGGGACTTTTCCGTTTCGGGTTAAAGGGATGAATGAAAGTATTATTTGCTCCCGAGTGAAATGTCTTGTATAAACTGGTAGAAATTAGTAAATAGTTCCATTTACATCTGATTGTATTACTATGTTGATTATGCTCTTTTTGTGTAAAGTGATGTATGTATTTATGTTCTGGGCTTTAAAGAGAATTGATAGGGAACCCTAAATATTATATAGGTACTGAGGGAAAGGAATTCAGGGTAGCTCCCATAATTTTAATGCACAAAAGGGCGCTACATAATAAAAATGGCTTTATAAATCTCCTTCTACAAAGTACTAAGGTGCCAGTTGATAGTCATTGGATCAGAACTGTATTGTATTATAATCCAAGTTTTACCTTCATTAC
Source organism: Paramormyrops kingsleyae (assembly GCF_048594095.1). Lineage (NCBI taxonomy): Eukaryota > Metazoa > Chordata > Actinopteri > Osteoglossiformes > Mormyridae > Paramormyrops > Paramormyrops kingsleyae. The sequence continues at coordinate 7,622,502 of NC_132819.1, read as the reverse complement.
TCTAGGTGAGGCTGAGCTGAGCTCCATAGAAAGATCTCGCCTTTAATGCTCTGGTCTGCTTTACAGTCCTCGCCGGCTGTTTATATGCTTTTACCCTGTTGATATTTTAAGCCCAAGCTAAGAATTCTCTCACGGCAGCACAAGCCTGGAACAGCCCCCAGTCCAGAGGCCATCCGGGCAGATACAGTGTTTCATTCCCGGGCCTGCGGGGGTCCCCTGCTCTGTGAATAACCATTCAGCGAAAGACCAATCCACCCCCCCCCCCCCCCCCCCCATCACCCGACTGCTTCATCCAGGGACCAATCGGCACCGCTGTGGGTGGGAGGAACCGCATCAATCAGGCCCAGAGGAGTCCAGCGGACCAGGTCCCCGAGGCACAGCGCACAGGCCGGACGGGGGGGCATCTTGGTGGAACCTCATTGTGGGGCGCAAAAAACAGCTAAAGAAAGAAACGAGAGAGCTACTGCGAGGAAAAAACGAGACCAGATGCGAGGGAATGGCTGTGAAGCGAAAGACAGCCATATTTCTATGGCACTTATGAGTTGATAATATAGAAAGAAAACGCCATACAGCTGGGAGCTAAAGGTGGACAGATAGTACTTTTCTTTTTCAATGCCACCTGTCAGTCCTGGACGAGATGGATAAGAGCAGGAAGGATCCGCTTCAAGAAAATATGCTTCCGCTTCCACGTTTCTGCCAAGGTAGCAGTTTTTGTTGCCTGTCCCAGTGCAGGTAGAAAAAATATTTTGCCTGCTCCCTCATTAACCACAGTGCTGGGGGCGATGCAGATCGATGGATGCCCTGTTTTTTTTTTATTTACCGAAAGGCAAACAGCATGCATCTTCTAACTGAGAGAGCACAGCTGTGAACGGCAACTGCGAGCCTGTACTGGGAGTCGCTACTGGGTGCAGCTACTGGGAGCCGCTTCTGGGAGCAGGCCACAGTTTAAGCCTCCCTGGGCACTTCTGGATAACGAGGGCGCCCAGATGCCATGGCAGATGCTCTCGGCATCGGCATGGCAACACACGTGGTGCCCTGATCGACCGGAGATTGCCAGGACGGGTCATGAAGCGATCATGCTAATTAGCTGCGGCAACACTGTAGCCTGTAGCAATGACTCTGCCTGCTCAGTGGGAATGGATACGATTCGTATTGGTAATCCATTAAAGAAAACAAACACACAAACTTGGGGGGGGAAAGCTGTTCTTGTGAAAATGCCTGATTTGATTTTCTAATTTGGTTAAGTTCTTAAGATCTTAATTGTAAGCTTCCTGGCACTGGAATCAATCTTTAATGTCTATTGCATGTTTTAAAAGAGTTTTAAAAGCAACAGAACCACAATTGATTTGAGCGCTCCTAAATAGACAATACTGTGCATCAAAGCTATGTTTGCTTTGGACTTAAATTCCTCTATGCTATTATTCCTAAATGCCATTATTATATTCTCACATATGATGCAATGATTTGGATGTTTATGCTTGGAAATAAGTGCCTTAGAGCTCCTGTAAAACAGGGTGCACTGGGATTCTGCTGCTTGGCTGGGTGTCCGCTCATCCTGCTAGGTGACTGAAACGAAGTGACCAGGTTCTAGTTTCCTCCACTCAGCAAACCTTTATACATTTGGGAATAAGCAGCATTTGGTTGCTCGCAGTTTCACCACTTTCCAGGAGCAGACAAATTCGCTGGCCAAAGTACAGTAGCTTATTACCATTTGCTAGATGTAGAGAGTAATGAGTTTCGTAGTCGTTTCCATAACCTATAGAAATGGTTTTTTAAATTCTCTTTCATTTAACTCCTAAGCTCTTTAAAGCCCTAAAGATTTCCCCAATATAATATTTCAAAATAGATTCATGAAATATAAAAATTGTCTTATATTCAATATTTCCTAGTTTATGCTTTTCCATGAATGTGTGCTCATTTAGCTCAGCTTGAAGTAATTTAATATATATTACACTGAATAACAGTTTTAAATAACACCAATTAAAATGGCCATTTTCATAATTTGAATGTCTGGGGGTAAAATTACAAAGAATAAACAAATTTTGATATGATGCATTAAGTAATTAATTTTGATAAGATGCGTTAACCTATTAATTTAGGCCTGTAGACTCATTATGTTATTTTCAGATTAAAACATATTATATTAAATCAACTTCCATTGAAATCTTTATTTTATCAGGTGTCTGTGTTTATGTAGGTTACCCTATTATGATAGACCTTTATCTAAAATGCCCCTTAGCAAATAGTACAAAACCACTTGCCTATATAGTTTATACTGTATGTGGACAACATTCAAATCTATCAAACCGCTTATTTGTTTTTTAAGAAACAGTGTAATAGCAGACAATACCATGCTCTGTGATAGTCTCATATCTATAACTATATCACAATACTTACATTTTATTTATTTTGCAGACACTTTTACCCAAAATGGCATACAATTGTATGGGCAGGGTCCTGGAGCAACTGGGGGGTTAAGGCCCTCGCTCAGGGGCCCGACGGTGACATCACTCTGCCAACCCTGGGATTCAAATCTGACCTTCTGATCGCAGCCTCCTACCCACTGGGCCTATGCCATTAAAAAAACAAAAAGACCAAAAGAAACATCCCAGATGATGAGATTGATATGTGTCAGTAGCGGTTAAAGGAAAACTTGATACGGGTAACCCTCGGAAATATAGAGTTCCCCATCAGGCATTGCCACTTGCCGTATTTAGTATTTTGTTGAGTGTTTGGCCAAAACCAGGTAAGACTTTTTTGGTGCCCATGAGAAGAAGCAGAGTTTGCAGTTCGGATTAGAATTCCTCTGCTGTTGATGGTTCGGGCCGCTCTGATAGGACTGGCCATAAACTGGACATGCTGGGAATTGAGTTCTGATGAGAGACCAGGGGATGAGAAATGGTGCTGACAAAAAACAGCAGAAGGGAAGGGGGTATGTGTGGGGGGCGGGGGGGGGGGTCCACTCTCTCTGAGGCTCACCTGGTTATCTGTGACAATGTAAATACAAAAATGACAGTATTGAGAGGACTCGCCACTTACCGTTAACTGTGTAACTAAAAAGGACCTAATTGCCAACTTCAACAAGGCCAGGCGATCAGCAAAGACATGGAACATGGAGGCAAAAACCACTGGATGAATTACAGTGGTACCTCAGTTCTCGAACTCATTAGAACTCGAATTTCTTAAAAGTCAAAACAACCAGTTCGAAAAAAAATTACCTAGAGCTCGATCTGAATCTCAGAAGTCAAACCGTGAATGCCGACCTAAGATAACTTGTATGCGCAGGGAAATGAGTCACGCAGCACGTCTCTCAGCAGAAACAAAGGGTAACGCTTCAGTCTCAGCCTTGCATTTGCTGTGATAGCATCATGCATGTTTACACTAGCTGAATACATATATTTACACAGTAAAAATACTTTTTGACAATGACAGACAGTAACAGTAATTATTATATAATAAAATACATTTAAAAATAAAGATTTCTTATTCATTATTTTAATATTAATAATAAACCGTTAATACGTTTAATTATAATAATATTGTCATGCCGAGCGGGGACGGAACGGAGACAAAGGTGCAGACGTCAGGGTATCGGGGAATACGGGGTTTAATTACAGGTAAGGCAGGCAAAACGCAGACGGACAATACAATGACCGGACTGGGGAAACAAACTGAAACGCGGACGAAATACAGAGGGCTAATGAAAACAACCAGAAACAGCTGATCACACGGGGATTCCACACGGGGTTAACGAAGGGGCGTGTCACACGGAAGGAGTGGACGATCGGGGCAGGACACATTGTTTGGATACATTTATTTTCTTACTTTACAAATGACTGTTTTCATAAATGTGCTTAGATGTGTTTAGTACAGTATGTTCTCTTCTTGTTTTATCTGGTTCATTTTGTGTTTAAATGCTAAAAAAAAACTTATTTAGGTGTAATTTTTTGGGGTTGGGAATCAATTAATTGGTTTTCCATTATTTCTTATGGGGAAAATTCGATCACAACTCAAACTTTTTAGGATTCGATCCGGAGTTCTGAACGGATTAAATTCGAGTTCTGAGGTACCACTATATAAGTTAGAATCAATCCGTCAAAGGGAAACTCATGATTTGAGAGATCTGAGACACACTAAAAAAGATTACAGCTCCAGCAGATGCAACATATATATCGTATGTATTAAGTAACATGGCCCTTTGCATCAAAAGAAAAAAGAAGCCCTATATAGTGAATATGGAAGGATACTTTAGGTTACTAGGGAGGTATGGTGTGCTGCCGTCCACTTTTGGGATTTGAGTTTTGCCTCAGTCTATGCATGTGGAGTTTGTACGTTCTCCATCTCCCAGAGGTGCTGTGATGTCCTCCCACAGTTCGAAGACAGTTGGGTTAATTGGTGTCTCTACACAGCCAGTAGTGTGTATGTGCCCTGAAATGGCCGGCATCCTGTCCAGAGTGTATTCCACTCCTTTGATAGGTCCTGAGATAGGTTCCAGGCCGGCGTGGTTATATGATGGATGAGGGGATTTGTTGAAATAAAAATCAAAGTCAGATTTCAAAAGAATGTGTCCAAAGAGTAGGGAAGGTAAAAACAAAAGTAATTTGAGCAAAACAATCAAATAAGCTTCTACTTGGAGTTAAACATTTTAGGGGCATGTGGGAGAAGCTACTTCTAAAGTTCTTTAGATATCTACAAGAGGGTTCCTCACACAGAGCTGACAAGGTCGTTGTGGTTTTGTCAGGATGCGGCGGCAACAAAAAAATAATAATAAACAAAAGCCAAAGTCGCAAAAAGCCATACAATGTTTATCAGGGGAAACCACCGACAGGGAACTCCTCTCCAAATCTGAAGGAACCACCCCTGGCCGCCTTCTAAGTCTCGCAAAAGCCACTTTCAAAAGCGTAACAAGGTGGAGCCAAAGGGCTCTTAACACAGAGTGGCTGCGCTCAAGCTATGAGCTACTAAGAAGCAAGTACTTAAAAGATGCTTGAGAAAAGCAGCCTGTTATTTTCTACTCAGAATCAGTAATAATGCCGAGCAGTATATCACAGCTAATGGAACAAATGGATGCTTAAATTAAAAGAACTCTTAGCGAAAATGGAAGTTATTTAAACAGGAAGGCAGAAAAACCGGACAGGAGCCCGAGTACAGTGGCTTTCGCTAACCTGTACCCAACAGCGCTTTGTTTACCTGTAACCGTGCACTTTGTGGCCTAGTTGCACAGATGAATATATCGTACCCTGTGCAAGTTATGCCGCAAGAAACAGGGCAACATAAATAAAGTAAATAATTCAAGGTGTTCAGTTAAAGGTGGGTGTTCTGTGGCTCAGCAGGTTAGACTGCTGTACAGTATCTATGGTCAGAAGGTTGCTGGTTGTCCTTGCCAGAATAGTTACGTGTCTGTTGGATGCTTGAACATGGAATTTAACCCACAAAGTACTCCGGAGTGTCAGATAAACAGCCTAACTTTGTGCTTGGATCCCAAGCTTAACTCTCAGCTATATTCATGTGTGCGTATCTCAAAAAGGAGTGTGTGATGGAATATGGAATGAGAAGCTGTCCAATGTACTTGTGCAAATTGCAAATAAAGGATAATTTCATTGCATATGGTAGCTCTTTGTTAGGTCAATTTTGCATCATGAAACATTGTGCCTTAGTAAGAGGTTTCAATAAGGCCTATTGGTGAGGTGTTTGGCTTTGCTGCTTCTGACCTACTTCTTTGACAACATGCGATGGCCCTGAACAGTAGGGGGCAGTGTATTGCTCTTAAAAGCCCAGCTAAGACCTCATTGGTGGTGTTATTAGGGCTGTGCTTTTGCCATACACTGTGGTTCATCATCGGTTATGCCCAAGAGAGTCACCATGATATGCATAATGGATTCAGAATATCAAAGTGTAACTAGTGTTGTCTTCTGCAATTTGGAAAGTGCAGCTGAGGTGACATCATCAAATTAGACATGACTGAGACCTCCTCCTCTGCGATACTTTAATAATATTTTCAAATTGTGCCAAGATCTTAACAATTAATATGTGTCATTTTCTCTTGTTAAATGAAGGGATAGTTCATCTTCCTAATGCATTAACTTCCCACAAGCTCTTAGTAGTGCATTAAAATAACACGCTACATCAACTTTATCTGCTTCTTTCCCTCAGGCCAGTGCATTGTCTGGAGAATTTGACTGTCCGTCCTCTCATCTGGCACAGCAAAAGAAAGCATAGAAATACTGAAATTTGACTTAAGCAGAGCCCACTACAGCGCCCTGTACCCTGAGGGGCCTTTCTGTGCTCTTTCCAAGTCTTTTAGTCTGTAAATATGAGGTGGTAGCAGATAAATTGGGGGATGTGGCCTGGCAAGCCTGCACAGGAGGGAGCAGGCAGCACTGTAATTAAGGAAATGGGCTCAAGTTTCAGAAAGAGCCTCGCTGTTGTGCGCTTGGGGCTTGAAATTTAACCAGAGTTAATAGAGTAAAATATGTAGTTGCATAAACAGGAAAAAGTGAAACTTTGGCCTATGCAAGTCTATACTAACAAAACTACACAAACAGTCTGTGTGGACAGTATAGGTCCCAGGACACGATCTTTAGGAACATAACTCTATGGTTCCTCTGTTGCTCATTCCCTCATAGTTTAAGGTTTGTTATTATAAATAAAAATAAACATAAAAAAAACACCCAGGGGAAACCAGCAAAATGACTCTTAAGAATATAAAATATATATCAGATAGGAAACCCAACGAATATCACAGGAACTGAATTTACTTTTTTTTATATTTTAATAAACTATTTTAATTAATCAGTTTATTGACATAAGCTTTCAGTACAACCACTGTCTGCAGCATGAAATAAGGTAATAATAATAACTATAAATAATAATAATAAAAATGGAACAAAAATATGGCTTAATACTTGCCTTTCACATATTTTTCCAATGAGGAATATTTTTTTTATTTATAAAATGTAGATGTAGCTATGTATGTAAACATAAAAAATCCCTACACTCCAAGTATCTTATTATTTCAGCTTTTTTCCCCTTAACAGCCACTGATCGTATCGCATCACATCGTATCGTATCACATCGTATCGTATCACATCGTATCGTATCACATCGTATCGTATCGCATCACATCGTACCGTATCACATCGTATCGTATCGTATCATATCGTATTGTACATAAATCTAAATTAATATCCAAATTGTATTGCAATCACATGTTAACACCGTATTATGCTAATGTGGCTTGTCATTCAACTGACCACAGGTTATTTAAGTGAATGTAGACTTACCTCTAACAAAATCCTGGGGGGGGGGGGTTGTGTCCATGTGGGTCACTTCCTCTTAGAAATCAGATGAACCGTTATTTAAAGATCAGAAACACCGGTGTGGGCACCATCATCCTGGCCATCTGGGGTGGGAGCAGTGGGTTTGAAAGCTGTTAATTAACTGGCTTGTGGCCTGACTCTCCCAGCATCATCAGCTGACTAACCAATAGCATTGCTCAAACATCCATTTAATGATTAATGTAGTTCTATAGCTATCATTATCAGGTTATATAACACATACGTATGGTACTGTATATACACATGCACCTATCCTCATTCTCCAAACAAGCAAGCACCTTAACTTGTATACTACTACAGATACCAAGACCAAGCTTATTCAGTAAGTTACATCATGAGTAGGATGTTTAGTTTTTACTTCTAAAACAGACACTTATTTTTTTTCATGTTGGGCTCCTAGCAGTTTGCTGATGAAGCACAGAAGCCTTTCAGTAATAAATTTGTTTGTAAAACCTAAAGAAGCTCAATGTATCCTCCCTGACATGGATTACCTGGTCATCTTATTCTGTGTATTATTTTCTAGGTATAGCTAGATCTTCCTCTCTCTTTCTGGAGCTGTGTCACAGACAGCAGATTGCCCAGAACAAAAGTAAATTAATGTCCTCAGCAGTCTGTGACTCACTGTTGCTGTAATGGAGCAAGGCTTTAAAAAAATGTAACGAACAGCAGGACGTAGCAGTGTCCGCCTGTGCTGATCCTGTAACCTCTTTGCCTTCCTGCTAGTCCTCAGACACCTTTATCTGCCATGCCTCATACAAGAGCTTCTCTGACCTATCTGGTGTAAAACAGGGAGAGTGATGTAGCAGCTTGTTTCCAAGGAGAGACGTGTACTCCCACTGCAGTGGAGAAACATGCACTACTTCTTATTTATTTTTAAATTATGCATGAAGAATGGAGGTATTGACAAGCAGAAAAGTAAAAGCTGACAGAAGAAAATAAATCAAAATAAGAGATTGTTGTTCTGTGGTTCTTATGTCCGCCCGTCATGTCTGCCTGACCCTCCTGTCTCCTGCCGAATGTGGCCCTGATGATCCATGCCTGTTGCTTGTTGCCCCTCGTTACCCTTTGTATTTGAGTACCTGTTTGTCTCACCAGCCCCAGGCCGCTCATTGCCGTCGTGCCTCCTGTCTACCCCTGTCCTTCCCCTACTCACCTTCTTGTTTTGACCCCTTGCAGTCTCGTTTGTTTCCCTGCTCATTTGTTTTTTGCCAAATGCCTGCCTTTGAATCCTTCATCCCGTATGCCTGGGAGTAAAGTTGTTCTTTAGATCTGTCTGTCAGGACTGAACACTACATGGATAGGTAAGTAAGATCAACCCAAAGGTTAATGGATAACATATATGTGAATGACTAGAAACTGACATCACATTGAAATGACTGGATTTGATAGCTATGTCACCAACTAGCTAGCTTTACTGTAGCATAAATGTTACTGACCAAAGAATTAAAAAAATACAGTGGTAATACAGTATGTATGTGTAGAATACAATGATGTGTGGTATTTATACTTACAGAGAAGACAAATCACTGCAAATCATCGTATTTAAGAAGGTGATAAACTATTTAAACACATATTTAATTTAAAAAAAAAGGTCAGGTAGCTATTCACATATATTCTTAAATGTTTTAAAATAAGTCATCTTTTATTGTTTGTTTAGTGCCTCATTAAGACCTTATCAGTCATTCTTCAAAGTGCTTACCTCGTCAGAGTAATTATGAGCAAGAATGAACAAAAAACGCTCACTATACCTAACTTGTCAGCTTGCTGTCAGTGACAGCCTACAGCAAGATTCCAATATATGATTATATTATGATTGATAAAATTTATGAAACCTGCTAAAGAGGTGACGATCTGTACAGCATTACATAAATTCTCAGTTTTGAAATAAAAATTGTTTTCTCTGTTTTGGATATCATTTCTCCCGACCTACCCACTCAGTGAAATCGTTTTTTTTTTTTTAACTCTTGTAAAATCAATAAGAAATGTCAGAAACAATCAAATGTAACAGCCAGGAAGCTTAGCTCCAGCACCACCATAACCTGCGGCACACACTTTAATTATTTCATTGCCTCCAGCAATTGTCACGGGAGATAAATGTTTTAAAGACATGGTCGTCATACTGAAACAACAGATTCATCACACCGGTTACTTCTTACCGAATCACATTCCTGTCTGAGCTTTCGGAGGGGCGAGATGTCGCAATTTGTCTTTGTGTGAGAACCAAATATCCACTAGATTCTGTTCAGCTCCTCCCATTCCTCCCTTTTATCTTGGATTTACCACCAGCTTGGTTTCTGGAGGCCCGAGGCCAGGGTGGATTGTGGGTAAGACTGGTACTAATTCAAGGATATTATCTCTGGAAAATGGAGCACGTAGCTAGACAGATGTTCTCCATGGCTATTGAATTCCCTTGTACTCTGGATTTCTGGTCCAGTTGTCCATAATCATCTGGATTCTGTGAACTGGATTTTGGTTAATGGGGGACCAAAGTAAAACTTCTGTCAGTTTCCCTCCACTGGACCAATGTTTTGATCTTCGGCTGTACATTTTCGTATATTAGTATCCCGATTCAAATTTTTGAACAGACGGTAACAAAGTACTGTAACTTCTGTGGATGAGCACACATGTAGCTCTGCTGTCTCAGAAGTAAACATCACATTCTTTACAGAAAGAATAGCGTGAAACATCTTGTCTACAATTTAGCTGAAAGGCCCATCATCAGCCTCATCTTCCAGATTGGTATGATGCGTTGAAATCATAGGTAATGGTGAGTAATGGTGAGTAACGGTGAGGAACATAAGCAAGATGAAAATGGGCTGTTTTTAAGAGTATTATTCAACATAGAAATCTTGTCATATTTTTCAAAATATTTCAAAATACTACTCATATGGATGGCAAAATAATGCTCATTTAATTTGAAATATATAATTTAGTTCCATTTGCCACATTTATTAACTCTAAGGAGATCTTTAATCTTGAGCTCCTTTCTAAATTGCAGATAACAAATCCTAAAGCTCTAGTTCCAGAATCAAAAGAACTATTAAATCAATGTCAGGCCTTTATGAAAATGACACAGAATGGGATACTAATGAACTGTTAACCCTTTGGAGTTAATCATGGCTGAGCTGCTAACGGTCTCCTAGCAACGGGAGACAAACAGCAATTGTGTGGGTCTCTGGCATCTGTGCAATTTCGCAGGTTTAATTAAAGACCAACAAATTACTTTTCAGTTGGCTGTAATTGTAAAATTAAAGGATCCCCTTCGCCCCTTTCATCCAGGGTAATCCTGTTCTGTGGGTGTAAAACCTCTCTCCCTGGGTGGTCCCACCTCCTGATAGCTTCCTAAATCATATTTTGGTTTCATAAGTGTCTCTGGCCAGTAAAGTCACACCACACCTCTCTGGCTTAAAGGTGATAAGATGGAATGGAAAAGGCATAGAATGAAAACTATGACCACCTGCAGGCTTAAACACAGTAATTGGTCTCTGCTAGTCCTACTGGAAGTGAACCCGGTCATTTCTGAGCATGAAAGGTGAAATCCTTTGCCTTGTCAGCTCTTTTCAGGGAGCAGTCTTCAGCATTGCGGCCAACAGGTGTGTAAACAGTAGCTATATGAGGATGAGATACGCCTTGTCTAAAACACATCACACACTCACTGTAGCATGTTGCATTTTTTGTGTATATATATATATATATATATATATATATATATATATATATATATATATTCTTCACCCAGCACTCTGACACTCTTGCAAAACAAGGAGTCCAGGGAAATGAGAAATATCTTCTTTTTTATGAACCTCCCCACCTACCCCCTGCCAGCAGCGTTATTTTCAAAGCTATGGCAACCGTGGTCAGAAAATAAAAATGGGATAGAAGAAGGGGGGGGGGGGGAATGTTGAAATCTCTGAATATTAATAAAATGCAGCTAAGGCAGAAAGCAGGCACATTTTTCATCGTACGATTGCAAGCAGATGCATGCGCTGGAAATCTATTAAAAACAAGCACTTTAGTTGCTTGTAAGACAGTCTTATCATGGGATATATTGGTTATATTGTATCAACAATAGATTCCCATACCAGGCTCAATGCCAATGAGATACAAAGTTGAAATTAGACCTTGCAAAGTTTCTTAAGGAGGATAAGTGAGTGAATACATCATCTTATATAAGCCTAAGAAACATTTATACTAGAGTAATTTTTATTAATACTGCAAAAAAAACTTTTTTCAATATACTTGTTGCACGTATCAAAGAAAGCCTATTATTATATGGTAATGGAATACTCTGACAAGTGGTCAAGGCTGGCCTCCTATCTTACACTTTTTCGTCCCTGCAGTCAGTAGTAGCAAAGTTATCCCACCATTGATGTCAGCGAACATAGTTTGCTATATAAGTATTATGAATTATTAGTAACACTAGATATAAAAGTATTTTTATTATAATGGAAAACACACAAGATGGGAAAAAAGAAAGAAACTATATGTATATATATATATATACAGTATATATATATATATATATATACAGTATATATATATATATATATATATATATATATATATATATATATATATATATATATATATATATATTAGTGCTGTCAAACGATAAACATTTTTAATCGGATTAATCATAGGGTTGCTGTGGATAAATTTAGATTAATCACGATTAAATATCATTCATTTTTAATCTATATTAATCACATTTAATTTTGCATGAGCGAACAGACTCAAGAGAAAAGGGAATATACACTCACCTAAAGGATTATTAGGAACACCTGTTCAATTTCTCATTAATGCAATTATCTAATCCACCAATCACATGGCAGTTGCTTCAATGCATTTAGGGGTGTGGTCCTGGTCAAGACAATCTCCTGAACTCCAAACTGAATGTCAGGATGGGAAAGAAAGGTGATTTAAGCTTAATTAAATTTTGAGCGTGGCATGGTTGTTGGTGCCAGACGGGCCAGTCTGAGTATTTCACAATCTGCTCAGTTACTGGGATTTTCACGCACAACCATTTCTAGGGTTTACAAAGAATGGTGTGCAAAGGGAAAAACATCCAGTGTGCGGCAGTCCTGTGGGCGAAAATGCCTTGTTGATGCTAGAGGTCAGAGGAGAATGGGCCGACTGATTCAAGCTGATAGAAGAGCAACTTTGACTGAAATAACCACTCGTTACAACCGAGGTATGCAGAAAAGCATTTGTGAAGCCACAACACGCACAACCTTGAGGCGGATGGGCTACAACAGCAGAAGACCCCACCGGGTACCACTCATCTCCACTACAAATAGGAAAAAGAGGCTACAATTTGCACGAGCTCACCAAAATTGGACAGTTGAAGAATGGAAAAATGTTGCCTGGTCTGATGAGTCTCGATTTCTGTTGAGACATTCAAATGGTAGAGTCAGAATTTGGCGTAAACAGAATGAGAACATGGATCCATCATGCCTTGTTACCACTGTGCAGGCTGGTGGTGGTGGTGTAATGGTGTGGGGGATGTTTTCTTGGCACACTTTAGGCCCCTTAGTGCCAATTGGGCATCTTTTAAATCCCACAGCCTACCTGAGCATTGTTTCTGACCATGTCCATCCCTTTATGACCACCATGTACCCATCCTCTGATGGCTACTTCCAGCAGGATAATGCACCATGTCACAAAGCTCGAATCATTTCAAATTGGTTTCTTGAACATGACAATGAGTTCATTGTACTACAATGGCCCCCACAGTCACCAGATCTCAACCCAATAGAGCATCTTTGGGATGTGGTGGAACGGGAGCTTCGTGCCCTGGATGTGCATCCCACAAATCTCCATCAACTGCAAGATGCTATCCTATCAATATGGGCCAACATTTCTAAAGAATGCTTTCAGCACCTTGTTGAATCAATGCCACGTAGAATTAAGGCAGTTCTGAAGGCGAAAGGGGGTCAAACACCGTATTAGTATGGTGTTCCTAATAATCCTTTAGGTGAGTGTATATGCACTTAACATGTTTATTGAACATCTTGAACATGAATCGAATGCATTCCATCTGCCACAGAATACCATGGACCCATATCAAAAAGCAAGATTTTTTGCTTAGTAGGACAACTTGTCGGATTTAAGATACCTCAGTTTAAATGGTCTTTATCTTCGTTCACTTACAGTTAGCCCGAACTACCGTAAATCTGACAAATAATCCGACTAATCATGAAATCCAATTCTAGCCCAGTTAACTGCCATTGTTAGCAATATCAGTTGATACATTACGCACAGTACTTTACGTATAGAACTCCGTAGCAACATGTCCACAGATAAGTTGGACGGTATAGTGTGTGCAACCGATTTAATGAGCCACAAATGAGAAGTAGTGCTTAAACAGTAAAAAACTACAACTTTCCCTTCTGTTGGTAAAAGGCGCAGCCATCTTGGATTCTGAACTCGGGATCCTCTGTGTTGCTCCGAGATATTTCTCGGATCTCCGAGAAACGGGAGCGCGCATTCCGTCACTTCCGGCTTCTAAACTCGGAATCCAAGTTCCCAGGGCAAATGGAATGCACCAAAACTGTCCAAATTGGGTTGACACAGACATTTCAGGGATTTTGAGTCATTCTGCGTGGCAGATGGGTTAATTGCGTTAAAAATTTTAATCAGATTAATCATGATGATGGATTAATCCGCATTAACCCATTAATTTTGACAGCCTTAATATATATATATATATATATAAACTGTCCTCCAGAAACTGTGTACTGAAATTTCTAATCTAAACTTTTCCTTACATTATGGCCGTTTGATAGTCTCAGTAGGGTGGGTCAGGAGACCAGGTTTGGTATCTTGATTAACTTCATCTATCTCATGTTCCATGCGAAGAGTTTAGATTAATGTGTTGTTTCTCCAAATCCTCAGCTAGATCCCTACGCTCCTGAAAGCCTGTTCAGTGTCCCCAATATGTCTGTGCGGTTTTCATTTCCATTCCACCAGAAAAGGCAGTTTTCTTTTTTGTATTTCTGTACTGTATACTGTCCATCCTGGTTATATAAAATACACTATATTCCCCAAATAAAGACCCCTTTTCAGCAACCGGTCCTGTGCCATTCCAAGTGCACACACTTTCACTCACATTTCATGTACGCCTTCTCATGCTGCAGTGAAACGAGCTCGGGAACATTATCCTTTCTCTGGAATCAAGGAGGAATGTGCTACATTAAGCAACAAATGTCATAATTAAACTGGGGGGAGGTTGATGAGGGTTGTAACATGTTTCCTGTCTCTCTGCAATGCTGACATGCGGACATTTTTAAAAAAGTAAAATATGTCATAATTTCATATACACACTTTAATTCACACGTGTCACCGACAGCATCTAGCATGATGATATTTCCACGTCCTGATAAATTTCCAGTGATTTCTGTTCTCTCCATTCTGTTCACAATGAATCGAGGCCTTTGCTGTTTCAAGCCGTCACTGTTAATAGCCTAAACAATGAAGTTCAGCATGCCTGCCCTAGTCATTAATTCTGTCTCTGCCATCCCTAAGAGCAGGGCATGAGTGATATTTATTCTGCAGACATTTCTGCAGTAGAAGTGGAGCAGATACTTAATCAAAGGTGTTTTTACATAACAAGCAAAAAGAGTGGATACGCGACTCCTGGGGTAATTAACATTTCAGTGGGACGCCTCGTGATTCATGTTTACTCGTTAGCATGTGACAGTGCCGGCTGAGCCGCAGACCCCCTCAAATTAAAAACAATTACGGCTGTCCACCATCTCCTATGTCCTTCACAGAATACCAGGTATAATCCCCCCCAACCATTAACCTGCAACACAAATTTCAGGGGGTCGCAGATGCAAAAATGGCTAAACTGTCTTCTACAATAGCTGCATGCTAAATTTGTTAATTTGTCAAAACAGCTTAAGCAGAGCGAGTTCCATGCCTGAATTTACATTAATTCTGGCTAAAACGATGTACCCGCACAACCAAAATTGAGGGTAAATGAGAAATATTGGCTATGCTTTATTTTACAGGTCTTGGTTTTCATTTTTTTTTCTGTTTTAAGATGTGACACCTGATTATGTTTGTGACAGTACTCCTTATACTGTATAGTTACATTGTTAACTATATGTAGATGAACAGTTGGAGTGAGTATATACCTTAATGTAAAACTGAAGACTTTAGATTGCACTTTCTCTCTATGGTGACAGCTGCAAATCACTGCCTTTGCTTTCCAAGATGTCATCTAACTTTTTTATGTATTCTATCACCTCAATCTACATCATTTCCCTCCAATCTTTGCATTCTGTTCCCTTTGTAAAAGCAACTTAAATTCACTATATTGTGGGTGTTCCAGCAATACAATTTTCTATTGCTGTATTTATAAAGCTACATTTAAAAATCTGCCCAAACATGAAATTAAACAAAACAAATTTAAATCATTTGCATTACCCAGTCTTCCCACCACCTGATTAGTGGTGCCCATCATAGAAATGCTGTAATTTCCCAGAGAAGCAAATCTATGCAAATAACCAGCATGGCTCCCCTGCAGTTATTACCCATAAATGACTCTCCCGTAGTTTGTGAGCAGTGTAATGAAACATTACCTATGATTAGCTCAAGCTGATTAGCTGAAAGACATGAAAGAAAGGGGGCTTCTTGCCTGCGATTCTCACTTTGTCTATGCATGGTTAGAAGTTCTACAGTGTGACCTATTATGTTTCTTTTATTGCAATCAGGATTAACAATACTGACATAATTGGAAATAAGAATCGGAAGAAAAGTAAATTATTGTAAGAGTGCCGAATTGTATACTGGCTTGTGTGGGGGGAAAAGACATAGAAAAGCATTAAAATATGTAATTTATTGGAGAATTGGAATGTTAGTACAAATGCAGGATTAATCTTGTGAAGGTCACACGTCACCAATTACTAAAAATAAAAAAGTCATGAATAATTCAGTCTGCGGTTGGTGAAATATTTGAAATTCCAGCTGGTGGCACCTGTCAGATCAAACGGAAAACAAGTGAACTGAAAAGGAACAAATGCCATAGTAATCAAGGGGTAATAAATCTGTAATCGCAAAGGCGATCAACCCAAGGAATAGCGGATGGTGTAGTGGTTAAGGAAAAAAACAATTATAACCTCAAAGTGAGAACTGCAAGCTTTAGCTAAGCAACAAGGAAAATGCTGGTAAAATAACAATTTTTGCAAGCTAAGCACTTTTTGTGTTACGACTTTCCTTACGAATAACAATCATACTCCTGCCCAGTCATTACTGTTGTTGCCTGGGATTCTAAATCTGTCTACATATAGTACTGTCTATATAAAGTAGTGGTTCCCAACCCGGTCCCTCAGGGATCCCCGGACGGTCCATGTTTTTGCTCCCTTGGGAGCTGGGAGGGAGCAAAAACATGAACTGTCTGGGCGTCCTTGAGAACCAATGTGAGAAACACTGACATCAACGGCACCTAACATATAATCTCTACACTGTAGGGAGTTATGTATAATAAATGTGCATACCAAAAAAGTCCAACGGGGTAAAAGTTTTCATGTTCGTTCAGGTATAAATAGTCTGATGCAGAAAGCAAAACATCTGATACTGCTACCTTGGCCGGCAATTAAAATATAAATCTCCAAATAAAACAATGAAGAAATATACAGCTAATATTACTTATTGTATTTTATAATAATAGCACATGATAAATAGATAGATAGATAGATAGATAGATAGATAGATAGATAGATAGATAGATAGATAATCATAGTTATGGCTCAGAAATAAAAAGTATTGTGTGGTGGGTTTTGCAGTGAACCATAGGGATACTTAATATAGAGTTTAATGGCAGAAGGTGCAAACGATCATATATCGTGCTCCAGTCTCAGTCTGTTACTGAAAACACTGAAAAACACATAGTGCATCTGAAAATGTAAAATGAAAGAAGATTATTAAAGTTACTAAAGGTTGCTGGGTGCAGTTATGGTTCCCTTTTTAAAAAAATGTATCTCAGAAAGCTGAACATGCATATTTGAGAGCTTACATCTTCTGCCTGAGTACCCAAAGGAATCTTGTGACCAGATTCATTATCAGAAAGACATCGCATGTTCATTCTGAACAGTTAGACCTGTGGTGTTCATAACATAAAAATATGAAGGATATTGTTTTTTAAGCGTATACTCAATGTATACAATCATATTCCCATTCATCATCATTTTCTAAGTAGAGCATTTTTCCAGCTCCATCAGATTTCTTGGTCTTCTTTTTTGAATTGAACTCAAGAAATTCAATTCAATTCAATTGAGTTTAAACCACAAACATTCATCTCGTTGATGTCTGGAGATTTTTATATCCATCAACTATGATGATTTTGGGTTTAGTTAATAAGTGCTTTTCTCGGGTGGTGCCTCCGTGTTGCAAACAAACCTGAGCCTAACTCTAGGGTAGCCGGTTTCTATCCCCTCAGTGTCCCTTTCAAAAGAGAAGGTATAGAGCATGAATCATGCAATTCATTATGATTTACTCTGAATGTGAGATCTGCTGAACTGAATCACAGTCAGGTACCACTTAAAATATGCGTGCAATCTGTGACTTTGTAATCTTAAAATGTGGTCTCAAATCAATAGAGCCCCGAGAGAAGTGAGGGAACATAGCAGAGAGGAAGCCGCAGTGACTGAAAGCAGAAATGACACAGAGATGATTCCCATGCTTACTGATATGATACACATCCAGTATTAAAGCAGCAGGGAATCATTAATTGGAAATGGGTCCATCCTTCAGCTTCTGAAGCATTATAAGTTTATAAATAAAATATCTCTGAGAATGCTAAACTCTGAGCTCTGCTTCATAGCAGAGTTGTTTTGAATTAGAATGGAAATAAATGTCTGACATCTCAGCAAAGAACAAGTGTATGGGAGTAAAAGAACAAATGGCAGGAGGTGCTGCAGACCTTGAGCCAAATCTGAGGTGAGAACCAGCACAGGAAGGACACGTAAAAAAAAGGAAGAAAGTAAATGAGAAAAAAAAGAAAATCTGAAGGCAAGGGGTGTTTCCTCAAAATCCTTGATTGCACAAAAACAATCCTGATGAATGATTTGACTTAAAGACTGTTTTCACAATTGTTCCATTCCCAAAAAAACCAAAAAAAAAACAGGCATGTTCCTCTTGAAAATACTCCTGAAATAAGAGTTAAGTAAAGCTAAGTCTCTCAAAAGAGAGAGCGCATGAATTAGTCATGGGCCATCGTCTGTTACAACTGTTGGATACCAGGGGAAGGAGACACATAAGAGTTTAATCAATTAATTTATTTCTCTTTTTCAACTGGTTTACAAAAAGTTGCAAACCATTGCCTCAGAATCTTGTGACGCTACAAGGAAAGTATTTCTAAAAATGGACTACAAGCTGAAAGGCTGTATTCTGGACCTGAGCGTGATATTGTCAGGCTACCCTGGAGGACACTGCAACAGATTTTATTTGATTCTCAAACGATACATAAAGTCTGCTTCACAACTACAGTTGCCAGGGCCCATGACCATCCATCAAAAACCTGTTATCTTTTGAAAGCCCCCGTGTGAATGTGAATCGATTTCACATTTAGGTCCTTCACTGTAAAGATTTGAGTCTTATTTTTCTCCTCTCAACAAAGTGCAAAAAAATCTACATAATTGGAGGTTTCTGGCAGTATCAAAGGTAGACAAAAAAAAAAAAAAACATACACACAGGACATACCAATTTAGAAGTAAGGAATTTTCTTCTGTTCCATTTTAAAACATTTGAAAGATTAAATGTGAATAATGAACAGTGAAACATGTATATATTAGTTCAGTTATAATAAAATAGAAAGGCATCCTATTCTATTTTAAGTAGTATTTTTTTCTCTTATTAATGCCAAATGAATGATCACATTCACTACTTATATGTAGACGTCATTAATGTCTTCGCTTTCATAATTTCTTAAAGTCAAGGGCACAGCTAGAGATTTTGGGCCCCATGAAAGCATATCTGATGCCTCGTTTCCACTAATGCGGAGCCAGAGCCGGTGCCGGGTCACAAAGCACTGGCCTTTGGCAAAAAAACGGCTCCAACACGGCACCATAGAGACGCCGGTCTCAGAATTTGGAAAATGGGGATGGGCTATTGTGTTCAAACCAAACGCATACTCGCAAAATTCAATCCACGACCAATATAGTTTTGTCTAATATCACCGGTGCCAAAAATGAAACAACTTGCCAGCTTCTGTGGAAAATAAAAGATCGATTTGCTGGCAAAATTTAATAATAAATTATAAACATAACACAGGTTGAATAAATAAAATATTGTGGCACTCGAGTGGAAATGAAATCTTGTGGCGGGCAGCAAAGTTCGATTTATAGCAGACTCTTTTATTGCAGGATCTTAAAAAGGCCGGGATAAAACAGCGAGTGAGAATGAACTCACTTACACACACAGACTGGGGAGAAATATAGCCTTTAAGAAGACAAAAATGGATACAGGCAATTGAGCAGAACGAGTCATACTCTGAAAACTTTGAAATTTAAAGACACTTCTTTCAGTTCGGCGGCTTAGAAAAATGTAAAATTTAAAATAGATCAAAATAAGTTCAAAAACACTGAATTTATATGACCGCTTACAGTACTTTTCTCTCACTTGCGCCGGCATAACGTTTCTGTTCTGTTCTATTTTGAAGCCGGTGGAAATGCAGGCAGGTTCTCAAAAGCAAGAACAGGCCCAGTGGTGGCATCAGTTGGTGTTGGTGGAAACAAGGTAATATTGGGCACCCAACTCAGTCCAATTCAATTATGTGGCAATTTTTTATGACCTCTGTCACTCAGAGGTCCTTGGAATGCTCCTATGCTCCACAGCGTCCATGCATAGTCACCTGAGAGACATACAGTACCACATACACTGACATTGAAATCTCTCTACCGCTCTCTATCTCTGCATAGGGTGTGGTGTGGAGGACACACATAGGGTGTGATTGAGCTTTTCTCTACTCTCTGTCTTGATTGTTGTAGACATTCATGATGCCTTTGTCCTCCCTTAACATGGCGTTCTTTGCAGACAGTTGTATTACCTCAGCCTACTGGCTAAGGTGGGGGGTCACCTCAAATCCTGTTCTTCACTAGAAGGAAACGGAACAAGCATGACCCCTCCGCCAGCCCTATTCATGCCACTTCGATTAGCATTTCCAAGGCCGTCCTACCACACACACTGGATGAACTGAAAGGTCACATTTCCCATGGTACCTGTGCTATTGTTTCCTACCCCTCATTCACCCCCCCCCCCCATATCCAGGCTCCTTCTTTACTTCAGGTATGATTTCATTCTTTACAATCAACCCTGACTTACAGTACTTGGTTGTGGGCCACATTGAACTCTTTGTTTGCCTGCAAATTGGGGAAAGCCACACTGAGTGTATAGATTATATAGCATCTTCTCACCTACCTCTGAAATTCTTATTACTTATTTTTTTATCGTATAGTGTGCATGGCCTTGTTCAAAAGCAGTCCTTATCAGTTAATTACCTGAAGGTTCATAATGCCATTCTGTTGAAATTTGAGTGAAGATGAAAGAAAAAATCAGCGATGCTTATCAAAGAGTGATATTTAGGAAGACAGACCATAATAGTAGGCTGATCCTTGCAGGTTCCTTTAGTTTGACCTACTTAAGTCAAGATTAAACTCCAGGTAGCATTTATGGGCATGAAAAATAATTTGAGGATCATGGAGCATTGAGCATGTTTGGACAAACTGCAGCCCTCAGCACTTGATATGTGACGGCCTGTCAAAGTTTGGTGGCACCGCATGATGTCTTAATTTGGTTAATATTACATAAATATAGCATTACAGTCGTCCCTCGTTTATCGTGATTAATCTGTTCCAGACTCTAAGGCGTTCAATGAATTTCCGCGAAGTAAGATTCTTTATTTCTTTATTATTCGGCTGCACCTGGCGTTGAAGGATTTGCGGGGGTGATCGAATACATAGGCCTACAGTCCATACGTACAGTAATTTTAATTTTAATTGTAATACAGAGGTGTATAATTGACTCAGACAACCGAGCGCACGCTGTATCATTTTCACTGTCTATCAACTTTTTAATGAATAAATGTATTTGAAAAAAACGCGATAGAGTGAAGCCGTGAAAGTCGAAGCGTGAAATGGCGAGGGACGACTGTATTTTTATTGGTTAGCAGATTCCTTGGGGATCATATGAGAACAATGAGAAATTGTGTTTAACTCCTGTATACATGAGATTTTCACAAAATACTATTTCATACCTTTTATTCAATTTTTAACTTTTATTCACTTTTTATTAACTTTTATTCAATACTTCTTCTCTGAACACTAGGAACAGTTTCTAAGCACACTGAACTTACATCATTTTAAAATAGTTTAAAAATAATTTTCTCTCCTTCTCGAGCACTGGAATTAGCTCTTTTCACTTCCAGCTTCCTGAAACTTTGTTAATTCTAGGGGGGGAAATAGCTTTAAAATGTTAACGTTTTAACAATAGAGAACTTTATATGCATTTGAAATCATTTTCCAATTGAAATAACATACAAATAATAATATTTAATAATGACTTGTGTCACGCCCCGCTCCGTCCGCTCCCGATGTGTGCCACGCCCATCTCATTACCTCCTGTTTCGCCCTAATTGTTCCCACCTGTAGCTCGTTCTCTGTTACCTAGTCTTGTGTATTTAGTCCGAGAGTCAGTCTGTATTCCCCAGATCTGTCATTGTAGTGTCTCGTTGTGGTGTCCGTGCCTGTCCGTCCCTCCATTAAAACCCACGTTTCCCTAACTCCTTGCTGCGATTCGCCTGCTTCCTTGTTCGCCTCCCCGCCGGCGTGACAGAATGACAGATCTCTCGGAAGATACGAAGCAGCAGTCCGAGCACCTCCGGCTCGGACTGCTGCAGGACTTCGTATACTGGCATGCCCAGCCCGAGGTACAGCAGGACCCGGTAGCCCTGGAGCTGGCTAGCCGGGGCCGGGACCTGCTCCGGGAGGAGCGCCCGTCAGGGCAGGACTACCCCCTGACCAAAGCCCGGAAGTACCTCCGTCGGCTACAACGCCGGCTCGCCAAGCAAAGGGAGAAGCACCAGGAGGAGACTCCGTCGCTCTTCATAGGAGCCTGCTATCTCCTCCCCGCCTTTGAGGACACCGTTGCTACGAGCCTGGCCGGCTCGCATCCGGAGCGTCTGGGGCCAGGCGGAATTCGCGCCGTACTGGACGGCATTCCCCGGGTTCCCAAAGCCCTGAAAGGGAGGGCGCCCACGCGCTCAGCACCCTTCCTGCCGGCTCCGGACCTGCGTGTTCCGGATCTGCCCGCGGCATCGCCTGCTGCTGATGCCTCCGCCGATCCGCCCGCGGCTGCGCTGCCTGCTGCCGCCGCCGATCTGCCCGCGGCTGCGCTGCCTGCTGCCGCCGCCGATCTGCCCGCGGCTGCGCTGCCTGCTGCCGCCGCCGATCTGCCCGCGGCTGCGCTGCCTGCTGCCGCCGCCGATCTGCCCGCGGCTGTGCTGCCTGCAGCCCCGCCTGCGGCAGCCGCCGCGATGCCAGCAGCACCGCTCGACTTGCCAGTCCTGCCTGTCTTCTCTGCTGCAGCTGCCGCTGCTCTGCCGGCGGCACCGCCTGCTGCAGCTTCCGCCGCTTCGTCAGCGGCACCTCCTGTTCTGCCTGACCCGTCTGTCCCATTGGACCCGCTTGTCCTGCCTGGCTTACCTACAGTCCCGGTGGCTGGCCGCGTGGAGGCTACGCCCGCCGAGGCGCCCCCTGCTGGCCGCGTGGAGGCTGCGCCCGCCGAGGCGCCCCCTGCTGGCCGCGTGCTGGTGGCGCCCGCCGAGGCGCCCCCTGCTGGCCGCGTGGAGGCTGCGCCCACCGAGGCGCCCCCTGCTGGCCGCGTGCTGGTGGCGCCCGCCGGGGTGTCCCTCTCTGGCGCGCCCGGAGTGCGCGCCTTTGGGGGGGGGTTCTGCCCCGCGACGGCGCCCCCTGCTGGCCGCGGGAGGGCAACGCCCATCCTGCCGGCACCTGAACTGCCTGTTCTGCCGGCACCTGAACTGCCTGTTCTGCCGGCACCGGAACTGCCTGCCCTGCCGGCACCGGAACTGCCTGCCCTGCCGGCACCTGAACTGCCTGTTCTGCCGGCACCGGATCTGCCTGCTGCAGCATCCCACAGGGTCCCGGAACCACAGCCCTGTCTGGAGGAGAGCAGCAGGTTTCGCGTCCTGCAGGAACAGTACTGGCGGGTGGTTGGCGAACCCGCCAGAAAAGACTCCCCGGAGGCAGCTCCGCTCCTGGAGCAACTCCGCAGGGAGTTTGCCAGGGCAGCCCCTGACTCCCCACTCCCACAGCTAGCCGGGGTAGAAGAAACCCTGAGGCAGCTGCTCCGTATGCGGCCTGCTGCCGCCGCTCCTCCTGCGGCGCTTGTCCAGCTGGCCGCCGTTCCCGTCCTGCCCGCGGCCCCGCCTGAGGCCGCCGTTCCCGTCCTGCCCGCGGCCCCGCCTGAGGCCGCCGTTCCAGTCCTGCCCGCGGCCCCACCTGAGGCCGCCGTTCCTGTCTTGCCCGTGACCTCACCTGAGGCCCTGCCTCGACTTCCCCCAGCCCTGCTCATTGTCCCCGAGGAGGTCCCAACCTGCTTGGCTGCCGCTCCTTCCTCCGTGGAGGAGGAAGGCCTTGAATGGGATCCCTCTGGGATTTCCCTATGGACCTTCCCTGAGACTCCCTCTCCCTTGCCCCGACAAGACCGACACCATCCAGGACCCCGCCTGTCAGTGTCCCATAAGGGACGGGGACACAGGCGTCGGGCCTGGGTCCCGCCCGCCATGCCCCCTGGCTCGCCCGTTCGGCCCCTAGCTCTGGCTCGATGGCTGCCTGCGGGTCCTGCGCCTCGGGGTCGGCGGTCGCCGCCGGGTCCCCCCCTGGTCCCTGGGTGCCGGTCCTCGGTCCCGCCTCCGGCTCCCGGTCGGCCACCTCCGGGCCCCCCTGCTCCGGCTTGGCGTCGGACGGCGCCTTCGCCGGCTGCGGCTGCGCCTCCGCCTGCCGCGGCTTCCCCCTCCTGCCTGCCTTTCCTGGTGTTCCCTCCTGCTCCCTCCTGGTCCCCTCCGTCACTCCCTCGTCCCGTCCCCTTGGTCCCTGGGTGGTCCCCTCCTGCTCCCTTCTCCCTCTCCCCTGCGGCCCCTCCGGCCGCTGCCCGTCGCCCGCCTGGGCCTTTTCGTGCTCCCCTTGTTCCTCCTCCCTTTCCGTTCGTCCCGCCTGTTTCTCCTTCTGGTCCCTTTGTCCCTCCTTTTGGCACCCCTGGCCCTTTCGTGTCGCCTGTGGGTGTTCCCCCTGTGTCTCCCTTCTGGGTCTGTCTCTCCGCCTTCCCTGTTCTCTGTCAGGTCCTGTCCTTCGTTTCGTCCCTGTTCGTCTTTTGCGTCTCCGTCCTGTTTCCTGGGTTTGGTTGACGTTCTGTTTTGTCTTTCAGGTCCTGTTCCCTCGTCCCGTCCGTCGCCTCCTCCCTGGCGCGCCCGGTGTGCGCGCCTTTGGGGGGGGGTTATGTCACGCCCCGCTCCGTCCGCTCCCGATGTGTGCCACGCCCATCTCATTACCTCCTGTTTCGCCCTAATTGTTCCCACCTGTAGCTCGTTCTCTGTTACCTAGTCTTGTGTATTTAGTCCGAGAGTCAGTCTGTATTCCCCAGATCTGTCATTGTAGTGTCTCGTTGTGGTGTCCGTGCCTGTCCGTCCCTCCATTAAAACCCACGTTTCCCTAACTCCTTGCTGCGATTCGCCTGCTTCCTTGTTCGCCTCCCCGCCGGCGTGACAACTTGCAGGCAAAGAGTGCCTTTCTGTTTGTTCGTACATCTGTAAGGGTTCAGTGATAAAAATCCATTCTTGTTCTTTATCCACAATACAAGCTACATTGGGCAAATGTTACAAAAACCACCACTAGATAATGCCCCAGGGAGTTGGGGGCACTAAAGGGGAATAAGATCTAGCCCATTGCTAATGATTATTTACACTGATGTTCTAAGTAATTCTGACTCGGGGAGATGAAATAATGAAAGAAAGCACATTTTTGTTTGAGTGTCTTACAGTATATGTTGTAAATATAAATCACATTTAAGGACTCAAAAGCCATAAGCATGTCATATAATGACTGCAGGCACAATACAATGAATTACGAATGCCTTAATAACGAGTAATCATCACAGAGTAACCATCACTAGGTAAATAAAGAAGGTAAATGCCAGCCTTTCTTATGAGCTGAACTTAATTAATCACAGAATAATTTAGTTTTTTTTTTCATATAACGCAATTGTATCCAATATTTTTCCTTTAAGTGTAAATAGCTGAGCTATGTTTCAGAGAATGCCGCTGTGAAAATATGTCAATGATAGCTGGTCAAAAATACAAATAAAATAATTTAAAATTGAGGCAGACATAAAAGGATTGACAAGAAAATTTAATGTAAATCTAAAATGTGTCTGCGGTGGAAACCATTTTATGTGCTGACAGGAATCAAAGGGAGCGTGATACTTGATCTGGATGACAATTGGCTCAGTATCTACCCGCTGTCTATGAATACATCTCTGGTGACTGACGTAAGGATTCCATTTACTGCTAATTTAGCACTACGTGGCACCGAATTACATTTTCACCAGTGAGGTTAGTCTGTGAATAAATTTGCCGCAATTTCACACCCTTATATTTCCAACCACAACAATCCATACAGTTTCTCATTAGTATGAATAATAAAACAACGATAAAAAAATCATCGCTGTTCCTTCCAACAAACTGAGCGAGCAGAACCCCACCCAGGGGCCAGACTCAGGGAAAATCAGCTGCCGATGTCACGCACGATCCTGGAGAAGAATGAGAGCAGGCCTCATGAATCTCAATGAGGAGGAATTCTGGACCCCAAAACAGGCAGACAGAGGTTTCTAGGCAAGCAGAGACCCAGTGAATAATGGCTGGATGTTTGTATTGAGGAAGATAAAGCAGAAGGAGGACTTGTAGGAACCAGGTGTGCCGTGGAGGCCCGAGAAATCGCTGCCAAACAGAGATATCTGCAGGACCCATCCTATCGGGTCTGCCGTGCGTCTCGCCTCCTGAGCCAGAAAGAGAGAGTGCCACAAAAGGTTTTTCTTTTTTTTACTCTCTAGTCCAGGACTTGGATTGTGTGTCTTTATGAGAGTGTGACTCAAACCATGCCGTGTGTAAGTCTTTCTGCTTTTCGTCCACATTTGACTGAATTTTGTGCTGAGAAATATTTAAATATTACTCATATACCTATTAACAGTGTCATTGTGTCTCAGGGGATATGGCCTACAGGGGAGATTCTATCCCTGCCAATTGAGGAAGCTCTCTCTGAATTCACATTGGTTTTCTATGTGTATAAGTGACAATAGAATCACCTTTAGTGCTGGTATGATACCCTCTGAGAGCCCCCCCCCATCCCAGCAGGGCTGTACCACCTACCTGTGCTGCTGTGCTGATCTGGGCTACCAACTTCGGTCAGCTGGCTGAAGTGAGATTTTTCAATTCCAGACGCGTCTGTACGCACTTGCACACACATTTACATATATGTTTGGGTTTTATTACCTTGTAAATAGTCTGTAGGGTTTGCAAACTACCCTGATGTTTTTGGTGCAGTCAATTTTAGGTTTATAATGGAATAAGATAGTTTTGGCGTGCGATTTCTTGCGTGAGTGTAGGAGTGGGAAAGTGCGAGTGTCACGCCAGATGCGTGAGAGTTGGCGACCCTGCCTCAGGGTTGGATTGGATACACATACCATCCTAAGGTGAATGTCAGGTACATTCTGATGGAAAAAATTACCATAGCCATATGCATGCTTAATTACTTTCCAATTGATTCCAATTACTTTGCAATTTTATATTCCATTTAGTTATATTTTGTGTTCGCTTTATCTTATTTTTATCTTATTTTTTATGTATTTGTATCCTTCCGGACATTTTTTTTTCTTGCAATGACAAGGATAATCTCCCAATTTTGTCATACCTTGTGCAGTGAAAAATGAATAAAGACATTCATTCATTCATAACATTGCAGTAACCAAACACAATGATTTCCATTCCTGTCTACATTGTAGATCTGGTTTTATGGATGCCTGACATGTACAGTACAGTGGCATTCCTGGAAACTGCTTGGCAGTATTCTCCACTGCTCATTCACTCTACGCACAATTTCTATATTTCCATCCTGTCACTCATCCGGATACATCTATGGCCTCCACTTCTGTTCTCTTGTTCATTGAATTGCACCTAAAACTCTGTCCTCAGTTGCTAATAAAGCATCTGTGATCTCTGTCTCCGGTCCCATCTGTCAGCAGTATCATTTCTGTTATCTTGCACTTCTTTCATTGACCAAATTACATCTATAATCTCCACTTCCAGTCCTGTAACCGTAGTGCTGAATCATGAGGTGAGTGATCTGTGATCTACATTTCTGGTCTGATCCGCCCTTATTTCCATCAGACACCTTGGTTGAAGGGCGTGGGACCAACGATGTCATTCATGGCCCATGGCTTCAAAGAGGATTTATTTACGTCCCTTTCTTCCCGGGTCGCTCTGTGGACTGCCCCCACCGCGCGGGGCTGGAATTACTCTGTCCACTTCTCTTTGAACGCTCTGTCAGAGGTGAGCTCATCTCTCACCCACTGCGGTCAAAGCTGCATTATGCATTAAGCTCAGCAAATCTACACTTTCATGATGGATATCAAAGCCCCCGTTTGACCCAGGAGTAAAGCAATGCTTGGTTTACCAGCCAAGGTCAGGAAATAATTGCTTTTTCATTACCCAAATAGCAAAGCAATGACCAGAGATGTGTGACAATTATGACAGCAGGTGAAAAAGAAAAAAACATTTCTGATCATCTAATGCCAATATGTGTTTCTGATGAGATACCATTTTCAAAACAGATTCAACCTGTTTTGTGCTTTCTAACTCCACAATGAGAAAACACACATAAAAGTTAGTAGTGATATTAATCTTTAGGTTGACTAATCTACCACCCACTGCCCCTAAAGGTAAGATCAGGCAGTAACATCACCATTGAACGTATTATGGCAGAGATGATTGTGTTTGTGTTCAAACCTGAGCCTTTGGAGGGAAACATTATTAGGAGTCAGAGTGTAAAGCTGATTCCTGAAAGCACACTGCGAACACTCTCTCACAATAGCTCACCGCTGAAGCTGAAAAGGTGCTTTCCAGGTAATTGGTCCATTACTTGTAAGCCTCTGAAAACGTCTTGAATTAGTGCAAATCATCCGCCATTTTCAAGATTAAAAGGTTACAACCATTTACCTTCTGGAATTTTAATCTGTCAAAGTTTGAAAGAGACCAGTTTATTATGAATTTACCTCGTGGTCTGTTTCCCCAAACAATATTGTTCCTCATGATCTGATAGGTGGGTCTGTTTTATTGCACATCACTGTTGAGTTATTCTCTTTGGGCTTTTACTCTTTTTTTCTCTCTCACATCTATAGTACACCTCTGCATGGACAAATGCTGTATTTGTCAAGCTCGTTATTCCCCAAGATTGTGCTGATTGGGCACCAGGACAATCTGCTAATAACAAAGGTGGAATGACCTGTAAGGGTAGATTTACCCATAATGCCTTTCTGAAAGAGTAATATACACTCCCATGGTTCTTCTGGACTCCCATGACCATGAAAGTGAGCACTGCACATGGACATCACAGCCATAACAATGGAGACGTCCATAATAACACCTGGGTTTGAATTCAAGTTAGATTAAGCCGATATTCAGGTAGGAATTGGGAATAATTATTATGAAATTGGACCAATTTTGAAATGAATGGACCTACTGTAGAGCAAAATCAACAACAATGTGTTCAGGGTCCGCAAGATTCACGTATCTGCAATCTTTGTCCTGGGTTACGAGTCCATGTTTTTCCTTTTTATTCAGAACACCTATTAACGGAATTAAATAACCTATCACTACACCTTATTGGTCCAAATATAACCACTGGTGTCATATTTTGATGAAGCTCTCTGTATGTATGGTGAGTACAGTACATGTAAGCTGATTCAAAAAAAGAAAAAAGAAACCCTGAAAGACCCCCAAATTGTCCTGTGTTGTTTGTGTTATAGCAGGATGGAGGTAAAAATACACTGGCAATGATGGGTGTGCGAGCAGAACCGCAGACTTGTAGTATTTACTGGACAGCCCAGCCCAAGTCGAGCGAATTTCCATGGGTGACGGCTTAGAACACTGTGTCTGTCATCATAAGGTTGCAGGTTCACATCCCACACTTAGACTGATTTCACAGCCCCCCAGTTGCTCTTCTGTCTTTCAATAAATAAATGTCAATTGCATGTATGTCACCAGACCATTCCTGTTTCAGTTGCTATGAAGGGGACATTGTTGTCCACTTAGTAATGGACAAAAGAAAAATTCCACAGCTCTGTACATGCTAAGCAAAACACACTTAGTCTATGATCAGTTGATTATGAATATTAACCACTGAGCCTGTGCCTTACCTCAGTTAGGGCTTTTTCATTTGTTGTATGTATATACACTATATGGACAAAAGTTCTGGGACACCTGCAGGAATTACAGGAATTGGCCACATAAGCCACACCCACTGCTGACATACAGGTGTATAATTAAGCACACAGCCATGTAATCTGCAGCATCAAACAATGGCGGCAGAATGGTGTGTGTGGGGGGGTCATACAGAAGAGGTTAGTCAGCCTGACACTGTCACTCCATTGGACGTCACTGGACACCTTTCCAGCATGTCGGTTCTCCACATGTCTGTCCTGCTAGAGCTGCCCTGGTCAACCGCAAGTCAAGTGACTGTGAAGTGGAAACATCTGGGAGCAGGTTCACCTGTGAGGTGGGGGCCACACAAGCTCACAGACAGGGACCTGATCACCCAACATCAGTAGCCAACCTGAGGGGCAGCAAATCCCACCAGCAATGTTCTAGCGTCTGATGGAAAGTCTTCCCAGTGGAGTACAGGCTATTTATTACAGCAACTAAGGCTGAGCCAGCTTCATATTAGTACCCTTTGATTCAGAGTGAGATGTGGGACAAATTGGTGTCCCAATACTTTTGTCCATGTAGTGTGTGTTTTACTTAAGAGACAGTTCTATGCAGATACACTCACAATATCTACTAATATATTGCTGACTGAGACTTTTCCTTATTTGTCTGCTATCTCCCTGTCAGATGCAACTATTTTTTTGAGTCCATGATGGTAATCACTTCTCTCCCTTGAAGCCCTTAGTATACAAAGGGGCGGAAAAGCAAACAAGAAAGAACAAATTGGGTAATATACTCAATGGCAAAAAGGTGTTTTTTTCCACCCTGAGAAGAAGAGAAGGAGGAACCACAGTCTGACCTATAAGCTGAAACACAGGGTGACAAAACTTTACAAGCGCAGAGGAGCAGACATACCACATGTTTTGGTCCTTATGGCCAGTTCTGTGTTTTCTATAATTACAGCTTCCACCACAAAAGAGGAACGTACAGAGATTTCATCCTTTTCTTTCTTCCACCCAGCACTGTCAGGAGGTCAAGCGATCAATCAAGTCGTATCATAATTCTCATAGTGGTTATCAAAACCAATTTAATTCTGCCTCCACCCCCCCTACCCCCCCCCCCCCCCCCCCAAAGTTATACATTGTGACATGCCCGCCGTAAAATTCAATTTATTCTTCAATTCAATTTATTTCTAGACAGGTCTGTCACCCACATCTTAATGCACTTAATGTATCATTAGGAGAAAATCATTCATTGAAAATTTGCGAGGAGGACAATCAAGTTGAAAGACGGGAACATCTGAATACATTTATTTAAATGTAAATATGTGTAATCCCATATAAATATGCACATTTATATGTATACGCTTAAGGTAATATGTGAAGGTGAAGGAATTCCTGGGGCACAGGGTAAACTTTAAAATGCCTGTTTTAAGCACTTAAGTACCATCCAGAAATCCATGGTCCATACAGGCTTATCCTGCGGAGGACCATGGCGAGTCTGGAGCCGATCGCGGGAATCGCGGGCCGTAAGCTGGGAACATCCTGCATGGAAGAGCCGTCACTTTACCGCGTCAGCAGCCGCCGTTTATCCCCATCCCTCTGTGCTTTTCATTACAAAGACCTATTTAAAGTACAGTTCCCCTTGCACTACCCTTAACATCTGGAAGAATTCCAGTCCTCCTAGCGGAATTACATATGTCAGACTCTTTGAGAGGAGCCAACATGAAATCTTGCTTGCGTCCCAGTGTCTTCCTGGCCAGGCTGTTATTCCGCAACACCTAACAAGCACTTTGCACACTTGTTCCTCAGGGTTTGTGTGACACGAACTTGCTTCCTTGACCAACGAAAAGTGGAGATAATCTGACAGAGCTGCTGTTAATATTTATCTGCACATTATCTGCGTTTATTTTTCTGTACTGTGCTCCATTTGCTATTTTATATCATGTTCCCCTTGGACATACTTATTATTTACTTGTTTGCTCATTCTTATATTGTACTGCCATTTGTCCTGCACTGTCTTGTGTTTTCTTGCATTACTGTTTGTCCTGCACTGTCTTGTCCTTTATTGCACTGCTGTTTGACCTGCACCGTCTTGTCCTGTATTACATTGCCATTTGTTCCGCACTGTTTTGTTCTGTATTGCACTGATTTTTGTCCTGCATTGTCTTGTCCTGTATTGTAATATCATTTTATTGCACTGTAAAATATGGTGTTTGGCTCCATGTTCAGAAGTTTTGTAACTCGGAATGATTGGGTTTTGGAAAGGTTGACCATATCGGTCGGCTGCATGTGGTTCTGGGTTTCGGAGCATATTTGCTGAGCGATCGCAGACACCAGGGCTTGAATATTCATCTCCTCCAGATTCAAGGTGATGACCTTCTGCACAAGTGGGATCGACACGGCGATTCAATAACGAAGATCTCCAAGTATCAGCAGTCAGGGTTAGCAGTCTTGTCCATAAATATAGATAACTGGGGGGTCCGGGCTCTTAGAATCCATGTGGTCAATAACATTTCTTCTGGGCCAGCAGCCTTAACCAACAACTCACCCATAAGCACCAAGGACTGTCTTGCTGATTATTGGGTGATAAGTTCATATCCCCCACCCCTTGGGACTCTTATACTCTGGTTCATCGAGCGCTTTGTTCCCACAAAAGGCCTGTGGGTGGCGCTGCTTGCATCATGTCAGAGAAACGTCAGGATGCTTGACAGATAAAGAGTTCAAAGACCTTCAGTTCCACTTCAGCTAACTCAATACTAATGGACTGGCCTTCGGTGGATGTGTACAAAACCAGAATTATGTTCTGTTCGAAATTTTTTATTTGGTAATTTCTAAATTCTAAATTTTTTATTTGATAAAAGAAGGAAACATTGAAGGTTTAAGGTGAGTGCTTGACAGAAGTGCTGGGTTCAGCACAGCTGTAGGCTTTACCCATGGTCAGGTAACCTTATGTAGCTCGATAAACTTCCCAATATGCGGCTGCCAAGGCCAAAGCAGAACATCACACCTGCAGGAGAGTTATTGCGTTCAGCCTTGTAGCCGTGGGGACCATGACTAGATGCCGCTGATTATTACTCCGTTCTCTGCAACAGGAGCAGCAATATGACTGGGAACCGGCTATAAAGGAGGGGCGAGCATGAGGAGCATGAGAAGATGGATATGGGAGAAGGCGGCATGTCTGGCAGATACTGAATGCCCGCCTGTGCAGGTGACCGGGACGCATGGAATCCAGTTATTTTGGATTAAGTGTTTGAGGAGGATCAGTATTCAATCACAGAGAAATAAAATGATACACACTTGCAAACTATTATCATGTATAAAATGCATGAGAATGCCACCATAATGAAGAGTTCAATCCATTTGTTATTTTACCCTAGGAAAACATTATGTTGTGAGCCATCGTTCATCTGTGGTATGTAATTAAATACTGAAATGGGGCCTGAAATTAATGTGATACTCAAATTTGATATAATATTATTAGCATAATCTCATGAAACAAAAGTAATTGTAGAAGACAACAGGTTTATCTGCTGGTTAAGACAGTGTGTGATATATGGATCGAGAAAACGGTTAGTTTGGTTAGTCAGTTATGACTTTCAAAAATAAAACAGTCTCAGATCATTTTGTGTGAACCTGAGTGGGTATTATGAAGGCCAGACGTGTCAAAATGCTTCATTCACAAAGGGAGGGAGCAGTGTAACGCAGAAGGGCAGCCTTTGTTCCCCGAGCCTCTGGAGGCTCCTCCTTATTTACACTGGCATTCTCACTTATTAGTTTGAGGCAGGATGCAATTGTGTGGAATGCCAAATATTGGGGGGTTGGAGTTGTGTGAGTAAATCTGAACCCCGTTTGCCCTTCCAGTGTGTGCATCTGTGCTTCACTCCAGTTTTTTTCCCTCAAAAACCATATTTTGGGTTTGAGGCGAGAGTGAGCTGCATGATGTAAATTCGCAGCACAATAAGTGTGGAAAAGACACTCTTCGGATAAGCGACCCCACCTGGCACGCCGTCACAGAACACTCTAGAAATGCATCGCCGTGAATTCCGGAGCTTTCCACGGGGGTCACATGACTTATAGCCCATTACTGTTTTTTGCGTTCAGATGTTGTTTACCAGAGAACAATGAATATAAACAAGGAGAGAGTTAGGGAGATGAAGTCACAGTGACGGGAAACAGTGCCGCACTCTTCACAAAGGGGACTCTCATTAATGCATCAGCATTAGTGACGGTGGCACAGCAGAATCACTAAGTAATGCTCGCAATTTATGGCCAAGTATGACTAATGTCCCACTCACAGATGGCATTTCCTGCATGTTGATTTTTTTGAACACCCTCCCTTAGAGACTGTGCCGTGCCGTGAGTAGAATACTGTATTATTTTTTTCCCCTTCAGAAAGCATCTTCAAAGCAGCTGCGTGGAAAGGATATAGGCACTGGGAACCGTTCCCTGTTTGACTCGCAAAACAGCTGGGGAGGAAAGTCAGATCCTCTTCCAGTCTCCTACTGGCAGCAGGTGGGTAAACCCTGCGACCAGCCCCTCCCCAGTCATCCCAGTATACTACAATCAAAAGCACCGGTTTTAACTAGTGATTTCCCCACTGGGAGCAATTCTGTCACAATCCGGGACGACTAACATCACACTAATCAGTGGTTGTGACACGTCTGTTTTAAAGACAGGATTAAATCTACTGTTCTGAAGAGAAGAAAACATGACGCATTCCAGGTCCTATACATTCACTGTTCCTAAAGAGGAATAATATATCGTACATTTGTTGACACTCGATTACACTGGCAATGTAAATGGAAGCCATGGAAAGGTACATGATCAGGTAACTTGCTAAAAGCCGAGATGCGTATGCATTAACACCTTGGTAATATTAAGTTGCTATTTACCAAAAGGGAATAAATATTTATTCATGTTATAAATGTTTGTTCTGCTTATGTAGGCAGCCTCACGTCATATATAACTGAATAAAAAAGTCCTTTAGAGCAGTGATATTCAAACTTCTTTCTTTTTTAACAGAGCCTCACAGACCAGATATATCTGCCCTTGTCCAGCGTCCCCATAGCATATATAATGTCGACATTATATAAGTGTACAGACATATCGTGTGTTCACATTATTTTAATAATATTATATTTCTGAAGATCGCAATTTTTAAATATATCTGCCCCTTGCCCAACCACCCCCCCCCCCCCCACCTCCAACACACAAACACACACACACACAAACAGTGTCATGTAATGTTTTTGGGGTCCGCTCCTTCATTTCTAATGGAAAAATGTTAGAGCTAACTAAGACAACCTTAACTCCTACCCAGCCCTAACCATAACCATAAGTAACCAAACAAAATACTAGAGTTTTTGCATTTTTAGTTGTTTCATTGTAGTCATGGATTTTTATAAAATAGAGTTTTCCCATATGGGGACCAGGAAACTGGGTATTCATCACGTTGTGGAGACATTTGGTCCCCACAAGGTAAGGTATACCTGGAGACTCACACACACGACTCTTTGTTTTTTCTTTTCTTTTCTTTTCTTTTCCCCTCTCCTGCGCTCCCACTTCAATTCCTTTGAGGGTAGAGAAGCCAATTATTTAATTATTTTGGAACTCCCTGTTTATTTATTATCACAGAATAAACAAAAACAGAGGACAAACATTACTGTATATTCAAAGCTCTATATTACATTGTAATGGGGGTTAATGGGGGGGGTCATTAGCCTCCATACTATTTCCTTAAACATCTCAATATTGGAACAAAAAAGTGTGAATGTTTGTGTTTTACGTCAGGGTAACATTACTCTCTGCACACAAAAAGGCATGGATGTAAAACAAGATAATATCGCCGGTCCTGGTTTCCCTCCGGTGTATAAACCCATACATACACAAAACGGCGTGCTTGCTGACACAGCCTGCCTTCTCAATTTTCACGAGATAAACAAGCGACCTTCTGGGAAACGGGCACTTAAGTGACAACCGTGTAGTCAGCCATCATCCGAGTGCTCAGGGTGATGTCGCGATTTGAAGACTGTTCCAAATCTCGGCGCATCAACAGAAAGAAAAAATGAAATAATTAAACAAGAAAATGAAACAGATAGACAAACAGACAGACAGACAGACAGACAGACAGACAGACAGACATTTTGCCACCCTAGGTGGCAGTCTTCAGCTCCTCAGCTTTCATCGAAGGCCTATCATTATCCTGGTGCCAGGGTGCCTGCGGGCATCCAGAACATTTAGAGCTGATTCTCATGGGGTATTTTGCCCCATAGAGGTGACCTCATGAAAGAGCCTGATAAGAAATAATGAAAATAGCAATCTGCCCCCTCGTATCTCCATGTGACGCCTCAGCGCGGTGCCCCCAGCGTCTCTAACAGCGGTACAGGACTTCCCACACTAGGTTAATGGATAAAAGGCCCATCCACCTTTCTTTTTCATCTTCTGGAACCAGTTCATTTGAACCCTCGGCTGAGTTGGAAAGTTCACCCAACCTCTCCTCTGTGACCCTGCAGCCAGCACCCCCCTCCCATGACCCCCACTCTCCCCAGGGCCCAGATCGCCAGATCCAGGACAGAGGATGACTTGATTAAGGCTCTCTGGGAGGTTCCGACAGTGTAATTATGAGGATTGATTACGGCACAGTAGTGAGAACACAATGGGTGTACATCACAGCCAGCATGTACGCTAGACATTTGCAATTACGCTACTAAATATTGGCAGTATCTCCAACCCCCCCCCCCCTCCCCCAAAACCATGTAACCACAGTGATCAGATGAAATAGAAGGACCAAACCATCCATAGATCAAATGGTAGAATAGATCACACATTTGAACTTTAGACTGGCCACAGACAATGAAAAAGATAGTTTGGCCCTTAGTCACAGGAAGTGAGGGACACAAATAAAACTAAGGTGTAGAGCAAACTTTATGCGAGTATCAATCCAAGATGGCGTATATAAAGCATTCTTGTTCCTCCCGCTGTCCTATGCAGGGTCATGGTGTCCAGAGCCTACGATAAAAGGAGGGGTGGGGCATTGCGGATCTCGTCATCTGAGACGATGAAAAATAGGCGTGTATACGCAACATACAAAAAATGAGCCAATTTCTGATAATTGTTACACAGACTACTCATTGGTTTCTTGTGGGCAACTAGTAGCTTGTGGTTGACACGTGGGCAACTGCTGAGCTACAGTATACAATGAAAATATATTTAAATGTATATATACAGTATACAATGAAAATGTATTAAAAGTATATATATAGATATGCAGTATATAATCAAAATGTATTAAAGGTATATTCACAGCATGTAATGAAAACATATTAAAAAGTATGTATATATATATATATATATATAAATAAAAAATGAAAAAGTATTACAAGTATAAATGCAGCATATAATCACAGCGTATAAAGAAAACGACATTGCAACGTGGTCCTCAAGGCCGTTATATGCTACTGATGATGGCACATAATACTCAGCGAGGCAGAAGAGACATGCGTCCTTTAGCTGCAAATAGGAAATCCCACAGAGGTGAAGCTGTATTTTTATGAACCGTACTGCAGCAACATGATGCAGCGGGTGCAGCCGGCAAAGCGGGATCTGGGCATTGATTGGTGGGTCACCGCTCCAAGCTATTTTACCCTAGAGCTATCTCTAACACCACCTTATTAAATGGGAAAAAAACAACCTCCCTTGGCCAAGCCGAGACGGCTCCTCCAAAAAAATCAGCGGAAGGACAGCTTTGATGAAGCTGCACTATTATGCTAACGTGTGCTGATAAATCTTTTATAATCCGGGAATTCATTTTATATTTGAGTGCAAAAAAAAAAGATGGGCCTGCTTTCATGTCAGACAGCTCTTATCAAGTTGGGCATTCAAGATAAACAAATATTTATGAATAAAACAACACAATACTCCCCGTTCACCCTTAAACAGACCTGGAGAAAATTCGAAATCGTATCATTGCCATTAACCGGTCTCATCATACAGCTACAGGCTTGGGGGGGGGGGGGGGGGGGGGGTGGTGGTGGGGAGAGGAGAAGATATCAATTTCAAGCTGCTCTGACTTCTGTCGCCGCACTGGATTTGAAATGTTGTTGTAATCATTCTGATATGACTGCTGGCATTACCCATTATTCAAGGAAAAACTATTTCCTATATTGTTTGCCTGAACAATGCCTCAAAGATGCCTTTGAACTATTAAAGTTTGGAAAGAAAAAAATGCACATGTATGGTATATATTAGCACACGGCATGCTGAATTCTTTGTGAAGACAGTCCAGCAAATATACTGTATGTGCCTTAGTGAAGGATAGCTAATTTATCTCATATGGCTTCTCTGAGATACATGATCAATAATCTCAATACAGAGAGGAAAAAAAAAAGATTATTAGGTTTTCATTTTACTACAATGAACAATTAGCAATTTAGGAAAAACAGGAATGCAGTTAAATAGTTTCAGCATACTGATATACTATGCTAATATTTTATAAATATTATAAATATAAATATATAAATATTTTATTTTATTTAAAAAAAAGAGATATGTCAGGGTGACTGCATATGAATGAGTGGTGGTCTTATCACTAAACAATTTTCCTTGAGGGAGTTACCCAAGAGCTTACTGATGAATCAACATCAACTCTTTAGATTATTACTACATTTTTAATCTGATACTGGATTTATTGGGACCTATGTTTAAGATATGAAGTCTGGGAAATGGGTCTGCTTCACCGGGAAAAAAATAAAATAAAAGACAATAAATCAAAATGAAATAAAACAAAACAAAATATCCCTCCATGAAATGTCAGCATATTGATGCCAAACTCATTAGCATTTCTTCAGTTGTAGATGTGATTGCTATTCTGCATGTTCCATGCTACAGAATTATGCATATTTCATGTTAGTGAAGCCTTCTGTGACTGTTTACCAATATTTTGTTTCAGTTCACTTTACTAATTACTTGCTTCACAGAAAGAAATTGAATAACGGTTCTTTCATTAAACATTCATAATCTTCTTAATTCAACAAATATAATGATGTTTGCACATCAATGCAGAGCCTGCCTTTCCAAATCCACAAAAATATGTCATCAGTTAAACTTATTGGGACAAAACAGATAAATGCCAAATGCTTCAAAACACAGGAACTGGTTAAGGGAAACTATACTGGGAATTCCAGTTGGTGTTACTGGTAATTTCACTTTTACAGCTTAATAACACTGCAGAAGTTCCACAATCGCCCTGTTTCCTGTAATAGATTCTATGAAATTTAAATAGGTATTGGACTTCCCAGAATAAAGCTCAAGTTTGGGGGAAAAAAAGAAAAAAAATAACAGATGCATCTGCATGTCAGGAAAAAATAGCAGATGTGAGACGTGCCATTTTCCGAGATGTTCCGGAATGTAGAATTCCATTCTGCACCTGCCTTGAGCACCTGCTGCATAATACACACTGTTAACCTTTTCAGGCAATTTCCCACAGGCCTGAGGACACTCTAAATAAAGATTAATATCTCCACAATATATTGCTAAGAATAAAATAGAACAATAGTTCATTCAGTGCTTCAGCATTAGTTTATACAGTGTTTCAGAGCTCTTCAAAGATCTATGCGAAGGTCTTTAAAATGCATGAAATAATTTTTCGTTTTCGGAAATACACCTGGAAGGTTCTATGTTGTCATGTAGTTATTATATGTGTACTATGCATCTATTACCAGGTTCAGTCATGTTCTTGTAATTATTTGCATATATCAAAGGTCATACATCTTGAAAAAAAATACCTTCTCTCATTTTTCCCTGTTAAATCTGAATTCATAATACAGTAACCGTCCGCCTCCCCCGGATCCACGAGTGATATGTTCCAAGACCTACAAAAACCCATAAATAATGTGATTTTCATGTATATACATATGGTAAAGTTAAATTACACATGTTAAGACATTACCAGGATTAAATACAGTACTGTATCTCTCTTGAATGAAAGGGATTCCGGCATTTTAGCCTAACTCTCAAGAGAAGATAAAGTAATAAAAAAGCATCATGTATCAAGGGATAACAGAGCAATGAAAATCATGCTTTTTATACTCCTCAAAAGATGAAAGGACATTGAAAAACATAGTGTTACACACTTTACAATGAAAAATATTGCATCATGTACCTGTACATAACCTCCATCCATCCATCATCTACCTCTTTTCTGGGTCGGGTCGCCGGGGCAGCAGTATAAGCAGGGAAACCCAGACTTCCCTCTCCCAGGCCACTTCGTCCAGCTGCTCTGGGGGAATCCCAAGGCGTTCCCAGGCCAGCCGGGAGACATAGTGTGTCCTGGGTTTCCCACGGGGCCTCCTCCCAGTGGGACATGCCCGGAACACCTCACCAGGGAGGCATCCTGACCAGATGCCCGAGCCACCTCATCTGGCTCCTCTCAATGCGGAGGAGCAGCGGCTCTACTCCGAGTTTCTCCCGAATGATCGAGCTCCTCACTAAGGGAGAGCC
The DNA here is from genome assembly GCF_048594095.1 of Paramormyrops kingsleyae. Classification (NCBI taxonomy): domain Eukaryota; kingdom Metazoa; phylum Chordata; class Actinopteri; order Osteoglossiformes; family Mormyridae; genus Paramormyrops; species Paramormyrops kingsleyae. Next base: position 7,582,177 of record NC_132819.1, on the reverse strand, counting down.
CAGCCGCTCAGCCACCTAGAAGAGGAAACCCATTTCGGCCGCTTTTATTCGTGACCTTGTTCTTTCGGTCATTATCCGCAGCTCATGACCATAGGTGAGGATAGGAACGTAGATCGACTGGCAAATCGAAAGCTTTGCCTTTTTGCCTTCTTCACCACGACAGACCGATGCAGCGCTGACGCCGCACCAATCCGCCTGTCGATCTCCCGCTTCATCATTCCCTCACTCGTGAACAAGACCCCGAGATACTTAAACTCCTCCACTTGGGGAAGGACTTCCTCCCGGACCTGGAGAGATCACTACACCCTCTTCCGGCTGAGGACCATGGTCTCGGATTTGGAGGTGCTGATTTTCATCCCAGCTGCTTCACACTCAGCTGTGAACTGCTCCAGTGAGAGCCGAAGGTCACGGTATGATGAGGCCAACAGAACCACATCATCTGCAAAAAGCAGAGACCTAATCCTGAGGTCACCAAACCGGACACCCTCAATGCCCTGGCTGTGCCTAGAAATTCTGTCCATAAAAGTTATGAACAGAATCGGTGACAAAGGGCAGCCCTGACAGAGTCCAACCCTCACTGGAAACTAGTCCAACTTACTGCTGACAATGCAGACCAAGCTCTGAGACCAGTTGTACAGGGACTGAACAGCCCTTTTATGGTAGCCTGGCACCCCATACTCCCAGAGCACTGCCCACAGGATTCTAAAAGGAATGTCTTCTCCAAGTCCACAAAGCACATGTAAACTGGTTGGGCAAACTCCCACGCACCCTCCAGGACCTTGCCGAAAGTATAGAGCTGATCCACTGTTCCACAGCCAGGGCGAGAACAACACTGCTCCTCCAGAATCCAAGGTTTGACTATCCAATGGACCCTCCTCTCCAGCACCCCCAAATAGACCTTACCAGGGAGGCTGAGGAGTGTGATCCCCCTATAGTAGGAACACACCCTCTGGTCCCCCTTCTTGAAGAGGGGGACCACCACCCCAGTCTGCTAATCCAGAGGCACTGCCCCTGATGTCCACGTGAAGCTGCAGATGCTTGTCAACGAAGACAGTCCTGCAACATCAGAGCCTTGAGGAACTCCGGGAGGATCTCATCCAACCCCGCGGCCCAGCCAGCGAGGAGCTTTTTAACCACCTCAGCGACCTCTACCCCAGAGATAGGTGAGTCCACCCCCAAGTCCCCAGACTCTGCTTCCTCATTGAAGGCGTGTCGGTGGGATTAAAGAGGTCTTCAAAGTATTCCTTCCACCGACCCACAACGTTCCGAGCTGAGGTCAGCAGCACCCCATCCCCACCATAAACAGTGTTGATGCTGCCCCACTTTCCTGCCCTGAGCCACAGGATGGTGGACCAGAATCTCCTCGAAGCCGTCCAGAAGTCGTTCTCCATGACCTCCTCAAACTCCTCCCATACCCGAGTATTTACCTCAGCGACCGCCGAAGCTGCGTTCCATTTGGCCCGCCGGAATTCATCAGCTGCCTCCCGAGTCCCACAGGCTAAAAAGGCCCGATAGGACTCCTTCTTCAGCTTGACGGCATCTCTCACCACCGGTGTCCACCAGCAGCTTCGGGGATTGCCGCTGCGACAGGCACCACCTTACGACCACAGCTCCGGTCAGCCGCCTCCACAATGGAGACGCGGAACATGGCCCATTCGGACTCAGTGTCCCCCGCCTCCCCCGGGACATGGGCGAAGTTCTGCTGGAGGTAGGAGTTGAAGCTCCTTCTGACAAGGGATTCCGCCAGACGTTCCCAGCAGACCTGCACTATACGCTTGGATATGCCAGGTCTGACCGGCTTCCTCACCCACCAGCGGAGCCAACCCACCACCAGGTGGTGATCGGTTGACAGCTCCGCCCCTCTCCTCACCCAAGTGTCCAACACATGTGGCCGCAAGTCCGGTGACACGACTACAAAGTAGATCATTGAACTGCAGCCTAGGGTGTCCTGGTGCCAAGTGCACATATGGACACCCTTATGCTTGAACATGTTGTTCACTATGGACAATCCATGACGAGCACAGAAGTCCACTCGGATTCAGATCGGGGGGCCATCCCTCCCAATAACGCCCCTCCAGGTCTCCAACACCCCTTCCAAGGACTCCAAAAAGGGTGGGTATTCTGAACTGCCATCCGGTGCATAAGCACAAACAATAGTCAGGACCTGTCCCCCCACCCGAAGGCAAAGGAAGGCTGCCCTCTCGTCCACCGTGGTAAACCCCAATGTACAGGCACCCATGGCCAGCCAGGGGGCAATAAGCATGCCCACTAGGGTGGGGTGAAAAAATTTCCAGTAGCAATTTCCAATAGTCCGGAAAAGTTGTCACTGGACCTCGTTATTAAATGTGCAAAATATCTTTGAAATAGGTTAATATTTTCAGGTTCGAAGTTTTCACCTGTCACATCAATGGGCAATATACACTATCCACTATCCTATACACTAAAGGAGACTGAGGGGGGACATGATCCAGGTCTATAAGATTCTAACAGGTTTGGATGCTGTTCAACCGAATAGTTACTTCAGCATTAGTTCAAATACAAGAACTCGTGGCCATAGGTGGAAATTAGCGGTAGAACATTTCAAACTGGATTTAAGGAAGCACTTCTTTACACAGCGTGTAGTCAGAGTATGGAATAGTCTTCCTGATAATGTAGTGCAAGCTGAATCCTTGGGTTCCTTTAAATCAGAGCTAGATAAGATTTTAACAACTCTGAGCTATTAGTTAAGTTCTCCCCAAGCGAGCTCGATGGGCCGAATGGCCTCCTCTCGTTTGTATAGTTCTTATGTTCATTACCTATACTCATCGGTGTTGTGTTTGTGCACTTTCACAACATGATAATCACTACAAAATACCAAAGTTCAGGTAATGCAGATTTTTACTGGGTATCAGCCATACACATACATTACATCGCTCTGCGGCTCTACGTGCATTACGATTCATCACCTGTCACATCAATGCGCAGATCCACGCTAAGTATCATCCATATCATAACGCAATGTAAAATTGTTCCTCAGTGCCACCAAAATGAACAGTATTAAGCATGACAGTCAAAATGGTTAGATACACTATATTACCAAAAATATTGGGACACCTGAATTCAATGATTTGGAGGGGTGTCCCAATATTTTTGGTAAGACCCAGATGGATAAAGCGGTATATATAATGGATAGTGTACAGTATATTACCAGTATGTCAGTGTAAGCATGCTCCTGTGCGCCACATTTCTGAATGAGTCGTTTCCCACTCACTCATTGTCACTGACCGATTGTTAGGTTCTTGTATTAAATTGGAACAATTTTACATTGCGTTATGATATGGATGATACGTAGCGTGGATCTGCGCATTGATGTGACAGGTGAAAACTTCGATCGTGTTGCGGAACCTGGAAATATTAACCTATTTCAAAGATATTTTGCACGTTTAATAAGCAGGTCCAGTGACAACTTTTCCACACTATTGGAAATTGCCATTGGAAATTTTTATTTTTTCACCCCACCCTAATGCCCACCCCTGCTCCGGCGCCTCTCCCCGTGAGTAACTCCAGTGTGGAAGAGGGTCCGACCCCCCTCAAGGTTCCAGAGCCCAAGGCCTAGCCGGAACCTCATAACCTTGAGCACCAGCTCAGGCTCCTTCCCCACCAGAGAGGTGACATTCCACTGTACACAACCTGTAATGTAAGACATTAAAAAATATCCTAACCTATTGTGGGTACTCACTGGCTACACTGGGCACTAGTGAGCAAGCCGATTTCAATATGCAGAAACCCTTGATGTGAAGCCATGAACTGTTTATTTCTGGATTTTTCCCTTTTCTCCCCAGATCACGGAAACAGCTGATAACTACAACTGCAATTACTAGAAACAGGGTTCCCATTGTATACTATTAATGTATTGCAATGTCTTGTAATTCACAATGCTGATGGATACAAATATAAGCAACACTGACATAAAAAGGGTCTTGTCCAGTTAAAAATAGTATTAAATTAATTATTTTCATGCCACCACCTTCTTGCACTTTAAGGCAAGGAACCTTTGCGTTTACTTTTAGGTCAGTTTGTTTCCCAGTCCAGGCTTAAACCTTTGATAATCCTCTAGTAGGGCGTCTACTCTGTGGACAAAATGGGGAATTCCCCCGATCCAATCCAGCATTTGCGGAATGTTCTGGACAAACAAGTCAATCCATGGAACTTACAGGAAGTATCTGCTGCTAACATCTTGGTGCCAGACACCTCAGGACGTCTTCAGAGGTCTTATGGAGTCCAGACCTCGACGAGTCAGAGCTGTTTTGGCAGCACGAGGGGAACCAACAGGATATTAGGCTGGTGGTTTTAATATTGAATAGTGTATTTACTTTCGTTCATTAACATAGCAAATAAATTCTTTTATGGTTGGGGGACCATGAATTCAGTACGATATAATTTCTCTAAAGCCACTTATTGTTTTATTCGATATATATAGTAGATAGAGTTACAAATACAGAAATATGTTCAACATTCAGCTGTCTTTTTCAGATTCATACTGCACAGAACAAATACTTTTTGGATCCGAAAAAAGGTCTGTTTTACGGTCAAGGATCTGCATCTGTTAACCATCTTTTAAAGAATGTCTGTTCGTTTTTTCCACCACCAGAAAAAGACTCCAAAAGGAGGCTGTTATTCCGGTCTCTGTTTATTTCGGGGTTTGTCCTGGTTATGCCAGTCTCTGAGATGTTGTTCCTGCACCTGCAGAAGCCCATTTGACATGCTTTGAAAGAACAGATAATGGCATTTCCGGTTAATAGGAAAGGTAATTCTTACATGTTACCACAGAGCAGCTTGCCATATATATACCTCTCTCCCTGGCACACTCATTTTAAAGTGAAAGAAAGGGAAAATATGAAAGAATACCAATAATACTCCATCAACGGCCACCCTGCATTTTCCATCTCTTTTTGGCCACTTCTTAGATTTCTCTGAGAAAACAACAGTGGGCTGAGCAACAGGAGAGCCGTATTATGAACAGATACTTGCCTGCTGTGTAGCATAAATATTCCCTTTTAGAGAGACTTTGCATGTGACTTATCAATGGGGAATGCGGTATATTTTCTTAATGGCAATCAAGCCACATGCAAATAAACCCAGTTTATTAAGGAGAACGGTTCTCGTAGAGGACAGTGTGACCATGGAATTTAAATTGCTAATGAATCCAAGTATGTAATCAACAGGTGTATGTCCATATTGTACATAATTATGCAGTATGCTGCAATTATTGCCAGTAGTGAACCCTGCAATCTAATTACAAGGATGGGACTGGAACAAGTTATGCTGTAACATTTGTCAGGGGACTGTCAGTTGCACTCTTGCCCATACTTCATTGTCGTTCTTTCATGTTAGCATGTGAACACGGTTTACGCAGGACATCTAAAGTGCTCACATAAAGGAATCTGGCGAGGGCAATAAATTATTAAAAACAACATCAGTAATATCTATGTGTCCATCTATCATCCAACTGGGTGTGTGGGGTAGGAGCTGGGGTCTCTACCAGACATCATGGGACACAGAGAAGGGAAGCATAGCCCACCCCCTGCAATTATTATTATTATTATTCATGGGGTGCCAGTCCACCCTGTGCCATTATTATTATTAAGGGTCCAAAGCACGTAGTGCTATGGAACCTTATTGTTTTTATTATTATTATTATTGTTGTTGTTGTTGTCGTCGTTATATAATTACCGTAACCTACTTCCATTTCCTGCTTGATACAGAAAGCATTGTTCTTTTAAAAATGTCCCACTGAATGACCACCTGCTTCTGGGTATTACTACCTCATCTGAACTGACTACACTGCTGTTAAACACCTCCCAAGCCACTGGTCACCTCCCCATTTTGTCCCTTATCAGCTGTTCACAAGCTTGTGGCCCTGTCAGCTCTGCTCATGCTCTCTCTATCTGCACGCGCAGTCGCAGACCTCTCGTGTTACCCCTACACAGACCCATCACGTGAGCATCCTCCCCTCTGCCTCTTCCTGTGCCCAAATGTCTTACCTTCCCTGTCACCTCAGTAACTCCTGTCTGTTACCTGTACTATGACTCAGAGAGTCACAGCCCTGCCATTCCTTTCTGAACTGCTGGCGCAGATGCTCAAGCCTGTTCACAGAAACAGGCAGGACTGTGGTTGCCGCAGCTTCGTAATTAAAAACTTCCAACCCAACTCTGGAACAAAAGTTCAAGTTGCTGCCTGATTCTTTTTCGCACTTCCTTAGACCTTTCATCCACCCTCTCGGCCACATTCCTGTCCCTCAGCCCACTGAATCTGCCTCCTCTCCTCCACCTCCAGTTCAATCATCTCTGATGCCATTTTGGGTCAAAGTTATCAGCATGGCTGTATGTAGGACCCTCAGATGCTGGCCAAGTGTGAATAAGTTCTAGGTCTACAAACTGTAATTACATTCCTTGGACCATAATGAGAAGAATGCACCTCTGCCATCGTGGGGGTGGAGGAGGGTAGATCAAGCCATGTAGATGATACCGTGACTATTTGAATTAAGGACCACGCAAATGGGGGGGGGGGGGAGCTTGCCACTTTTTGGTCCACACAGGGGAATCTTGACTGATCTGAAATAAGCCCAGCATAGGGAAGTTTGCCTTGTTGGCTACCCCACAAGTGGGATGGTGAGAGAAAAAGAGATACAGCGACGGTGTCCATGGAGACACAAAAGGCAGGGGAATCACGAAAGGGCCCCTTTCTGCATTAGCATTCATGCTGAGCAAGACCCACAACCAATTCACTCACAATTGCAAATGTTTTTTTTTTTCCACCCTGCTCTTTATTATTTTCAGATTAGCACTAAACTCCATTACTTGCACCCGGTACAATGTTGTCTTAATGGCAACTCTTATCTGAGGTTTTCCTTTCCCCATTCTGTTTAGCAAAAGGGATCACAATTGTGAGCAGGACGCACAGTGTAATTTTACGTCACTCCTTTGATTAAAAAAAAAAAAACTCACAGCAAATACAGTATGAACCTATAATGAAGTTATATACTCTCATTTGTAACCCTTAACGGGAGAGTTAAGTGTTCCTTGATAATACTTTTCTCTGAATGTATCTCCCCGGATTAAGATGGGCTACATTTCCGGAGCACGGTGGATTCATTTTAATTTCAAACTGAAATGATCAATGCAGGAACTGAGAAGATGAAGAACACAGAGTTTAGAGCAGTGTAGAGTCTCCATGGACATGGTGCTCCGGCCTATCTAGAAAATGTTTCAGTTGCGGTTATTTGTTTGCACGGATCGACAGCTTGTGCAAAGAGGCCTCAGACTTTCAGCAAAAGCAAAACAAAACCTCAAGGCGGCGAAGGCAGTATCTATAATTATTTCAGCGGAGGCAGTCACTCTGTTTGAGAACGGATATCACAGACCTTCAGCAGTCTGTGGCTGAAACAATTAAACTTTCTAATATCGCTACTCTTTCTGTCGTCTCCCATTGGACCCTCACGCCCCCTGACTGTGGAGTCTTTTTGCTAACGTTTTTGTAAGTCAATGCCTTTGTAATATATGTTCATAATAGAAGCAGAGTAGGATGGAAGTCATGGAAAAGGTAGTTTCTGCCGGTAAAAGTAACATATGTAGACAAGAGTGGCTCACGACTCCTGCAATCATCCAGAAGAGAAGCTGAAGTAGAGATGAAGGCAGGAACATCTCCAAAAGTGGAAGAACCTCCATCTGGCCTGACAAGGCTATATTTTAATTGAAAGGCAGTGGTTTAGCCTTTTGGGTACCAGAATGGACCGAACACCATATCAAAAAATATTCTTGGTTTGAAGACTATTTCAGTTTTGAATCTGAAGGCTGTTCCTGTGTCCCTGTGCCTCTAAATAACAAAGACAGTTCTTTGTTCCTAGACTGGCAGGGAGTACTGGCATCGATGCCTGCTTAGGCTACTGGTTAGAATGTGAATATGGTACCTAGACTAGATAGTGCTTAATACATTACGGGTCTCTCTCAGGCCTACATTGCAAGCCCAAAGAAATCAGTGGTTTTTCTCTTCACCATCTGCACTCATTTGACATCTGACGGTCCATTACACTCTGCAGACAATGTGTTGGCCATCACATAATGCCTTTGTAAACCGTTTCTCACTCTTCAATTCTGTCTATAACGAAATATGTCCCCAAGTGTCAGTGATGCAATGACAATGCGAGTGAAAACGGTGCCCATTGTCTGTTGAGATGGAACAAATATTACTACAAATGGCACTGATGCTGACAAAGGTCACATGTCATTGCTCAGACTCTTCCTTATGTTTCCAGCACCTCCAGCAGGAGTCCCAAAGCACTCTCACTAATTAACGAGCAAGCTGTACTGTGGACAGGAAAGCAACTCCGTGTGATTTAGGAGGAATTCTCGGACCTCAGCGGATTATATCCGATGGGACCCGGAACCTTGACAAAGACCTCAGCATTTCAAGCCAATTGAGACACAGCTCACTGTCCCCACACACAGACACACACATCTCTCCAGGGTATTTCTGACAGTCGTAGCCAATTACCCAAGATTCCTGATGTGGGACGACACAGAAAGCAGCCGTAGCGTGTGCATGGCGACCGCGTGGAGGATGGATCACAGGTTCTTCGTGGTTCAGTCTCCTACAGAGTACAGCTTCAATTTTTTTTCCTTTTCCGCTTGAAATGCTTTTCCTGATTCATCTCCCGCTATGGTTTACTGCTGTGCAGAGTGTTAGATACCCTTTTGACAGGCCTCTTCCATGCCTTGTCCCCTCTGTTATGTCATTAAATCTTCCTTTGCTTTTCCCATCTTCCACCCACTCAGACACTTATCAGTTATCAAGCAATTAAACATTAAAATCCAAGTGCAGTAATTCCAACTCGAACCCTTTAAAAGATAAAAAAAAGACCTTTAAAGAGATGAATAATAGATACTTTCATTTCATCCAGACTAAAACTAAAAGTCTAGGAAGAATCAGTGGCTTAATTATTCTGAAGCAGCATGTTTTGTAATTTTTTTCAAGAGCATGAAAAAACATCTATTATTATTAGCATCATTGACAGTATTAGATAAAGCAATTTACACTGTTTTGCCCATTTTTGCAATTTGCTTTTTTAAAAAGTGCTTTTAAAAGTGCTTACCTTTCTAGCTGAAACTAACAGATATTCTAAGTTCCATGAGTATGAAATAAAAAGCCCGGTCCCCACAATGTAATGTCTATCTGACCCTCCTCCCACCCCCCTCCAACACACACACACACACACACATATGGAGAGAGAGAGAGTTTTGTGGTATGTGACAAAAACTAAAATACCACGACTTCTTCAACTGAAGCAGCATACTTGTAATTTTATAGAAGTGCGATAAATGATTGACGTTTGACCCAGCAGAAGGCAAACAGCAGTGAGTCTCTTTCAGAGGCACATGGAGGGCCCTGTAATTCACTGCAGGTAAAGTCCGTGTGCTCAACCCCTTCCTTCTGTACACTGTCATCAGTGAATGACAGTCTGGCAGACATGCTGCTCAATGAAGGCCCACCCTCGCAATCGGAAAGCACGTGGAGAGCATTGCCCCGAATTGCTGCGTCCCAAGCTGACGAGTCCCCCCGTCCACGGCCGCCCACGGCCCAGGCGCGTCAGTCACGATCAGTGTGCTCGCCATGCCTGACACGTGGCTGGGGCACTGGGACAGGGGGGTGTAATTTAGTTGTCACTATAAATATGGCCTGTCTGGCAGCGGCCATCGGACCACATAAGCGCCTAATTTAGTGGAGTGAGATGATGGGCCACGAGGACGGGGCCAGGCAGGCGGAACCGGATTCCGGATCGCATTAGCGCCAAGCCGCGACCGGGGGCATGTGGGCGGCACCCTCCGCTGGCGTCGGACACGGCCGCGCGTGCCCTCACGACGCATCGCGCCCACGTACAGTGCCGGGCTTCCTTTGCGTACATGCATCTGCATGTGAGAACCTGACATATGCGTGTGTGTTTCAGGATCTCGCATGAAATGAAAGAGTAATGGAATATTCCCTGATTGCCATTTTGCAGGAGTACATTGCAATGCTTCTGTACACATAGCCCATTTTGTTCTTGTCTTGGCACTTGCACACGCATGTACAAATGAGAAACTGAAATGGTGCTCCCGGAGTATTTGAGGAGGTCTCGCTCAAGGGCCCAAAGGAGATGTGCCTATTCGGTCCAGGATGGGATTTGAACCAGCAAGCTTCCAACCATAGAAGCCCAAGCTGCTGAGCCACATAGTACCCCCATACATATTTATGTATGTGTGCGTGTTTGTGCACATGTTAATTTATATATCTGAATGAGACTGTGTATATATTTTTCTTAGAGTCCTGAACGGTATAGCTGAACTGTTCTTAATGAGGACAGCCGTGGCTATTTTTTCGCAGCTAAGCTCTTCAGCGCCCCCTTTTGGACAGACGCGGTAGGGATCTGGCTAGTCAGAGCCGGCTTGCATTCGGCCCCCCAGTTTCCTCATCATTCCCTGTCGCCTCCTTTTTCCCTCCCTGGGGCGCGGTGTTTTACGGGGTTTGTGCTGACAGGCTGCTCAGTGCATTGCGGAGAGATGGAGTGGGAATTGAAATCCCTGAGCCATGGGTGAAGAGACTGACTTCCACAAGTAGAGTTGCAAAAGCGAATCTTAGCCCGTTTAACGGAAACTGGCTTCCATCTTGTCACCTGTCAACAAGGGGATTTGGTTGAGAGATAGTGGCCTGGATCACCTTCTCACGATTCCTCATATTACAGTCTAAAGCCTCCAAGAACCTCCACATTATAATCTGAAATAGATTACTCTGGATTAAAAAATGTCCCCCTGTTGGGGGATATCTTTTCCTGGCACCCACATATTCCGCTATGTGTTTACTCTCGCTGCATTAAATTCCGTGCTGGGCCCATATCCACTTCATTTATATTTGATGCACTCCACATTTATAAATGCTATTCCAGGGTATTTTGAGTAAGAGATCCACCTCAGGCTGCGATGTTTCTTGATAAATATGCTTATGTTATGGCATTTTTAACCAGTTTAAATTCATATTATTAAAGTAGCTTAAGAGTGGGGTGAAAAAATCGTAAATTTTTAATGCCATGTTTAAATAAATACTTTAAATATGGATTGTGGCTTAGCCGTGTTTTGAATGGCGGCTTGGCACAGCTAGACGCTGAGGAACACGCGGGCCTGTCCTGAGGAACCGTCTCCCTAGAAGCGATCACTAACCCGCGCGAAGGCAGATGCCTCCGGTACGGTGAACCCCCCCTTTTCACGGAGAGCCGGCCGGAAGCATGACTAATGTTCCGCTGCCCCTGCAATCTTGCTTTCATCCCCCATAATGCGATTGTGGCTTTGTATCCAGATGTGGGATTCGCGCTCCCTCTCTCTGCATGCTCCCCTAATGAAGGATGGCTTCAATAAACCAGGAGACATCTATAAATTAATCACCACAACCCCCCCCCCCCCATCCCAATTTCCACTTTTGCCTTTGTTCTGCCGAACTGGGCAATGGGGAACAAAGACTGCATCAGCTAGATGAATTGCACATTAATACTGAGTGGGGTGTCTCCATCATAAAAGGAGAAAAAAACAGATCATGATAATCCGATGATGGTAGCGTGTCCCTGTTTGGGTGCTGCACCAACTCAGGCAATGGCCAAAACCCCCAGTGAGAAAAGCAGGACATGGGGGACTGATATACATACCCCAGCATTTGGTATATGTGGAATCTCTGCTGCTGTTTGCCTGACACATGACTGGATCTTGCGTCAAATACAAACACCATTATGGAATTCCAAGCAACTCTGGTCCAGAATGTTTGGCTCTGTGGGTTGAGGCCATCTGGCTGTGAGCAGAAGATTTGCGGTTCAAATCCTGTGGCCAGCAGTATGACGCTACTGTTGGGCCCTTGAGCGAAGGCCCTTAACATTCACTGTTTCAGAGGTGTTGGACACTTATTGACCATGTGCTGTGACTCCAAAAAAAGAAAACTCTCTCTCTCCTGTCTATGGGCATGATGGGGAGCAAGATGGGGTAGGTGAATAGACAGTATCCCTCATGGTGATGAAAGAAGCAGCACTCTTCCATTCCATTAAAATGTGGACCATCAAAATAAAGGAAGTTGCAGAAGATTGACATTAAGGTCCAATGTTGTCAGACAAGCACAAGTAAGGTAAACCATTAATTCTCTCAGATTTCAGCATATATTCCCAGAGGTTCATTGTAATTCATTTTTTGTTTTTTTTTGCATTTGTAAAAGGATTGGTGTGCGTTAGTTAAGGCCTTACATATCGCCTTATCTCGACGGACCTCGAAATCAGTGCAAAATATGAATACGATTTTTTAGCTCATTTTTGATATGGTGACCGCTGCTAGCTCCCTATCTCAGACCCACATCTGTCATCAAAAGCTGTGGCCACACAGGAAATAAGCGAGATAAATAATACATCCTGAGCTTCGGCTTGTCAATTTTCTAACAGATGCTGCCTTAAGAAAAAGAATTAACTCCTCGCCCTGAGGGTTCCAGTCGGCTTGTTTTAACTGTAGCTTTGTTGTTGCCATTGATTCTATTTGAATTTTTTTGTTTTCGCCAATAGCCAGTAGTTATATGTAAATACTGATGCTTTGAAATTAAAGGTCACTGCTCTATGGCTAGTGACTGAACTACGGATGGGTGTAAGCAGACAACAGGTCATGTTGGAATATGCAGAAAATGTCGATCACCCACATACCAGCTACACAGGCTACACTTTTAGCATATGTGATGTTGCATGCTAACACTTTTCATTATTTTATTATATCCAGTTTTCATTATGCAAATAAACGCTAAATATCATGAGTAAACGTGTATATGTACATATATATTAGTACCAAGTGGGTCATGAATACAGAAACGTAATGAGTGTCTAGTTAAAGGTATTTTGTAGCCTCAAATGCAGATTTCATCTCATGACTGTTAGATTTGTGAATCGTAAATCATAACCGTACCTGTGATCCCTCCATGACTGAAAGTTTAGTTTTAGTTCTCATCTGGGCTGGAGGATACGGGAGGACACCAAGTGCCCAACCAGAGAAGCTGCTTCAGGAGAGAGTGGGAGGGAGCTTATTATGCAGCGTGTCCTGGAATGTCCCAGAAGCCTGTAGCCTTTTCTAACTAACTTTCCCTCCATTTACATTTGAAAACTATCACCAAAACACAAGTGATTCATACATACAGATCATCCCATAGAAAGATTTCCTTTAGGTGGATCTCTACCTTCATTTCTAGGCCAGAATTGATTTGTCTGATTCATTTATGATTTTCATTCTGGATCCACTTAACCCACAAAGTGTAAAAAGTGTTTAAAGTGTTTGGTAGTTCCTTGGATAGTAAATAATGTGTGTGAATAGGTTTCAGATTAGGCCGACGGTTATGGATTGGGTGACTGGGTCAGCAAGGATCACCTTGAGAACCTAGACCCAAAGAGAATGAAGCATGTGGGCGTCGTACATGTTGTGTTGGAATCCTGACTGGCCTCATCTCCTAGGGTACTTTGGCAGTGTTGAAGTTGTATGTGTTTGTTGCTTGGAGGTCGGGGCAGCTTTCGAATGCTGCTGAAGTTTAGACTATTTAGAATAGGAAGGGGAAAGAAATCACAAGCAATTCATAAAATATACAGGACTGTTTGTTACCACATCATTATACAGAAGCCTATTTTCAGTACATCATGTTGCTTAATATTGCAACGTTTCGGGAAAAAAGAATAAGTATTAAGAAACTATATTTAAATTGTCGTTCTTTTGGTGGGTTAAAATTTATTCCAACAAACATTTGAAACAACAACCCAGTTTTCAGCACCTTTTTACACGGCATTCATTGTTTTTCTAACATAATTTACACAACTATTTACTGAAGTAGGATAAGTAGACCTAAAATAAGTTTTACGATATTTTCTAGGAAACGGAATGTGTGCCGTGGTGTGGGACGGTACTGCTGTGGAGAATGCGGCTCTCACGGTTACACAGTGACAGAAACATGCATCATCTTCACAGAAACAATGGGGTCAGCTGACCAGAGATCAACGAATAACTAAGGGGGATAGATCAGTAGTAAAGACAGTTCAGTCAGTTGCCTGACAAGTGACTGACAACCCAACTGACTTCCTCTTACTGTCTTCCTGTAGGTGCCTACTTTATATATACACATATGCAAACAGACTTGGACATTTTAGGTCCAAAAAGTAAAAATCCAGTCCAGGATTTTGTTTCAACCAACCAGTTGAGTACTCCATGAATGTGACTCTTTATGCTCAACTTGTTGGTGTAAAGAAAATCCTGGTCTGGATTTTTACTTTCTGGATCTGAAATGTCCACCTCTGTATATATATACACAAACTTCAGCCCCCCTCTGCAAATTTCACTTGGTCTTGAACATACACGTGCAACTACTGACCAGGGAGAGGGGTTTGGGGGTAGCGGCACCGGCAGTGTGCTAAGCCGGCACCCCCTCAGAAGATGCTAGCCTGATCTTGATCTTGCCCCTGCCAGATGCTAACAAACAGTACCCAGTCATCTTTCTTTTTTATCTTGGAGGGAGCTTTATGAGTGACGCCACTCTGTCCTCTCCACTTTCTCAATGTCGTTTAGCTTATCCCGCTGAAAGACTCCTTGCAATATAAAGAACACCCGGTCTTCACACACGGCACCCCCGGGCTTGTGCAGGAAATTCGAAGGCAGAGGCCTTCTTTACAGCTAATAAACAGAATGCTGCAGCGCTTGGTCGACAAGAATCCCAGCAGCTTTTGGAGGAAGCGAGGTACTTCATGTAGACGGACCGCTTGCGAAATGTCAAAACTGTACCTTTGACAGTGCTCCGCCTAAAGGAAGCTCCTAGTCCTCACCTTGCCAAAAATACCTGCCGTCTTCTGACAGGAGAGGAGCAGATTGTATCCCCCCCCCTCCCCTATCTTCCCCTCCCCAGTGTTTCTCGGCTTTCTTCTCCCCCAGGACCACCTGTCTTAAGAAACCCAGATGAAGGTAAATTGTGGTGTTAAAAAAAATAAAATACTCCCCTTCTCTGGCAGTGAAGTAGAGCTCAGTGCCTCTCACCTCTCAGGGAGTCATTATATCCTGCCCCAGACGGTGCCCTTCGGGGGCCGGTGGAAGGTTCAAAGCCCCCACCTTGTGAGCAGAGCAGAGAACAGCACACACTGAATTCACCTGTGCTGATCGACTATCTCCCACTGCTTCACTTTCATTCTACAAAAGTTCTGTGAAGTTAATTCAGGGGTGAGGGGATTTTATTCTGTATTCTCCAAGGGACAATTAGCTGTTTCGGAGCTCCGACTGTAGCTGTATTTAAAAAAAAATAATAATTTGCAAAGTCATTAATCACAGAAGATAATTAAATCCTGATTTCCAACCAGGAAGCTACATGCTGAAACAAAATACAACCAACAAAAAGACCTATCAGAAGGAGATTAGTTCTTGTGTTCTTCTCCCTCAAATGCACTGCGGGCCCCACATTTAAAGAGATGGGTCTACAACCATTACAAAGACACCAGCACTTCCCCTGCTTGTCTGTTTCAATAAAGACCGAAATTGCTGATCAAAACAGAAACATGAGCAGAGGGATGAATGAGGAAGATCTGAGCTCAGTCAGATGTGTGGGAGCTGAGCACAGCACCACTGTGACCTCAGTGTCTTCTTTCTCAGTAAACAAGTCAGTGTGATATATCCGAGATCAGGCCTGACTTTGCCGTAGATGTTGGCCCTCACCTGTGGGTCAGACTGCACACAAAGAGGCAAGTGATAGTGCTAGAACTCACTCCTTATGCCTAGGCATTTTCTGCCTGGTTGAATCTGTAAATCTGTGCGAAGAGGGCCAATATCTTTCTCTGCAGAATTCCAGTGTCAAGTTCTTTATGCATTTCTAAACAGGGCATGACGCAACACTGAGTAAACAGGAGTTTCTCTGCTGGAACCAAATGTCAAACATTAAACAAATGTAATTTACAGCACTAGCCCAAATTACATCAATGACATTCAAAAATCCATCTCTACAGAATTTAATTTACTTGTGCAGCCCCCCCAAGTTTCCAGTGCACATCTAAAGTCAATATGACGCAACGTCAGGTAAACAGACCTGTTTCCTTAGGAGGCGAAAGGAGATCAGACCAAACAGTGACTGTCTGTACTGTACAATAACAGTACAGCAAGACGAATGGTACTTTACAGCAGTGAGTACAGAGGCACAGGGAGCCCGGAGCCCATCACAGAGAATCACAGGACCCAAAGCAGGAAAACACTGGACGGGATGGCACCCCAACACAGGACTCTCACAGACACAGCTGTGCTTAGAGGCAGTTCACCCAGCAGCTTGGTTCTAGACTTTGGGAGGAAACCAAAATAGCCAGAGGAACTCTTCATTCCCAGCACTGGGGTGGGAACCAAGCCCCCCACCACAAAAACGTCAGGCCACAGTGAAACTGCGCTTAAATTTATTCCAATAGCTCATACGGCAATATTCATACTGCAATAGTTCAATGAAGATGTACAAAATCTAAACATAATCATGGTACTGTAAAACCAGAAAAAACTGATGACAACAGAGCTGAGATTGAGAGATTTACGGGATTTAACACTTACATTAATTTACTTTGCTATTTTTTCTCCCCAAAACATACAGCCCCTGTTGCTGCCTTTGGGGTAAAAGCCCAGCTGTGACATGATTGGTGCCGGGATTAAGATCCACAAACTTCTGGACAGGTGCCTAACCCACTGCAACCCAGGCTGATGGTAGATAAGGTATAAGGAAGAAATAATATTGCATCTCTACCGGATAGCGGCTAGCTGCAGATGACGCCTGTTCTTTGAACCGCACCCAGTGGATTTTATTTTTCTAGGTTTTAGTGAGGAAGTCGAAAGGCTTCTTTATGATCACAAAGCATAATGTAAAGAGCACGTCAGACTTGAAAAGTGTTGTATTTACCATTCTGCTGACAGAGACTTAGCTGCCCGGGGTGTGGAAAACATTCTGTCATAGTCTTGTGATCTGTATAAATCCCCATTTCCTTTTTATTTATAACTACTAATAAGCATAGTGATAGTATTCATAAAAGTAAAAGCGACATACAGATCAAATAAAACCACCTTAGCATTTCAGTTACCGGAGATGTTGGAGGCTACAAGAGGAAAAGAGTCTTAATCTGATCAGTGAGAACAGAAAGGTGGATACAGTGATTATGATCACTGTAAAAATTATAGAAATAAGCAGCACTAATCTTCTAAGATTCCCTTAGATCTGCATCCAAGATGTTGCCACGTCGGTGTTTAAAGACCTGGGGTGACCGATCTTTCGAGGGCACGACTCCTGGACTTTGGAATCTCCTTCCTCTGGCACGGGGAGCTCTGGACTTTTTAAAAACCATCTGAAAAGCCACTTACTTAAGCAAGCATTGGGGTAACAGTCATACTGAATGTGTGGTTATGCAGTGATCTCTTTTGTTTTTATTTTCCCCTTTAATTTAATTCCACTTGGATTGCGCAGCACTTTGTGATGCAATTGTCTATGAAAAGTGCTATATAAATAAATGCACTTACTTACTAATCTTGGATAGATAATTAAAAATCAGTCTCCTGGGGGGGCTTAGGGTACCTGAGCACGGGCCCCTTTGCCCGAAACATTGGAAGTGCAACCCTTTTGATGTCCTGAGTGCCCCCTTTTTGATCACTGTTGATCACCGACTTAGCAAACTGCAACATGGTTGAATATTGTTTTCAGCAAATTTTAGTCGTGCACCTGCCCCTCGAAAAGTCTCTGCACGGTCCCGCCCTGCTCCCTTGCCGAATATAAGTCCGTGTCAGTGAATCAGAGCCGCCACCCAAAGCAGCACTGGATCCGCCACAGGGAGTCACTTCTCAGTACCTGAATGGAGGCGGCGGTGAATGAAAAACAGGGAAACTGCCCTGTTCTCGGTCAGCGCGCCCTGAAGATAAGTGGGCTTCAGTGACCCTGTCACACTTGCAAACACACTGATGAGCTTCTACCGCCCACAGAGCCATACACACATTCGTAAGGGGACTTCTACACTAAAGCCCATCTTCAGAGTGCCACCTTATCCCGCAATGGGTGAGATTTCCTATGCCTGAGGTGCTCAGTGTCATGAAAGAGTGAGCCTTGTTTCCTATAACTTAATTTAAACTTAATATAACTTAAACACAACATATAGAAGACCTGATCTAAGTTTGCAAGAATAATAGGCAACATGACTGCAGAAAGCAGAGAGATGTAAAACATCGACTATTTCATAACAAAGGATTAGTCAAGTGTCTGTCGCTGGATATCTGACCATCAACCACCACATGAGACCAGTGTGGTTCCTGGGTCCTTTGTAGGGTCCTTTACTGGCCCAGAATGCGGGTGTCTTTGATCTAGCAGAAGTAAGAGAATTAGCCCTCGTATCATAATGAGTGACCCAGCTGCTATAGGCTGTGTACGAGTGCCCTCCTCACAAAATGAAACTAATCACAATGAGGAAAAACTCTGCGAACCACAGCAGCCCACAATAAAGAAGTCGAGGCTGGCTAAGCATACAAGTGTTTTTGTCGTAAACATCAACATCGTCAACCACATGAAGAAATAAAACATACAAATTGTTAATGGCAACAGATATCCCGATCCACTTTTTTACTGCCCTGATCCAATCCAATCCATTGAATATTTATATTTGCTGATTCTGATCCCGATCCGATCTTTAAATAAATGTGTACATTTTCAGACACCTTCAGTCAGCGTCGGTGCATCCTCTGTCTGACTAAAACCTGGCACCGTTCACTGCCTCTGAACTTGCGCAACATTGGTGCACCGAGCGAACATGTCATCACTTTTTCTGTATTATATCCTTGAAAAAGCAGCGGCCGCACCTATGAGGAGGTGGGTGAATTACCGCTGGGAAGCACGCAGTGCAGATCCAGGAGGAGGGAGATGGAAGGCAACTGTCTGAGCTCTGCTGACGTGAGCGGCTGGACGTGAGACCTGCAGCCAGCATCACGAGCTGGACTGGCGGGGGACAGAGAGCAAAGCCAACACTGCCCCTTGTGTCTTTCCCTTTGAATCTCTGTTTGCCCCCCCTCCACCAAATACTGAACCCTGAGCTTTTATCCCCTGCCAGCCCCAGACTCTCTCCTCTCTGATTATTTCTCTTTCTTCTTTCTGCAGCAATCCTTGGAAATTAGCGAGTTGGGCACAGGTGCATGAAAACCTGAACGTATTGGCAGTATGTGACCCGGTGAACTTTCTCTGGGTGACTAGCTAGTTGAATAGAGCAGTGGTCGCTAAGGAGCAGCCTGCAGGGAGCCAATGAGCATCTCGCATGACACTTAGAAGAAATCGGATTAATTTTACCATTGTGTATGCTAATTAAAGAGGTGGGACACTATACTTAAGTAACGATTCAGTCATTACACTGATACTAATATTTTAAGGTTTTAATTTACTTCAACAGCAATAAACACCTACCGTCCACAAAATGGTAAATTGCAGTTTGGTTATGTGATCAAGGGCTACCAGTCTCCTCTGTTGTGCTGCAGTTTTTTCATGCTAAGCTAACGCTGCATAGTATACACTCACCTAAAGGATTATTAGGAACACCTGTTCAATTTCTCATTAATGCAATTATCTAATCAACCAATCACACGGCAGTTGCTTCAATGCATTTAGGGGTGTGGTCCTGGTCAAGACAATCTCCTGAACTCCAAACTGAATGTCAGAATGGGAAAGAAAGGTGATTTAAGCAATTTTGAGCGTGACATGGTTGTTGGTGCCAGACGGGCCGTTCTGAGTATTTCACAATCTGCTCAGTTACTGGGATTTTCACGCACAACCATTTCTATGGTTTACAAAGAATGGTGTGCAAAGGGAAAAACATCCAGTGTGCGGCAGTCCTGTGGGCGAAAATGCCTTGTTGATGCTAGAGGTCAGAGGAGAATGGGCCGACTAATTCAAGCTGATAGAAGAGCAACTTTGACTGAAATAACCACTCGTTACAACCGAGGTATGCAGCAAAGCATTTGTGAAGCCACAACACGCACAACCTTGAGGCGGATGGGCTACAACAGCAGAAGACCCCACCGGGTACCACTCATCTCCACTACAAATAGGAAAAAGAGGCTACAATTTGCACGAGCTCACCAAAATTGGACAGTTGAAGACTGGAAAAATGTTGCCTGGTCTGATGAGTCTCGATTTCTGTTGAGACATTCAAATGGTAGAGTCAGAATTTGGCGTAAACAGAATGAGAACATGGATCCATCATGCCTTGTTACCACTGTGCAGGCTGGTGGTGGTGGTGTAATGGTGTGGGGGATGTTTTCTTGGCACACTTTAGGCCCCTTAGTGCCAATTGGGCATCGTTTAAATGCCACGGCCTACCTGAGCATTGTTTCTGACCATATCCATCCCTTTATGACCACCATATACCCATCCTCTGATGGCTACTTCCAGCAGGATAATGCACCATGTCACAAAGCTCGAATCATTTCAAATTGGTTTCTTGAACATGACAATGAGTTCACTGTACTAAAATGGCCCCCACAGTCACCAGATCTCAACCCAATAGAGCATCTTTGGGATGTGGTGGAACGGGAGCTTCGTGCCCTGGATGTGCATCCCACAAATCTCCATCAACTGCAAGATGCTATCCTATCAATATGGGCCAACATTTCTAAAGAATGCTTTCAGCACCTTGTTGAATCAATGCCACGTAGAGTTAAGGCAGTTCTGAAGGCGAAAGGGGGTCAAACACCGTATTAGTATGGTGTTCCTAATAATCCTTTAGGTGAGTGTATAAGCTAACAAATGGACGACTTGATCTTGATGTCAACAGTGCGTAGCTTTCCACTGCATTAAAAGAATCTAATATTTTTATTAATATTGTGGGGCCTCCCCATGCTTTCGTGGGATTTCCTTCAGGTTCAATGGTGCCTCATCAAACTTGGTAAACTGTCCGTGTGAACAATGTGTGAACTCTGTGGTGGGTTGGTACCCCATCCTGGGTAATTCCTTGCCTTGTGTCTGTAGCTTCTTGGATAGGCTTCAGACCCCCCCGACCCTGCATAGGACTAGAGTATTTGGAAAATGGATAGATGGATGGATGGATGGATGGATAGATGGATGGATGTTAACATATCTGGATGTTTGGAAAGGCATTTGAAAGGTTCTTTGTCTCGTGCACTGTGTTCAGGTGATAGCGCTGGTTAGTTTGCCTGTTCTCCATTTGTTAAGTGAGTGCAAAGGTTGCAGCAATAGCAGTAAGCTTATTTAAATTTTAGCTCATTGTAGCATGCATTCCATGCACCTTTTCTCTTTTATGTGTTCTTCATAAAGCAATGAGTCAATGATACAGAATAAATTATCATTTTCCTTCAAACACTGCCATGTGTTTCTCTGTGAGACAGCGTGCAGCTCAGACTTTTGACAGGCTTCTCTGCCCTGTTACCATGAGAACAGTGCAATTTTGGATTTCAGGCGACACATGAAATTGCACAGAAATGCTCCTCATTTTCAATTTAGATGTGGTGTGCTTGATATTCCACACATTTTCAAGAAGCTTGCTGCATTAAATTCCCACATCATAGGGTTCATCACATGTTGGGATAGAACACTGAAATGCAAAGTAGACTTCTGTCATACACAGACCCAGAACTGCGCATGTGCTGCGGAATAGTGGCCAGGAAACGCAGCTCGGTCCATGATGAAGAAACCGACCGTTTTTATGTAATTATTTGTGTAGGTAATTCATTTACCTTTGATGTTTTTTGCAGTTAAGGAGTTGTACGGGTTAGGGATCTAGGCCTGGAAATTTGTGGGTTCAAATCCCATACCTGGCAGAATAGCCATAACACTGCTGGACCTATTAGCATGGGCTTTAATCCCAGTTGCTACTGCAGTGCTGCCTGATTTGTACTCTATCACCTTGGATATACAGTCCTTGTAAATGAAAATGCCTTAGAGGAATAAGATAATGAAATGGTGCAACGTCATTCTATTGAGGGAATGTCTGGGGCTGACCAGCGAGATCTTCATGAGATGGAGATCACCGATTACCATCAGCTTCGTGACAGGAATGCCGGGTGCTCCGCCTCTGTCTGACCTCATGACCATACCGGTTCTTTCGGAAGGGGATCTCCTCTCACTTCCAGTCCCCTGCTCGCAAGAAGCTTGGAGAGCTTTGGAGTGAAAGGAAGCGGATTTTAAAATTCTTTCAAGAGAAGCTGAAGTATGAAGAGCTCCGTACCATGCAGAGTGGAGGAATGTTAGCTGTCGCCATGCCTCCTGCTCACTTTAAAGGGTGAAGAGAATCCCTGCTTCACTGCTCCTGGAAGCAGATGGAAGGGCTGCATTTGATTTCAACCATCTGTAACTGTTAGCTGCTAATTTTAGCTTGTATTCTGTATTTCAAGTGAAACCACCAGGGGCAGATCTAAGGGGCAATGCCCCCCCCCACCGTAAATATGTGGCCACCCCAGATGACACCCCTTCACCAAAAAAAAAAAAAATAGCATTTAGTTCTGTAATCCAGAGTACCCCCCCCCCCCCCCCCCCACACACACACACACCCGTTCTAACTTCAGCCTAGAATACCAGGAGTGGTCAATGCACACTTAAAGCAGACAGTGCACTTTCATTTTTTATTGCACCAACTATATTTTATATGGCATTGTGTTCTCGTGTAAGTTGTTTCTTTCATTGTGTCTTTCATTGTGTCTTTCATTGCTCCTGGCTTTTACTCACCATCCATTTTTACTATTATTATAACTATTGAAATAATTCCCCAAATCACAACACTTGCTGTCACAAATGCAGACAAACCACGGGAACATGTATATATAGTTATATTGCATTGTATTGTCTAAGGTTAGACCTATTTCGGGTATGTGGGGAATACTGAGAGACATATTTTATTTCACATCATTATTAACCCAAGAACTGGGTCTAAAGTTGGTGCTGGAAAGAAGAAAAAGAAAATATCCAGAATCAATCCATACGTCTTCATATGACATTTTCTAACTGGTTCAGTCAATGGCCTCCTTTGTACAAAATCAGTCTGTTAAAATCATGATATTGGCCTTTGCTTTTTCTTTGATATTCAAAGAAGTGAGAGAAGTTAGAAAGAAGTTTTTAAAGTTTTAGTGTTAAAAGCAATGTCAAGCATGCATGTCCTATATTAAAGAAGAAACTATGGTTTTTGAAAATTTCATTTTCTTGTTTTTGTTTTGTAATTGGGCACCACAGCTTTGTAACTTGTCTTTTCTTGTAGTAAAAACAAATAAGCAAAATTGTGAACTCATTTGTGTGAGGTCTATGGTTTTATGTATGACTAGGCAGAATATTGTGCAATTAATTATAAGCTTTAAAGTAACGGTATCTTCTTTAAACCGAAAGAAGGATCAAAATGGTTGTAGTTTTACTTTAAGCGTCATATTTAGTTGTTTGTATTAACGTAGGTCAACACTGCAGTTTCAATATTACTGAAGCTTTATATGTAATATGCATTTTCAGTAGCTTTCCAGTAGCATTATTTCTGATACCGAGTGCAGAAACAAAGCTAATATTATTGTACACAGTCTACTGTAACTATAAGCAGTAAAATGTCTCATGGTTGACTACTGCTTATTAACAGCACAAAAATTAAGTAAATGAATTCAGTTTGATAGTATTTTTACAGCGAATGTTGGGGATGGGCTTCAGGGTTTGTTTGGGTGGTATACGCTATACAGTATTTAGGTCTTTGGTCAGATGACATGAATTAGCAAATAAACAGGAACAACTCCAGACACCTGACTTTCCCTCCTGAAATGGTCACAGCCCCGCTCTTTGTTATGAAACACTAAATAAGTACTTGTTAAAACTTAATTAAAGGCAAATTGATTTTGATTGAATATCCTATCAAGGACAAGAGAGATTTGTTTGCCTTATTGCTTCTCTGACGGATGTTTTGAAGCTAGTGGAAAAATAGGTGTTTAGGAGGCACAAATTCACGTCAGAAACCAGATGAACACAAACAGCACGACATTCTTGGTTACATCACATCTATGTGCTTATTTAACGCCACTGTGCCTGAAAAATTGCCTATAATCATACATTCTTAAGTGAGAAAATGTGAAAGTGAACTATGTTAAATAAATAATTATGGATCCAAATTAAAATAGTAACATCTACTCAAAGAATGCAAAGGAAAAAATGAATGGAACAGAGTGTAGATTATTTGTGAGTTCAGTACATTTGGCTGTCCTGACACATTCAAAGGATTTTATCCCCTGAGGTCAAAGGAACAGCATATAGCATGGTTGCAGTATCTCAGTGTACCAAGAACTTTGGAAAATACATGACAATACTAAACCCAACAGTGTTTTCTACATAAGTTTCAGCATAACTTATAATTACTACTTTGAGGCAAGTTAATTTAGGTTATAGAAAAGCAATTACAAACCCACAGTCAGCATATAATTTAACAGCACATTTATTAAGGCAAACACATAAAACACAAATAGTTTTTCAATGCCAGAGTCTTAGCAATAAGGAGTTGAAGCAGTGTGAATTATATGTCTTTGCTATAGCTGGTTCATATCACCTCACTTCAAACTTTTGAACGAAAAGCTGACATTAATGAACCAACATGACTCTGATGATACCTAGAAGAGCCTTTGATCACAAACATCCCTCATGAGCAAAGACGGCCATCTTGGTTCCGGAGAGGCATACAGGGCAGGCCACGTCCAAGCGGGACATTTCATCGCCAAATCAAACTCCAGTTTCTGCAAGGTTGTGCCACGTTTTTACATAATTACCCGTCTCTTTTCGGCTTAAGAAGCTGCAGTGATAAGCGATATTCACTAAATCCACAAAGACGTCTGCCTTAAACTAAGGAACAGCCACTTTTTTTTCTGGGGGAATTACCCAGCGAAAACAGACAGATTAACGGAACTTTTGTCGTAATCTTCTGGGGAGGGTAACTCATACAAATGGGGTGAGCAGAACATCCTTTGCATTTACAAAGGCTAGATAAGGATGGGGGGGGGGGGGTCGGAGGGGAGGGAACTGGGGCTGCTGATCGTTGCCCCCAGGAACATGAGAGATCCCCTTAGAGCTCCCCCCCATGACCCTGCTCTCCAAAACGCATCATTCATGATGATAAGCATACTACGCCCCCCCCCCCCCAGCCCATGTAAGCGACCTGCCGCTACACTGAGCACTAGGCACATCATTTTAATTATGTGCATCATTTTATGATGCTGATTGTTTGCTTATTTTGCATGGCACCAGAAGTAAGTTCCCTGTGTGTACAACTCACAATCAGTAAACAATTTTGGTTCTGATGCATGCTGCAGTCCTGACTGGGACTTTGCAGAGTCACTCAGACTGGACTCAGACCTCAGCAAACATGCTTTAAAGGTCCCAGGTGAACCGTAGCTTTACGATCCCCAGTTCTCCATTATTTGGTTAATAAAAGCTCAATATCCAAGGTATGTTGGGATAGAAAATGTCAGCGTTTTACAAGAATTAACTAACTGGCTATTTATTTGGTTTGCAGCTAATTCTTGGCCGCAGAAACCAATCTGGTTTTCCCATCAATTGGACACATATGACAGACTCTGTATCCTTCATTGGCCATTAATACCCACTCCTGTTCTCCAGGTAGCCAGTCATAAAGATCAGTGCAGGACTCTCAGTGTTCAATCCTTGCACAGAGTAGTGTTTGAATCCAAACATGTGTCCATCAAACCACACATATTCTGCTTCATCCATATCAATTACAAATGATTCTGAACTTCAGGCAAAGGAAACATACCAGTGATTCTTTCAGCAAAACAATTAAACACATGGCCCTTTACCAGAAATTGCTGTGCACATGCATTTGAGAGCAGCAATAAGAACAGAACTCATACATAACTTCAAAGATATAAGCGTCTTTGAGTGAAATTAAGCTACATTTTATTTTGTTTGGCTGGGATTCCATCCCGTACACTATCAGCCTAGCAGATTTCTGACACATCACATTTTTTTCTCGGCTCACTGCAGTGTGCGGGTGGGACGAATCTTAACACGGTCCCGCTGAGAAAGCCCATCTCAGAAACGCAAACTTCACCGGCACTCGCTGCGGACTGTGAGAGAGTCTCCCGGGGAGACGGGTATCCAAATCGAATGCGGTGATTCATTCCCATGCTGAGCCGAGTGGCTGGCATTTGTCTCATCCAATAAGAGGGCCTTCCAGAAGCTGAGAAGGCTCCATGACAACGGGCCACTGTAGAATTCAGCAAGGTTTGGCACCTTCTAAAGGCACCTTGGATGGTTCCCAGAAGCACATATGTCCCAGAGTAAGAAAGAAAAAAAAACTTTGATCTTGAAGGTCCATTTTGAGTATCGAGCGGAAGACTTCCTTAGCTTATGAGAAGGTGTAGAGATGGATGACTCTATGTCCGACATACAGTGGGAGACACAATTTTCTTTCCAAACTGGGAAATGTTGGTTGGAGTGGGGATGGGGGGGGGGGGGGGTGAGTTAAGCAGCAGCCAGTTGACCTTGTAACCTCTGAGGTACCTCTGTCAAATAAGGATAGATAGATAGATAGATAGATAGATAGATAGATAGATAGATAGATAGATAGATAGATAGATATATTGGTGCCATAAGAGGCACGATATATTTTTTTAATTATTGATTTTTCTTTCATTTTATATAAATAGGTGCAGCTTAAAAATATAAATAGATGCAGCTTACAAGAAAAAATCAAAAAGTGCAATATGCAAAACCAGGGTGTGGAAACAAATGCAGAGTGCAGGCAGTTTGTGGTGCGGCAAACGAGGTCAGGTGTTAGTGTGGCGTGTGACGGCAGGAAAGCGGCCAGGTAGCCGGAGCTGCGGCGGGCTATCGCCCCCACGCCGTCGCCCCCACGCCGTCGCCCCTGAACACTGTTCACTATTTGTTTTTACTATTGTTGCCACAGAAACAATTAAAGCTCCTCTCAATGTTGGAGCCCAGCTCCCTAAATCACAATACCTGCTGTCACAAAAGACGACAAAAACACGAAAGGGAAGAAAAAAAGTTCTCTTAGGCCACCTTTTCAGTGAGGGCGGACAGATGTGATACAAAGGAAAGTAAAACAAAAAGTAATAAACATGCATGTCTAACAGGTATAGGTACAGAAGTGAGGGAGCTTTGCCTGCGGAGTTATTTTTTTATTTAATATTCTGCAGGATGATTTAAGGCCTCTTCGTCTGGGTGCTGCGCCAGATTTTCTTAAGCTCTTAGGAAAATCAATTTTTCCTTGTGGCTTCACTTCTGGGTTACTGCCATCGCCATTAATTAGCGATTATATCTGGTTATTTGAGCATTTTAAATATATGAAGATGGCGTCATTTTAAAAGATTTTATGCAGACACTTATTTAGCCCTTGTTTCGAGCGACTGGCTACTGTGTGAAATGCACGTCTATAACTCCTGTGACTCAGAGGGACCATCGCAGCTGTTCAGCAGCATGACCCGGCACATGTGCTCACCTAAGATATGTGCACTGGTACACCTGCCCATGCAACTAATCCGCACGTGCACCAAAGTCGTGCACCAAAGTTCGGCATCTACTCGTGTAAAGCCAATGAATGTGGCAGAGTGGTGTCAAGTAGGGACACGTCGCCGCAGACGCGTTAGTTAAACCCGTCCATCTGTCACCACGTAACACAGGGTCTCACTCGTCTGTGCCGTCCGTAAATCTCCTGATTGACAGAGGGAAGGGCGTCACAACTGCGACCCTGCCGCAACTCCCCCTGCCATATGGTTAATTGAATGTCACTGCCCCCCAAACCCAGTGCCCCCGGCACCCCACCCCCAAGCATCACTCACACATCTGTACAGCTGGGAAGGTGCTAATTTACATAATCCAGCACATCTTATGACCCGAAAAAAACTCATTTTCCATGAGGGAAATCATGGCATTTTAAACCCACCAAAAAATAAAGTATTTTCTGTGGAAATCTTTGCAGTTCCCAGGACAGGGTGGACCGTGTCATTAATTGGTCTCAGATCTAATGCATCCAAGGAGGCGCAGTATTGGCACACGGTGTGACCCGTTGTGGAGTGGGAACAGTTCTTTAGAACGGGCACCTCAGTGAAGGATTTGGACGTGATGAGGAGCTGACCTTTAATGAACCATGAACTTCTGACAAGAAAATCAAGGCTAAAGGCAAATGAAGAATAAGTGCCACCATGGCCTACCCCCAAATTTTCTGCCACAGAACCTTTTCCTCAGTTTCTCCACCTTCCCTATAAACAGCTATTTCTTACAAAGTCCAATTAGCGTTTATTAAGGACAGACAGGTTTAGCTCATCAGGAAATAATTTGCTTCCAGCGCTGGGCTGCTGTTTCAGTCAATCAATTGATCAGCCAATGTAATGATGCCTTTTGCGGTGAGCGTTAATTTCCCGACAGCTTACATCGGCTCTGGCCTTGTGTTCCTCATCAACTTGCCGAGAGAAACCTTTCACGGCATCAATACTAGCAGGAAGTATTTCAGATTTATACAGCACTGATATATATATCATCTTAATCATCAGTTCATACCATAATCCCTTAGGAACAGCCGTGTCCTTCGTGTGCATGAATAATGGAAGTGTTAGCTGTTCCAAAGAAGTATCTCTCCCTCTGTTTCCCTCTTGATGGTCCAGTATCCAGTAGGGCGTAACTTGTGGAATTAGACAGTGTTGAAAGAGATAAAGTATCATCCATAATAAAAATTCTGGGGTCAGAGTTCAGCTCCCTAGTGACACCAACCCAAAGTTGAGGAATGTGTCTGTGGGAAAGTGTCAGCTCTCTGGTGAGATTCATAACCTGAGCGGGAATGAAAAACTGGTACTGGGGTGACGGTGGGGGGGCGTTTAATCCCTTAACGACCACAGAGGGGGGGGGGGGGTGGACTTCCACAGAGAATTATAAATACCCTTTATCACTGTTAGTGAGCCAAAAGCTTTGCAACCATCTGTGGGAAGAATCGAGCACCTTTTTAAGAGTTTCGGGTAAGAAAATTAGCAGCAAACCACAATGTCCAAATGTGCGGAGAATGAGGGAATAGACGACGTGTTTCTCTGGCTGTTTCAGGTCATCGCAGTTTTTTTTTCATGTGCTTCGAGATTTAACCACTGCTAAAGCTAACAAACTCATTGCTACTTTTGATTTTCTTTTTTTCGCCCTGAAAAACGGAGTACTTTTAACTATTCTTAGATCTAATATTCTGTTCAATTGGAGCTGGGTCTCACTGGAGCTGTT
Source organism: Paramormyrops kingsleyae (assembly GCF_048594095.1). Classification (NCBI taxonomy): domain Eukaryota; kingdom Metazoa; phylum Chordata; class Actinopteri; order Osteoglossiformes; family Mormyridae; genus Paramormyrops; species Paramormyrops kingsleyae. The sequence goes on along the minus strand of NC_132819.1, from coordinate 7,552,879 downwards.
TATAGGTGCTTAAAGCTACACTTCAATGTGATGCTTTCGCACAGACTGCAGTGAAGCTTGTGGCGAAAATGTGGCTGGAAGCATAAACAGCTCCTCTCATAAATCCACATTTTTTATCATATTAATGTATAAGTATGAGCTTCGCTAACCATCAGTGACTGCAGCCCAAACATCAAGGCAAACATCTCGCAAATTCTACTTGATTGGCTTCCTCGGCCTGATCTTCTTTTTACGTTGCCAATAAGTTGTACAGAAAATCACACTTGCTCCTGGTTTGGGTATTAATTTATGTACGAATGAAACAAATTAATCATAAGTCTTCCAGTTGATGGTTTATTAGAAGTAGGAACAAACATTTTCATCATTACATCTGTAAGTGATCCGACTGATTCCCCAGTCACAGCCAGATTTAGTAGGTAGCATAAAAACACATTTTCTACTCTATCGTGTACAGTAACATATTAACAAGATGAGTTGGCCAGTTATAAATAGTTAGACTCATACCAACAATGTTTATAAAATTGAATTATTTTTTGCAGTAATATTGTTTCTTTTTCCTGAAGGAAGTGGTATTAAGTATAAAATACATATTGTACATAAAAATAAAATCAGTCATGTCTAACTTACTGTACTTTGCATTTAAGTAGAACTCAGTGATATCTTGACAATAATGAAAATTGTAAATCCTAATGAAATACCAATATTTTGCTCAGACTAATTGCAAAACTAAGTGTGAATCCAACTGTATTAAATCAGTCTCTGGATTTCATGAGAGGAAAAAATTGTGACAAACTCGTCTGCTAAAACAACCAGTGCGTTATATAGCATTACATGTGACACACCATAGCTGCATGTTTAGCAAGGTGGCACTGCCAAGGAATTTACTAGACAGGGCAGGCACTGTATCTGATATAACTGTTTGCTGGCTTTTTGATGGGAGTTATCCATGACTGCTTTGGGTAATGCATATTGCTCTGCTTTGAGCCAATGCGATATGCAAAGAAGCAGTGATGGACGATTCCTTCCAGAGGATCGAAGTAAATCACAGACCCTGCCTTTTTCTAATGCTCTCAGGCACATATAAAAACTCAGTACTTGATTGATAATAAGCACTGTCTTCGCATTGCCACAACGTTAAATCAGGTGGAAAGTGCTGGGATTGCCTGAGCAGAGGATTTGAAGTGTGGCGTCTCACAGCCACTGAATACGGGCCACTTAGTATGTGGGGTTAATGCCTATGACATTAAAGCAGGCACAGGAAGTCCTAATGAAGGTGTCCATTCGTCTATATCCCCTATACATCCATTTGTCAATACCCCCTATGCATCGATTCATCTGTATCCCCTATACATCCATTTGTCAATATCCCCTATGCATCCATTCATCTGTATCCCCTATGCATCCATTCATCTGTATCCCCTATGCATCCATTCGTCTGTATCCCCTATGGATCCATTCGTCTATACCCCCTATGCATACATTAATCTGTATCCCCTGTACATCCATTAGTCTGTGTCCCCTATCCATTCATCTATATCTTCTATTCATTCATCTGTATCCCTTCTGCATCCTTCTGTATCTCCTATGCATCCATTTGTCTGTATCCCCTATGCATTCATCTGTATCCCCTATACATCCATTCATCTGTATCTCTTATGCATCCTTCTGTATCCCTTATGCATCCATTCATCTGTATCCCCTATACATCCATTCGTCTGTATCCCCTATGGATCCATTCGTCTGTATCCCCTATACATTCATTCGTCTGTATCCCCTATACATCCATTCGTCTGTATCCCCTATGCATCCATTCATCTGTATCCCCTATGCATCCATTCATCTGTATCCCCTATGAATCCACTTCTCCAATCAGTGGGTGAGCATGTTTCATCTGAGTAAAGGATTAGATGTTAATATGGTTCTGTGTTTTTATGCTGCAGTGATGTGTGTGTTTGCTAGGACCTTTGCTAGGAGAGAGTTCTGGGTGTTGAGCCATTAGTTCAGGGGGGAAGAGATTAGCTCTGCAACTGAGACTGTAGGCTAAAGGAGAAAAAGCTTATGACCATTGGCGATTAAGATCCAGAGTACCAAGGGGTGACTGAACCCTCCTCATCCATTCCTGAATATATTGACTCTATCTGATGTCCAAACACAAGTGACTATAAAGAACCTGCAGTCTACCATTATGATAGAGGTTCATTTTTTAAACTAGCAGGTAGCATCAGAGGTGGGTAGTTCAGTTCCAGAGAGTAAAAATCCAGAATAAGATTTTGTTTCAACCAACCAGTTGAGTACTCTGTGACTGTGACTCATTATACTCAACTAGCTGATTGAAACAAAATCTTGGTCTGGACTTTGACTCTCTGCATCTGAATAATCCACCTCTGGGTTTGAAATCGTGAGGTTCCCACACAAACATGGAGTCTGAAGACATTAGGCCGTGTCACACCGGTAAATAGGATTGGTCAGAGGAGGGGCAGACATACAGCTGCAATCCCCCAGCCCAGCTGGATACTCGATCACTATGCTGTCCCCTTGAATAAGCTATACCCTGTCCCCTACTCCCATCAGAGATTACTCTAATCGCCCTACTCAGACACAGGAAGCCAAATAGGCATCAAGCTTTACATAAGGGAAGAAAAAAATATTGCATGATTAGTGAGATGAAAAAGGTATTTCTTTGCATGTAAATGCATTATTATGTCTTGCTTTCTCTGCTAACGTCACAAGAAAAATACTTAAGAAGAAAAATACAGCAGCAGAAATAAAGTATTGTCATGACGTGGTCAGAGGTGATTCCAGGGACACTGGGGGCCGTTGGAAAAGCACTCCATGGGGCTCTCTAACCCCCACACTCACCCAGCATGGGAAAATTCATTATCTTTATTTTACTGTGAAGTGTAAATTTATAATATTAACAAAGATAATTTAATAAAAACAAGACTTTTATTTCCACTTTTGTGAAAAACAGAACACACAAATAAAGCAGGTTTGTCGTTGCAATGCATTATGTAATCGGCTGACCTTGAGGGCCCCCTTCCCCCCCGGGGCCCCAGGCCATTGCCTGCCCTGCCTGTCCTGCAGCTGCACCCCTGGATGTGGAACATTGTCACTCCAGATGCTGCAGGGCTCCTTTCCTTCAGCACCCTGGACAGCGACCATCTTCCAAAACTTCAGTGCCAGTGCTGTGAACAAACGTCTGGACTGCAGAATGCAGGGATGAACTCAGTGACAGACAGTCACAAATCACCTACAAGCAATTCAATGCAAACTGAGCAAAACATTAATAAAAGTTTGAATTATATATGTTTTTTAAAAAAAAAAAAAAAAAAAGGTGAGGCAAACGGCATTGGTCACTCACTGAGTGTTGCGATTTGATATTGACCAATGAGCAGTATTCTTAGACCGTATATCTGTGACATCAGCAGCAGCGTTAGCCAAATTTCAACATGCGAGGCAAAGAAAAGCATCGTGAGGTGAGCAGGATTCATCTATTTAGAAAGGAAATGAAGAGGCAGAAGGTTATATCTGAGTTTTTCAAAAGCAAACAGACGCGTGGACATGGCTTTATGCGCCTCACCCCCCCCCAAAAAAAAAAAAAGCTTTATTCCACCCACATGAAGGATCCAAATTCCTGCAGGAGGCGCCACTTGCCTGGCGGCCTGGAGGAGAAGTAAAGTGTCAGTGATTACAGGCCAAACTGGCTGTAGTTGCAGTAATCCCTGAACAGCACCCCTATCACAGCTAAAATCCCTGAGTAATTCGTTTTTTTTTTTCTTTTTTAAAATTGGTTTGTTTTTCTAATTCCACCCTCCAACTGCCACCCGCACCCATCCTAACTCTATGAGACTGGTTCCCATAAACCATACCTCTGCGGCTCTCACACCAGCTACATAACTTTGACAAAGAATGATAATTGTAACCCAATAAATTCTGTATGCTGGGCTGCTGGGGGGCTATTAAAGCACATTGTCAGTGATTTGGAGTGAGGGGAAGTCAATCTGCTCTCTGCTGGACAACCTACGGAACGGGCACCCGCTGACATCTTGACGCACAAGGTCCCGAGTATTAAATTAAAGAGGGGAATAGGGGAGTGGTGAGGATCCCTGAAGAGGCGTCAGCGACAAGCTCCCTTCAACGTCTCATCGCTCTATTTTATCTCCTCTCTCCCCGTAACAGCGATAAAAAGACTCTCACCCATGGAAATATCAGCAGCCACTGCTTACTGAAAGACCATCTAAAACATTGTTTTCACACATTGCCCTTTTTCTGTCATTCCCTTTTCTCTAATGCAAGACTGTATGGTATAGAGGTAAGGTGTGAAACAGAAAATGGAAAGTGTTATTATTAATATTATTATTATTATTCAAATACTATTCAGTGGTACCTTGCTGTGGACCATGCACCCTAATGCAACAATTACCAATGCACATTCTGAAGATTAATTGTTTCTATTACTTTGCTAGTTTTATCTGAAGTAACTTCATCCGTTTGCACAGCTGGGTATTTTATTGTAGCAATATATTAAGCATATCTACCATTGCATACCCCCCCCCCCCCCCGCAATACTTCTGGCTAAAAATCAATGTTCTTAATCACGCCACCTCTTGTTGTCGCCTGTCTTATTGGGTCTATTTATGCTCAGAGCAGTGAAGTGGCAGACAGGGACTGATAGAATTGCCCAGATTCTGTGTCCCTTCAACTTGGCATGCAGTAACTGCAATCTTTTGTTATACTGTTTGCAAAAAAAAACAAAAGTCTTCCCTGTTGTTGTTTGAATTGGCAATCCAACTTGTGCATGTCACAGTTAAATGATAATGACAAAGGAAGAAAGAAAGAAAGAAAGAAGGAAGGAAGGAAGGATAGAAAAGGAAAGAAAGATAGATGGTACTTCAGCGCTCCTTCGCAGCTGATGGTTGCTAATGCTATTTAAACGCTACTGGGATTCGGGTGGATGCTAGCAGGGGTTCCTCACAAATTATTGTCACTCCTCCCACTTGCCACCCCCCCCCCCCCCCCCCGAGCTTCCTTAGTCTCGTTTAGATGTTTAGAGAATTAAATTCTGCAGGCAGAGTCGGTTCCTCCTGGATGGATCGCTTTCATCAACTGAAATGAAACACTGTGATTTCGCCCCAAAGCTTGAGGAATCGTCAGGGCTAACAAGGACGTAATGTTATTGTAATGTTATTATAGGAATATAACTGTTACCGATTGCTCGGTCAGGCGCTGTGTTGGAGGGCCGAGAGAAAACATTTAATTGACTGCCTTATTTATGAGGCAAATTGTGCTCATTGAAGGAATAATTTCCACAGAAAGATATATAGCCCCAAATTAGGCAACATACTGACAAATCACAGAGACTCATTAAATAACAAGTGGAGTCTGAAAATAGAGCACGTTCTTTTCCCTTCTGGGCTATAACAAAAAAGAGAAAAATACAATTTTCTTAATCAGTTGTATTTAAAGCAGCCAGGTCGCCTTCCTCATGGAAAACGCTCAGGGAAGACCTCAGGTCAGGTAGCCATTAGCTGAAGAAAGCCATCCCTCTGTCATCCACCCAGAGCAGGTGGGAGGGAAAATGCCTTACAGCGCAGGTTTGTGTGTAATATTCCGTTCCAATCAATTTATTTTTGCTCAATTTATTTTGTGTTTTACTTACCCAAAAATGTTCTGAGGGCTGCAAAAAAAAGATTGGTTCAGAGAGATTACCAATCAGATTGTAGAAGAGGCAGGACCAAAACATCTGATGTGTTGCTTGGACCCACCTCCTCTACAATCTGATTGGTTATGTCTCTGAAACAATCATTTTTCATTCTTTAAGCTTTATTATTCTATAGCGCCTTTCACAACAGCTTGCCCGAGACGCTTGACATTGGTGTGCGGTAATATAACCTCTGGAAGTACAAAATCAACTGGCTGGCCATCACCCCCCCCCCCCAGCTTCCTGGGCTAACATTAAAGAAAATATTCTATTATAATATATACAGTGTTACCTCAGTTCTCAAACTTATTAGAACTCGAATTTCTTAAAAAGTCGAACCAACCAGTTAAAAAAAAATTACCTAGAGCTCGATCTGAATCTCAGAAGTCAAACTGTGAACGCCGACCTAAGATAACTTGTACGCGCGGGGAAATGAGCCACGCGGCACGTCTCTCAGCGGAAACGAAGGATAACGCTTCAGTGTCAGCCTCGCATTTGCTGTGATAGCGTCATGCATGTTTACACTAGCCGAGTACATATATTTAGACAGTAAAAATACATTTAGACAATGATAGATAGTAACAGTAATTATTATTATATTATAAAATACATTTAAAAATAAAGATTTCTTATTCATTATTTTAATATTAATAACAAACCATTAATACATTTAATTATAATAATATTGTCGTGCTGAGCGGGGACGGAACGGATAAATGTTTTGATAAATGTGCTTAGATGTGTTTAGTACAGTATATGCTCTTCTTGTTTTATCCGGTTCATTTTGTGTTTAAATGCTAAAAAAAAAAAACATATTTAGGTGTAATTTTTTTGGGGGCCGGGAACCAATTAATTGGTTTTCCATTATTTCTTATGGGGAAAATTCGATCAGAACTTTTTAGGATTTGATCCGGAGTTCTGAACGGATTAAGTTTGAGTTCTGAGGTACCACTGTAACCCCTGATTTTACTGTGGTGAGAAAAAATATGGAAGGGGTCACTAAAACATTCAACAAAAGCCGTTCAAGGCGTAACTGCTCTGAGCAGAACCTAGGTCTCTGTGCACCTTCAGCCTGGAATGAGGGGACGCTAACGGCAGCATGAGCTAACAAAACACCGCAAAAACACATTGCAAATATGCAGGAGTGAATTTCTGAACAACACTTAACAAATGGGGATGAACAGTTTTTCTTTTCTATAAATAGGTGCAGTAACAGTTGGATAGTGAAGTAGTAAAACAACTGGGAAGAGATAGCTATTTATTAAATGTAATCTTCGCCATCTGCATCCTCTTGTGAAATTTCGATACCTTCTCTGTTTCTGTGTTTCCAGTCCTGTAGTTTAAATCAGAAATGGAGATCTCTGGAGAGATTAATCACATCGAAACAACTGCTATCAGTTTTAATTTAATCATTTGTTTGTGATTTGTAACATTTGGCCTTACTACTCATTTAATTGCAGTTCCTGAAGCAGCAGTGGTGTGTGATTGTGAGGCGTAGCTAATTATTAGAACCAGCACTCAATTATTTGAATATTTGAAAGTCAAATGCAAGTGTATAACATTAAGTCTGCACCATAAAGGCAAATGAAAAACAAAATAAACAAGATGTCTATGGAGTGGGCTTTGTCTAGGCCTGGGTTGTGGCTATGTCTATGCAGTGGGCTTTGTCTAGGCCTGGGTTGTGGCTATTTCTATGCAGTGGGCTTTGTCTAGGCCTGGGTTGTGGCTATGTCTATGGAGTGGGCTTTGTCTAGGCCTGGGTAGTGGCTATTTCTATGCAGTGGGCTTTGTCTAGGCCTGGGTTGTGGCTATTTCTATGCAGCGGGCTTTGTCTAGGCCTGGGTTGTGGCTATTTCTATGCAGCGGGCTTTGTCTAGGCCTGGGTTGTGGCTATTTCTATGCAGCGGGCTTTGTCTAGGCCTGGGTTGTGGCTATGTCTATGCAGCGGGCTTTGTCTAGGCCTGGGTTGTGGCTATGTCTATGCAGCAGGCTTTGTCTAGGCCTGGGTAGTGGCTATTTCTATGCAGTGGGCTTTGTCTAGGCCTGGGTTGTGGCTATGTCTATGCAGCGGGCTTTGTCTAGGCCTGGGTTGTGGCTATGTCTATGCAGCGGGCTTTGTCTAGGCCTGGGTTGTGGCTATGTCTATGCAGCGGGCTTTGTCTAGGCCTGGGTTGTGGCTATGTCTATGCAGCGGGCTTTGTCTAGGCCTGGGTTGTGGCTATGTCTATGCAGCGGGCTTTGTCTAGGCCTGGGTAGTGGCTATTTCTATGCAGTGGGCTTTGTCTAGGCCTGGGTTGTGGCTATGTCTATACAGCGGGCTTTGTCTAGGCCTGGGTAGTGGCTATTTCTATGCAGTGGGCTTTGTCTAGGCCTGGGTTGTGGCTATTTCTATGCAGTGGGCTTTGTCTAGGCCTGGGTAGTGGCTATTTCTATGCAGTGGGCTTTGTCTAGGCCTTGGTTGTGGCTATGTCTATGCAGCGGGCTTTGTCTAGGCCTGGGTTGTGGCTATGTCTATGCAGTGGGCTTTGTCTAGGCCTGGGTTGTGGCTATGTCTATACAGCGGGCTTTGTCTAGGCCTGGGTAGTGGCTATTTCTATGCAGTGGGCTTTGTCTAGGCCTGGGTTGTGGCTATTTCTATGCAGTGGGCTTTGTCTAGGCCTGGGTTGTGGCTATGACCATTAGCCCAGCTGCAGTTGTCATATTTTAGAGCTACCATCCATGATCTTCCTCCAAGAGATGCACCCTTAACGGTTAAGACACCGAATTGAGGATCAGCAGGTTAAAATGGAGAGCCTGCTGGGATATGTGAAAAGCAGCCTTCCATACTCATGCAAATAATGTATCATTTTTAAAACTCATTCTACCAAAAGGTATTTCTAACAACTACACTTAAGAGAAGCTCATCATCACCATCCTGACATATAAACGGAAGTACTATGCTGTGATTCTTATTCATACCTTTCACAAGGTTTTCTCAGTCAGAAAGCATGTGGTCTGGTCAAGAGAGACAACCCATATACGGAATGGTCAGGCAAATCGACTTCCTGGAACTGACCGGTAAACACTTAATGCATTCAATGCATCAACAGCTGATGTAAATAAAAATAATGATTGGTATCGCTCATGTTAATTATGAGAAGTTCATAGTACTTCATAGCAGTGGTTAGCAGGGGCATCAGAGAGCCCTGGATATCCTGTCAGATTCAGGGGTCCCAGCACTTTACAGGGGCCCTTGAACATGCAAAATGATACATAAAATTGGACGACAGGGTCCAAAGTGACATTTTGTTAAGGGGCCCAGAATGGTTCAGTATGCCCCTGCTGGTTACAATGCAAGCACGATATATTGTCTTGGAAAATATAATTCAGTAAACATAATACAGGCAAAAAAATACATGGGAAAAAAAACATGTTTTTCCACTGACAGTCCAAGTTATCAGTAGTCTATATGAAAAAGAAGACAATAAAATATCCATTCGACTAGCTTTATTCTGATCCTAAAGGGTTTCAGCGTGAGCATGTTTTCATTCCACACCAACATTTAAACACTTGATTAAAGTAATTATTCCCCTAATTAAACAAATTCCTGCAGTCTCATTCAGTAATGAGGTTGTGAATTGTTGATAGAGCTGAAGAACATGACCACAGGGCTGCCGTAACGATCTTAACCAGAGTCTAGAACCAAGCAGTGGTCAAATTAAAAAGTCTGTTTATCCATTTCTCAAAACATGAAGGTGATCACCAACAATGGAAAGCAGGATTAAGACGTGTTTTTTCGTGGAGGAAAGGAACAACTTGCCTTTCAAATACATGGAACAAATTAGTAGCTAGGCTAATAAACACCACCTCTATCTTCATTTGCGTTGTCATTATGGGGGCAGGAATTTTTTATTCATTAACTGGGAGAAAAAGACTTGATAGTGTCCTGAATATGCTATGAATATGAAATGTATAACTTTAACAGACATAAAAAGCTTGATTGGCTCTAATCATGCATGAAACGCGGCAGATTTCTCAGTTCAGTCATTACTGCTCTGTATGGTGCAGATTAATTAGTTTTGTATGAGACAAAATCAATGAGTGACACCTCATATGGTGACTGTGTGTGTGTGTATTTTTTTTTGGGGGGGGGGGGGGGGGAATTGCACAGATGACTTTTGGGGACCAAAATGTCTCCAAAGGTTGGTAAAATCTGAAACTTTACTTTTCAGGACATTTTCAGGTCCCCATTTGGATAACCACAATTTTATAAAAATCTGTGAATGCAATCAGAAAACTAAAAATACCAAAAGTCTTGTATTTGTTACTTATGGTTAAGGTTTGGGCTGGGTAGGAGGTAAGGTTGCCATTGCGCATAGAAATGAATGGATGGTCCCCACAAAGATATGAATATAAATGTGTGTGTATACTTGTGTGTGTATGCGTGAATGAGAGAAACACTGAGACACACATAAATACCCCATGAAGCTTCTTCACATGCAGTATTTCCCAGAATGCCGATGGATGGACTCACAAGACAACACTTGCATTGCGATGTCCTCTGTTGGGAGAGGTCACACAAGACAGCCAATCAGCCGCTCCTTTTCAGGTGCCATGCCCTAATCATGCTTTTCACGTGTTAATGATCAGAGTAAAAGATGTGATCAACCCTGCCTCTGCACCCCATTGTAATTACAGAAAAAAACCATAGTTTACAAAAAGACTTTTAACTAAAGAAGCCTCCTTACCAAAGGAGCATCGACAAAATGACGACATGAATGTGATTTTAATAATGTTGTATGATTTCACCATTGGACGGGCCACCTGTCCATCACAGGACACAGGACTGGGGTACGCCCTGGACGGGCCGCCTGTCCATCACAGGACACTGGACTGGGGTACGCCCTGGACGGGCCGCCTGTCCATCACAGGACACAGAACTGGGGTACGCCCTGGACGGGCCTGTCCATCACAGGACACAGGACTGGGGTACGCCCTGGACGGGCCGCCTGTCCATCACAGGACACTGGACTGGGGTATGCCCTGGACGGGCCGCCTGTCCATCACAGGACACAGGACTGGGGTACGCCCTGGACGGGCCGTCTGTCCATCACAGGACACTGGACTGGGGTACGCCCTGGACGGACCGCCTGTCCATCACAAGACACAGGACTGGGGTACGCCCTGGACGGGCCGCCTGTCAATCACAGGACACAGGACTGGGGTACGCCCTGGACGGGCCGCCTGTCCATCACAGGACACAGGACTGGGGTACGCCCTGGACGGGCCGCCTGTCAATCACAGGACACAGGACTGGGGTACGCCCTGGACGGGCCGCCTGTCCATCACAGGACACAGGACTGGGGTACGCCCTGGACGGGCCGCCTGTCAATCACAGGACACAGGACTGGGGTACGCCCTGGACGGGCCGCCTGTCCATCACAGGACACAGGACTGGGGTATGCCCTGGACATAAATTGTACTGTAGTATATGCATAAAATTTATGTAGCATTTCCCTTCATTTTTCAATGAATCTTTGGTTCTCTGAAAATATCATCCACCCACTGAGATCTACTCACCAGGATACAAACCATAAGAGTAATCATTCTACCACTTACTACAACCCAAGCATTATGTAAACTCATTTCTGGATTTATGCAAACTCATTTCTGGATTTAATTGGATTTCGCCTTTGATTATAATGAACATTATGTAACTACTATGCTTTGAATCAAACTTGAATAACAACTAGCTCACAGGTTGGTAACATTTATTCACGAAGGAATGATGCAGCCCAAAAACAGTAGCTATTGCAGGGACAAAGTGATGAAAATGTGCACGAATATGTAGTGGCTCAGGGGGTGGGGGGCATTGTTATCTCATGCTGACAAACACATGCAAATCCAATCAGTTACCTCAGGTGTCCATGTGACACCTGCCGGGTTGTACCTATGCGGTGATCTCACGGGGGTCTCCAATAACAAGGAAGCACGGAAAATAAAGTTTGTTTCGATTACTCTCCGCAAGAGCTGAACACATTTTCATTTAAAAATGGACATTCTGTAAGACCATACCTGTCAACCTGCTGGCCAGCTGAAACATAAACAAATGAAGCTGTTTTGACAACAGGAGATGTCACAGATGGGATCCCTGATTAGGAAACAAACTGGTATACCGTTCAGCTGACTAAAACAGTCGTCAGGCACATCCTCACATATACCATACATCATGCGCGTGACACAAAACAGATTGTATTTTGTAGTAAAGTAAGAAATAATAAATGGAACTTTCCACAAAAAAAATCTACAGTAGCAAGAACAATGGTATTTGACTGCATAATGCTTGCCATATATCTGATTAAATTTGATCTTCTTAACTTCTAGACTGTGTTAAATATTGCTATTAAAAGGCTCAAAGCAAGGAGGGTGCAGACTGCCCGCAGCAGCGCTCTCCGTTGATGGATGACAGGCTTAAATGGATCAGGAAAGGTCCAGGTTAGCTGCATAGTTACAGCTCCTGCCGTTTAAGTGATGGTGGCTCATGCGCTGCAGTCCCTCTTCCAGAGCTCGCCGCCCCAAGGCCTGTCCACTAAATCGGCTTGTTTACTTGGACCCGGCCTTTCACAGCCACGGCAGTGTCACTCAGTACCGCCGTGTGACCCACGTGTGCATCTACTGCTGTCTTTCTGTGTTCCCACATGGCACAGGACAAAATGGCAGTAGGCAGCATAGCACAGCGGAGTCATTAAGGAACCGGATCTATGATTTAAAGGTTGCTGGTTGAACTCCGGAGAAGGAAAATAATTAACCTGAATTGCCACGGTACATATCTAGTCATATAAATAGATTGTATGCTTTGTTACATTGGAAAAACCTCTTTAGAGTAACTAAATGACTTAGATACTATATCAAAACCAATTTAAAATTACTTACAAAGTAAAAACCTGGGGACTTAGAATCAAAGGATCCCTTATTCAACTGCAAAGCATGACCCTTTAATTTAACCTTGTGCAAGATACTTTACTTGCTTTCGTAATACAGCCAGTTGAAATATTTAACCTAGAGCAATGTTTCCCATTCCAGACCTCAGGGACTGCCAGACAGTCCACATTTTTGCTCCCTCCTAGGGAGTCCACATCGTGGACTGAGGACCGGGTTGGGAAACTCTCAGCTAGGCATCTGTCTGATATAAGCATTCAAGTCCCTTTGCGTCCTGATCAGTTGTATGTTGGCCTCTATACAGAATACAACCCATTTCACCCTATTGGAATTTTCAGTGTGTGGAACAGACTATGTGCTATTTGTCGCTATGCTGCAGAAGTAGGTAAAATATCAGTGGGGTGTTCTTCAGAGATTTATAATGCCTGTTGGCGATAAAGGCCTCAAATTATTACCCAGACACACTATATGATGCTCCATGCTGGAGCCACAAGCAGTCCTTGTCAACCACCAAATCATACACTCGTGATAACAAGCCGTCATATATCTGTACGCAATACGCAGCACTCTTTATAGCAACAAGGACAGGGACAGTGCCGGACAGCATAGTAGACAGCACATTTCTGCAAATCCAGTGAGGTACACTCACTAGTTTGCGCTATAGCCTCACACCAGCAAAGTTGCGGGCTGGATTTCTGCCCCAAACTCAGCGTGTACATGTGAGCTTATGCATTCTCCCTCAATTTGAGTCATTTTTTGGTGATTCAGTTTCACCAAATTGCTCACAGTGTGTTACCATATGTCTGTATCTGCACCGTGATGGACTGGCATCCTGTCCAGGGTGTCTCTTGCTTTGCTACTCGAGATAAGCTCCAGGCTCAACATGACCCTTTACTGTCAAAGCAGCATGGAAAATGGGTGAACATGTGGTGAAGTAGACCCCTTAGAGGTCGATCCATTTGGCATGATTGCTAGAAACCTTAACAGTGGCCAAGCTCAGTTTATATTTGTGATAGAAGGTGCGGTTTGCATTGGCGACTATAAGGAGACGGCTCTCAGATAAGTCGGTGTCTTTGCTGTATCATGGGAGAGCTCAAAAAAGAATGGACACCTTGTTTTTATTCTTGATCTCCACCATTTTTCCAAAGAGATCTGTCCTCACTGACTCGACATACCAAACTGTGCTCAGCCTTAACCTTTCAGTAGCAGGGTGGCGTGAAAAGAAACATTTCTACAGCACTGTGGCCTTACATAAAGTCACATGCAAGGGGACAAAACGGTTTGAAGATTGAAATATTGTTCGCTGTATGGACAGGTGGGGTGGTTTAGGGTTGACGAGAGCAGCTTACAGGTATAATGCTTGGCTTCTCAGCTCTGTATTGTTGTCCACGTTGCAGCTATCTCCCAATTTTGTAGACTTTGTGTAACATCAGAAAGATCAGATCTAATCTACCAGAAGACGCAGCTCATCTCCCCCGTCCAGGTACATCTCATGTTATCACAAGATCCCAGCAACAATTTATTTACAGGGTCGACAGCATGCACTACAGGTTCAAAATGCAGCAACGTCTGGTGTTCACTCAGTGGAAATGCTCGCATTTCTCACCTCTTCACCGGCTCCCGATATCGGCTCATGGCAAGCTCGCATCCTTAGTGCTCATTTTCGGAGCTGTTACTGTAATGTAACAGCACCCCCCAATACTAGGCTGCTCATCATACTTTCTGTCACATCCTCTACGGTCAGCAAGCCAACGTCATCTTGTGATCCAGTAACCATGTAAAATGTTTTCCTTGTGTGGCTCTTCGATGCTGCAAAAAGCAAACAATCCACATCTGGGTAGCAGAGCCCCTCACAACCTTCAGGAGCTCTTCAGGATCCTTTTCAGGAACACGTCAACAAAATCATTACACCACTCACCCTCCTCTACTCTTTGTCTTCATAATTCCATTGTTATGGTCTCAAGTAGCAACAATGTATGCTCTTTTCTTGTATTTTGCACTTGAATAGTAAGAAACAAATCCTCATGATGATTTCATGGAGACTAGCTTTTCTCATGTCTGGTTTTAACAATGTTTTGTATCGCCCTTGGTCCAATGCTAACTTGTCAGTTGCACTTGTTTTTATTGCTTTTAGTTCAGCCTAACAGCACTTGTGACTCCTAGAAAGCTGTTTACTAGCAGTGTATTATCTGCCTCACTTGTATGTAATTTTGGACAAGAGCATCTACAAAATAAATGTATCCAGCAGTATGTGTGTGTCTGTTTGTGTATGTGTATGTGTATGTGGGGGGGGTGCAAGATTTTCCTTGCAAGGGACACACCTAAGAAAACAAGATCAGTTAAAGGAAAGGTTGCAGAAACCTATAGAACAGGGGAAAAATGCTTTTTTGAAAAGTGAAGGTCATCTTTGTGGCAAAAAGTCTGAGTAGATAGATAGATAGAGATAGATAGATAGATGAGAGGTCAACATAGATGCCACAGAAGAGAGATTTCAGCAAAACAGAAACAGCCTTAGACTAATTACACTATAGTCCATAATTTATCTTTTTGAGCATTAGCATTATTTTGACCAGTTGATGACTGAGTGATTAAATACCCAATGATGCAATAAGTTAATTAAGGATTTGCTGCAAAAGCTCAATAAACTATTGACAATACGTTCTCTGTGTCAGGCTAAGGCATTAGAGTGCAATCCAGCATGAAGACCATTTCCTTGGTGGATGCTCAACAAACACACACCAGAGACTATTCCTTTATAAATTGTCAACAGACTTACATAGGATAAATATGTTAAAAGCATTTAACATTATTTCCTCCAAACAGTCTGTGTTTTTTCATCCTAGTTAACAAGACCCACTCTTCTGCAAGGCACAAGAGTAAAATCATCGCATAATACAGGGGCCTGGCATTTGACCCTCCACTGCAAGTGACCGTTAGAAATGGTTTGAGTTCAGGGTGTGGGCAGAAAATCTTCTTTGGGTTCATCAGTACTGGAAGGGTGCGGTGGGTAATTAATCTGTACTCTGCAGTAACATGCTTGATGTATTCAGTGTTAAAGTTGAGCAGGGAATAAGCTTCTGCCCCTTTAAAATCAGGGAAGCTGTTTGTATTCATTACTTTGACATAACAGACGGTATAAACAGTTTTCCTGGCAAATCAATTTAAAAAATCACATTTTTAATGGTTTAATCTTTGGGAATGAAATAATGAAAAGTAACAAGTTCTTAGCTTGTTCGCTGCATTTGAGGCTTTAAGTGATTAATATGGTTTAACAGGTGCAAATCCTTACTAATGGAAAGTCAAATTAAACCTGATGCTACGTTATTTGAAGATGAAAGTATGTCTGTCTGTAACTCATATTTCACATTCCAGACAATACAAGAGGAAATGGCTGCATGCATGAATCAGTGTTATATTAGGGAAAAAATAAAAACTAGAATATACCTCTTATATAGTCCATGGTGCTTCTGCATCCTGTTTAACCACCACTTTAAGTACTCAAACCATAGCATTTGGCCAAATTAATTGACAGGCAATTGTGTTTGTTTTTGAGGAAAAACAGCTCTCATACCCTTGGAGGGGCACTTAAGCACAAAGGGCAAGAGACCAGCATTACTTCTGGATCCCGGAAAATGTTCTGGCAATTACTTTTAATTTTTGATTTCCATTTCTTTTTCAAACAAAAACAATGAGATTTGAAACCACTCTCCCATGTGTGGCATAATGGATTTCAGGGTGTCTCTTTGTCAAGAGGGTAATGTCAGGCTGTTCAATCTGCAAGTCTATCAATATTGTTTATTGATAGACTTGTCTATTGATAATCTGCAAGTCTATCATATTGTTTTACTAATCATGACAAAAATGAAACCAAGAAGCAAGGTCTATATGTTCTCTTATAGGAGACTTCTGCAAATTGACTATATGGTGCTTAAATATCAACGTACATTGAACTTCTCAGGAAGGAAATTAAATTTGACTAACTTATCTTGAAATCTCAGAGCTACTTGGGAAGAGAGTTGGTGGTATTTTTAGAGACATGCTGGTTCTGCCCATTGGGGGATAACTTAAAATGCATAAATGATTATAGACAGAACATCAAATATTTTCAGTCAGAGGATCCCACCCGGACATAGATTAACAACAACATCAGGAATAAATGAAACAGATGGCAAGGTAATGTTACTGATTCCCATCTTGGATTGTACCACCTGTTGTTATGATGCAAATTACACCCTCCAAGATTTTTTTTTATATTTTCGCCTAATATTGGCTCTTTAGATATACCAGAAAAAGAAATTATCAGTCTGTTCCAACCAAGTCACCTCTATAGAGAGTGCTGGCACATTCATAAATAACTGTTTCATTCCTACAGCTGAACATATATGCCTCTACCCAAGAATATATGAGGGAATCTGTCTTTGTAACTAGTGGACATGATTGGGCCAGAAACATGCAAGGAAGACAGATGTGCCAACATACAAATCAGTGTGGATCATTGCATTTGTAAAAGGACAAAAAAATACACGTTATAGTCATAACTTCTGAATTTCTGGTTATAATAACCAGTATTTCCTGCGTCTTGGTGCTGTTCAGCCCTCCATATCGGTGTCTATTGTGGTTTCAGACTGGCAGGCATTTCATTAAAATAATGGTTACATTGCCTTTTCCGTCTCTTCCGAAGGCAGAGAACAATTGCTTGCGCTATACCCTGAAGTAGATGGCCGGCAGCAATGCTTGGAATTTGGATTCTTAACAATGAATATTCACACTGATGCTGGAATGGAACAGCGAGTTATAAAATATTTATTTCACCGAATAAAGGGACAGTTCAGTGGAACAGCAGTTAAAGCCACTGGAGACTGATGAAACACATCAGCACATAGAATAATCAGAGTGGTCAAAAATGACAGAACCAAGGTGCTTTTTGTTTCTTTTATCATATACGAGTCAGTATTAGGGTAGCTACCTTTAATCAGTAACTTTCAATCTACTGTATAAGCTACTTATGGTTAAAAGTAGCTAAGATACAGCTTTAATATAGTAGATAGCTACATTGCAAGCTAAAGAGAAAAAGTAGATAACTATATCAAAGCTATTTCGTCTGATAATACGTAATATTTGTGCTGTAGGATACTCTTAAAGCAAATTAATTAAAAACGTGAAACATGATGTTAAATTAATATGGAAATCAATATTTTCTGACAATGTAATGTCAAATCACAATAAGGTTTTTAAAAAAAAAAAAAAAAAAAACAAGAGTACTTGCTGTGTGAAAATTAGGATTACACCAAAAAAAGATAATCTGGATAATCTGTCCAAGAACCAAACTGCTCCTATGCATTTTAATGAAAGTGTCTAAAATTATGTTTGCCATGAAGTATTTTTCAATACTTTAACATTCCATTCCCAGAGTACTGAAGGAAAAAAAACACCAGTCAGAAGCACCTGGTAGTTGAAAATACCAGTCTTTTTAAAAAGAGAAAAATAATACAGGTCGTCAACTGACTGGCCCTAAGCCTGCCTTTTGATTTATATGCAAAAATTACAATATGTATTGTATAATAAATCTTACCAACGTTTAGTCATATTGTTTGGTGTTTTTACCTTTTTACCACCATTTTCTTAGTTCGTTATTGTGTTATGGGACAGAGAACGCTCACGTCAACTGTTTCTTTCAAGTAATAAAACGAGTGTTTTGACAGGAGCAAATAAAACTCAAAACACAATATACAGCATTAACCTAAATTCACCGGACTCACACCTCGTACAAAACCCACTCAAATAAACTTCTCACATTGACACACCATCTTAGCTACGGTTATTTAGTTACTTAGTTACAGATGTGATGCTTTGTATATTGCTGATCTGATAACACATAGAATAAACGGTCATACAAACGTAGCTTCACCGTTTGGAAACCACACTAATAATTAGGGGAAACTGCTATCGGCGCATATTATAACTTACTGGTTTTCCACGATCCCACCGCTGCCCCCTACTGTCCAGGAGGTACATATACAGAAAGCGAATTATCACCGCTAGATAATCACCTCGGAATGAATTATGATAATCCCATCAGCAAACAAAATAAATAAAACACATTTTCACCATTGTGACCATGCCTTAATGGGTGTCACGATTTTTAAACCTTTTTATCGCCATCTAAGCTGCTAAAGCACAAACGGATTAGTGCTGCGGCGATTAATTGACACAGTCGACGACTTCAACACTGAAAATGGTCAAGATCGATATTGGAAATCGATGCATTGCTTTTTTATTATTATTTTAATAAAACCACCTTTATGATTTATAAAAACACTTCATTTATAACAATTGTTTTCCTTTAATATTACTATGTAATTATATATGGTAGTTGTTCAAATTATCACAAAACAAAAAAGTTGGTTTTACACTGCAAAGTGCAATTCCATACCATAGCAGCTATGCACGAGCACCTGAATAAAAAGGCACAGGCACTATTCTGGATGATGGAGACTTTTAAATATTTTTTGTCCCTCTAGCTGCTAAATACACTCAGTATTAAAGCCATAAAGCGGTCTGTCTGCTACCTTAGAATTTCCATTGAATAATGAAATGTGTTTGTGAAAATGTTTACGCTACAATCGAGCATATTCAACACAGATTTACCAAGCCAGTGTGTATTCGTGTGTGTTGGGCTTGTTGGAACTAATGTTGTTATCGTAAGCTAAAACTGAAACAAATGCACACTAAACAAGAGAAAATAACTCCTGAACTGACATAAAAATGAGAACTATATTTACCAAAAAAGTGATGGACTTTAATCTGCAAAAAGTATAGCCACACCACCAACATCTCTTACCTTTTTTAACCACGGTATCTCCTCTTTTAAAAGTTCAGTGCTGCTGAGCTGTCCAATTCTTCATCGCCACTTTAACAAAAAAAAAAGCATAATTATTTTAATGCTGGATATTATCATTTTTGTACACTTCCTATTTGCACTACTGTTTTTATTTGTACTGTTAGTCGCTGATCTTGTGAGACTGTTTTTCACTCACCTGCACTTACATCGTGTCAAGTGATGTCACAAATAGTTTGATTTGATTAAAAAAAAAAAAACGGACCAATAGAGACCTAAATAGTTATTTGTTCAGTAATGCCTGTCTTTCCTAGCAAACTGTCAATACTGCAGCCCGGAAAAGGATTTCTGATCCGGACTTGTGGATAGAACTCGAAGGCCGTGTGACAGAATGGGGTCAAGTGTCTGCAGACTGACACACTCCCTGTGTTGACTCACTGAAGAGTCCAGAACGTGCCCGACAGTTTTGAATGTGCCCTTCATGTGGAACTACCCAAAATAAGTGGTAGAGATTTATAGACCCATAACCAGTGTTTGAATTGTGTCCGAGGTCTTGGTGAATCATGTGGCAACTGGGTATGGTTTAGGGGTGGCAACAAGAAAAGTTGTGGAACTACCCGTGACACAGGACTGAAATCTTTACCGAGTAGCGATATGTGTAGTCGAAACTCATGTCTTGATAGCAGATCTGTTTTGAGCTCAGTTTCAATCCCTCTGTGGCACAGCTGTCATGGAAGACGGACGCTTCTACTAACCCCAGCTGTGAGGGTGGCAAGTGTAGAATTACAGGTTTGACACCATTATTTTGAAATTACATTTGCATTCACAAACAATGCAGATGGAATCCTGCAGACAGACAGCTAGTGACAAAATGCTCATTGTTATATTAATGCATTTAATCTTCGTTGACAACAAATAATACATGTAACACTTTCTGCATATTTTGGATATAAAAATAAGAGCCTTTTTTCCACATTAAAAATGGCAATGGAAACCTCTAGCAACATGAATTATTAATCAGGCTTAAGTCTTTTTAACCAAATAGCTGCTGCTGAGCAAAATTCAGAAAGACATGTGCAGCCTGTGCTTGCAGTTTGCTGCATGAATCAATACCGTATGCACAGATTAAAAGTCCAGAGCCATTTTTAACGGAAGAACTTTGCTCTCTGGCACATAGTCTCGCCCACATATCGTCGACAACGCAAGACCTTTTGCCCACACGTATGCATATTAAAATGCTTGCTATTTCTGCCCAAACATTAAAAATATTACTGTGGCATATTTTACATTTTAAAAAGCACTCTAAGGTAAAGACTATCCAGAAAAAAAAAGTATGTGTCTCAAATGATGCGTGAGGTTTGGTTAGATGACCAGATATCAGGATGGCCTTGAGTCAGTGGTAATTCAGTGCAGGCTGCCTCTCTTCTCCATTGTGCTGTTCCGTATTATTGGAATGGAGTTACTTAGCTAAAAGTCATGCTGAGGGGCTCCCCTGCCCTTTCATCCGGGTCAGACCATTGCCGCGTGTCACACAGTGCTCATTACTGTCACGGAGCCCATTGATGTTCATGTAGCCGAACAGCAATGTGCATTAGAGAGGAGAGCTGAGTGGAGGGGCATTCACAGGCCCAGTTTCTCTCCGCGCAGGCTTGTCAGTTTCTGTATCGCCAGGACAGGGCCCAGCCGTAGGCTTTGCTGGAACGTAGCATTAGCATCAAAAAAAAAAAATTACATGTCCTTCCCATCTGAGGAGAGTGGCATTGCTAAGAAAGGGAATGAGATTTCTAAGCCAGCGTGCAGGACAGGAGCCTGAGGTGAGAAAGCATTTAGCCAATATCCAGGAAGTGGTTGGTTCCACTCCAAAAGTAAAATAATACCCTGTGTCGCTCGTTCACATAAATACCAGAATGCGCATGTCCACATTTGAAAATGGAAGGACATTCGCATGAAAGCACAACTAGCAGTGGGAAATGAAATACTGAAGTCCATTTTCACTAAAGATGTGCACCGAGTGTACTTTGTTTAGCAAAAGCTCTAATCCATAGACAATCACTGAAGAAGTCATCCATGTCGATTGATAGTTTCCATGTATCCTTACTAATATCGTTTACTAAAGCTGAATGAAGTTGTTGCTCTTGTAATCCAATACAAACACAGGGATAAAACTGTAGAAAAGGACCAAAGGAAGCGATGTTATGGTCATTACCTAGTGACGTAGGTACAGAACCTGATTAGAAATAACATTGATAACAGCACAATGAGACAAAGGAACCGGTTTTGTCCATCTCAGGAGAGGTTTTGAGGTCACTGTGTAATTTAAGTTGATATTATGTGATTTCAGGCAGCCATATTGAATTGACAAACAAAAAGAAGTCTAAAATTAAAACAGATAATATTTAACCCAGTTCGGCTCCTGCTTAAATGACGTTATCACAGAATAAAACCCATTCATCTCGACTAAAGGCGGTTATTAAATGGAAATTAGATGCATCAGGTGACTACAGGTAAAATATGTTTCCAGCGCTTGGATGAACCTTTATCTGCATAATATATAAATTACACAGGGGTATAAAGAGCACTGCCTGGGAGGGAAGGAGGTCTAGCAATCTGTGGTATGAGTTTCATTACAATAAATACTGGTCCAGTGTTTTCAGCACACTAAGTTTCTTTAATTACACCTTCACTGCTATTATTCATGATTACATCCAAAAAACATTATATACATTATATATATATATATATATATACACACACACACACACACACACACACACACACACACACACACACATCTTTCCATATTTTTAAGGTTAACTTCCTAATTTAACAAAAGATACTGCTAGTGTCTTTAAACATTACCTCTCTGACATGAGCACAGCGTCAGTGGTGTTGGAAGAAGTTTGATACAGAGAGGGGACCAAACTTGTTGTAGCGGCTTGTGGGCAAGCGGGGAAGCAAGCGAGCCGAGCCGGGGATTCAGGCAAACGGCGTTTATTTCGAGCGGACAGGACAAAAACAAGCAGAACTGCACGCAACGTCAATGACCGGACTGGGGAATACTGACTCAGACGCGGACTAAATACACAGGATAGGCAGAAAACAATAGGCAACAGGTGATGACAATCGGGAATTAACATGAGGTAACGAGGTGGGCGTGGCACACACAAGGATCGAACGAGCAGGTCATGACAAAACTTGCCTTGGTTGGGGGGGGGTTGTTACATGTATTGCAACATCACTTTATAAGTAACAGTCATATCGTGAAAGAATGTGATCTAAGAAAGATTTCAAAATATTTCAAGAATAATAAAGATTTCATCTTTTAAAATAAGAATAATAAGACTCTTCAATAAAATAAGATCTAAAATAAGACTCTAAAATAAAACACTGTTACAGGTGCAATTCCACAACTAGGCATGACTTAATAATAATAAAAACTGATTCCTTTGAAAAAAATGTTTTGTGTTTCATCTGTATCACAACCAGAGGCATACCTGGAAGTTCTGGGCCCCCTGATAAAATGTCACATTGCCCCCCCACCAAATTTTATATATTATTTTACATATTCAAGGGCCCCTGTCACATGCTGGGTCCCCTCAATCTGCCAGGGTATCAATGCCCCTCTGACACCCCTGATCATGACAGACATGCGTTAAATAACAAAAGGTGACGTTATGAACAGTGATCACAAAACCCAAAAAAAAACCCCTATTGTTAAGCAAACCAGAAATTCTCTGATATGTTGTGTCATTGTTGGAAGATTTTATTATTTGCATTAATTAAGGATATTATATAACAAGATATACTTAATTTAATTCATTTGTTTACTTATTTGGAAGTGGGGTGGGGGGGCTGTCGATACTGGGAGGATGTCTCCCCCCCTCCTTTGGTTTGCGATGCCTGATGATATAGTACGCTAAACAAATCTTCAATTAAACAATGAGCAGAGCTTCAGCCTGAGTGTGGCAGTGTGCTGGGACGCTCCTCTCCATCTGTGGCTGCTCCCACCGGCAGGGTTACACGGATCGTCTCCTCGCGCCTCCTCACGCCTCCTCACTCAGAAACAAAGGAGCGCCCCAGCCTGACAGAGACAGGCCAGCAGGCTCGTGTGAGGAACACGCTCCATAGCGTCCTCATTTAACTTTAATTTTTTGTTATTTGGTTCCTTAGAAAAAGAAGCAAGTTTTTAGTTTCAGTGCTTTGTCTGAGAACAGAGAATACAACAGAGGCCACGGTACTGCTACAGGAGACCTTTTCACAAGATGCTGAAAGACCTTCTATTATCTGAGTTGTTGGCAGCTACTGCTAAATAAAACATGATTTCTCATGACCCCAGTGTAAAAAAAAGCTTTTTACTTTCCTGGTGCAGCACTGGAGACAGCTCAAAAAAAGGCCCGTATTTTCTTTATTTGTGCCATCTAGTCAATCTCAGTGCACCCTGGGTAATGCAGAGATATAATTTGAGATCTTGTGCTGAATATGAATATGACATTCAGCAAAAAAAATAAAAAAATAAACATCTTCGGTGTGCAGAAAGCGAAGAGTAAGGGAGGTGTGCGTGGATATCTATGGCTGCTGTTCCTGATGGGAAATTCGCATCTTCATCTAATCAATTGTCATTATCCTCTGGTCTTGCGCATCATTGGGAGGAAAAGCATGGCCGGATTTAGCCAAGTGCTCAGGAGCTGCTCAGAGAAAATAAGAGAAATGACATTTGCATACTTGTTTCATTTTTCTCAGACTAATCCTAAAAATTAACCCTGCTCTGACGATCTCGTGACAGTCTTTGTCGGGCTTCAGCATGGATGCCACATGGCATTGCTTTTCATGGAGACTGCCAAGCTGCCCCAGCTACTGTCACCAAGTTTCACAGGCATTTTCCATAATTCCAAGAGTTGCATATGAGACTATCTGCATTCATGCATCCAGCATTAAGTCACAAAGCCTGTCATTAAATATTTGTGAAACACAAAATTTATTGCTCATCAAGCTAATTTCCAAAGCCCACACGAAACACAACAAAGATGGAAAGAACAGTGATACAGCATTAATGTTGTTGCAATGAGGCCAAACGGCATATGTAGCCACCCAAATAAAAATAATGTAATTTATATGACAACATTCTAGTTAATATTTTATTTAACTAGGCAATGACATTTTATCTTATTTTGCATGTTTAAACTTTAATTGTTTAATTCCATAAATTATTAATTTGACTATTTTGTTCTGCAAACACTGCAAATGGGCAATCCATCGTGGAATGAACAAGACAATTACATCTCCCAGGAAAAGAGGGTAGTAGACAACAATGTTATCTATCTATCTATCTATCTGTTGTATCTAGCGATCAGAGACGAATCAGACCCCGTAATGCAGGAGAATGTTTTATTTAGAAATAAGCCGGGTGCAGCCAAATCCGAAGGGGCAAGACAGGCGGAGAGTTGAGTTGGTCGCGGGAAGTCAGAAGCCGGGGTGGTCAGTCCTACAAAAAGAGACGAGACAAGGGACCGATGGGACAGGAAGGTGGACGAAGGAAAACCAGGACAGCAGGGCAGGCAGGATCGGGTGGGCAGGCGGAGATGATCAGGGAAGCCGGGCAGGCGTGACAACAGGAGACGACGATGCAGGCAGGGCAGGAGGGTTAGACAAAAGACAGAAAAGAGCTCGGTAAGTGTCATAGATTTGGCAACAATAATTCGCAACCCTTAGAGCTTTGTGTCGCGTTTAAATAGCTTGGCTGGATTGCGATGATCGCCTGTCGCGGTGTGGCCCCGTCCCTGTGGGTGTGACAGTACCACCCCCCCCCCCCCCCCCCCCCCCCCCGAAGCCGGCTTGGAAGGATTACGGTTGGTTGGTGCACTGGGCTGTAGCAAACAGGTTTCAGTAAAGAGGAATGGAAGGAAGGACAGATACGGTACATACTGGGTAGTGCTAACCGGAAGGAGTCGGGACCCACTCGCCTCACGATCTGAAAGGGCCCTATGAACCGAGCCACCAACTTACGGCAGGAAGGCAGTTTCAAGTATATATATACACTCACCTAAAGGATTATTAGGAACACCATACTAATACGGTGTTTGACCCCCATTCGCCTTCAGAACTGCCTTAATTCTACGTGGCATTGATTCAACAAGATACTGAAAGCATTCTTTAGAAATGTTGGCCCATATTGATAGGATAGCATCTTGCAGTTGATGGAGATTTGTGGGATGCACATCCAGGGCACGAAGCTCCCGTTCCACCACATCCCAAAGATGCTCTATTGGGTTGAGATCTGGTGACTGTGGGGGCCATTTTAGTACAGTGAACTCATTGTCATGTTCAAGAAAGCAATTTGAAATGATTCGAGCTTTGTGACATGGTGCATTATCCTGTTGGAAGTAGCCATCAGAGGATGGGTACATGGTGGTCATAAAGGGATGGACATGATCAGAAACAATGCTCAGGTAGTGCCAATTGGGCATTAAACGATGCCCAATTGGCACTAAGGGGCCTAAAGTGTGCCAAGAAAACATCCCCCACACCATTACATCACCACCACCAGCCTGTACAGTGGTAACAAGGCATGATGGATCCATGTTCTCATTCTGTTTACGCCAAATTCTGACTCTACCATTTGAATGTCTCAACAGAAATCGAGACTCATCAGACCAGGCAACATTTTTCCAGTCTTCAACTGTCCAACTTTGGTGAGCTCGTGCAAATTGTAGCCTCTTTTTCCTATTTGTAGTGGAGATGAGTGGTACCCGGTGGGGTCTTCTGCTGTTGTAGCCCATCCGCCTCAAGGTTGTGTGTGTTGTGGCTTCACAAATGCTTTGCTGCATACCTCGGTTGTAATGAGTGGTTATTTCAGTCAAAGTTGCTTCTATCAGCTTGAATCAGTCGGCCCATTCTCCTCTGACCTCTAGCATCAACAAGGCATTTTCGCCCACAGGACTGCCGCATACTGAATGTTTTTCCCTTTGCACACCATTCTTTGTAAACCCTAGAAATGGTTGTGCGTGAAAATCCCAGTAACTGAGCAGATTGTGAAATACTCAGACCGGCCCGTCTGGCACCAACAACCATGC
Source organism: Paramormyrops kingsleyae (assembly GCF_048594095.1). Lineage (NCBI taxonomy): Eukaryota > Metazoa > Chordata > Actinopteri > Osteoglossiformes > Mormyridae > Paramormyrops > Paramormyrops kingsleyae. The sequence continues at coordinate 7,526,352 of NC_132819.1, read as the reverse complement.
CACACTCAAAATTGCTTAAATCATCTTTCTTTCCCATTCTGACATTCAGTTTGGAGTTCAGGAGATTGTCTTGACCAGGACCACACCCCTAAATGCATTGAAGCAACTGCCATGTCATTGGTTGATTAGATAATTGCATTAATGAGAAATTGAACAGGTGTTCCTAATAATTCTTTAGGTGAGTGTATATGGGGAGTGTGAATGTGTGTACGGCGTTCATTTCTGTGTGTTTCCATGTTGGGCGCATGGGTGAATATTTGTTTATGTGCGCATGAGGGTGGGAACGTATGCTTGTGTATGTGTACGTCTGTTTGTCTATATGCATGTGTCAGGTTGGGTCTTACACTCCACCTGGAATAACATCTCAGGCTCTGTTGCCCCCCCCACACTCCCTGCCGGTGGATGAGGCCCCCGGCTGCCGATGCGTTGGGGGTTCTCGATGTCCGGGGCTGGATGCTCTGGTGTGTGCTGGCTCACTCTCGGCGGTTGCCTGCCGGGGCCTGGCCCTTCCGGCTCTGTCGGGGCCCCGGCTGGGGGGTGGGGGGGCCCTTGGATCTCTGGGCCCGGGGCCCGGTCTGCCCTGGTGTGGCCGGCCGCCGGCGGGGCCCCCTGGGGCTCCTGCAATGTGGCTGCCGGATGGCCCCCCTCCGGAGCACTCCTCTGCCCTTTTTTGGGTGGGGGCTGCAATTGTCCCTGCAGTGGTCCTCTTGGGGTTCCCGTGCCCTGTGGGGCCTCTGGATGTCTAGGGCCCGGGTCTCCTCCGTGTCGACTTCATGTCCTGGGTGGGCAGGGCTGTGGCTCCCCACACACACTACTAGACATTTACATGGAGAAACCTTAGGAACACCAGCGCGCTGACACACACAGGTGTGCACACAGGTGCTCACGGACGCGTGCTCACGGATACACACTGTCTTGATCGGCTGTTGCTTCTGGGCATGTGTTGTAATGCTTTTTGTGCGTGCTGTTCAACAACATTTAACATTTGGTGGTCGTTGTGATTAGTACAGATGTTGTATGTTGTCTTTCTCTTTTCAGCAGACATGGAGGCAGATTATCTGTTTTGTTTTTTTCTTTTCTCTCCTCTCTCTCTCCCTCTCTCTCTTTCCCCCCTTCTCTCTCCCTCGCCTTCTCTTGAGGAAGTAAATAAAAATAAAAAAGTTAAATAAATAAATAAATAAATAAATAAATAAATGAAACAAAAATAAATAAACAAATACAAATAAAGTAGTCCTCCGCAGAGGGGGGGTGGTGGAGGGAGTAAAAAAAAAAAAAAAAAAGTTTCAAGTTCCGGGTAGACAGCCACACCCTCTGCCCCACCCGGTAAGGCGGGGCCGGTCTTCTCCGTCTATCAGCCTGGGCCTTCTGTTTGGAAGCCTGGTGAGAAAGGGCCCGGTGGGCTACTTGCCAGACATGTTTCGCCTTGTGATACCAGTCCTCAACTTGGGGTACGTCACAGGGTTCAGCCCCCCACGGGAAGAGTGAAGGAGTGTAACCCAAGACACACTGAAATGGGGACATACGGGTAACCGGAGTTATGCGGGAGTTTAACACATACTCAGCCCAGAGTATTGGTTAGACGCAGCGCTTCATCCAAAGACCAGGTGATGGGGGCTGCAAAACATGTAGGTGGTAGCACGGTCTCCTCCTCACAGCCGGCATCAGGCGGATCAAACTGATGGGAAAGTGCGTCAGCTTTAGCATTTTTCTTCCCTGGAAGGTACGTAACTGTGAAATCAAAGCAGGCAAAGAGCATAGCCCATCTGGCTTGCCGTGGATTCAGCCTTTTAGCCTTCTGTAAGTATTCCAGATTTCGGTGTTCTGTAAATACCTGAAAGGGATGGCGAGTGCCCTCCAGCCAATGTCTCCACTCCTCTAGGGCCAGCTTGATGGCCAGCAGCTCCTGGTCCCCAACGTCGTAGTTACGTTCAGCGGACGTCAGTTTCTTAGAAAAGAAAGCACATGAGTGTCTACAACCGGTGGCTGGGTTCCATTGGATGAGAACAGTTCCCACACTGGCATTCGATGCGTTGACTTCGACTTCAAAAGGGATCTCTGGGTTAGGTTGTTGCAGGACTGGAGCTGAGCAGAAAGCGTGTTTTAGGTGCAGGAAGGACTGGTCCATCTCCGGGGTCCAATGGAGCCTTGTACCTGTTCCTCGGGTGAGCGCAGTAAGAGGAGCTGCTACCTGGCTAAAATTACGAATAAAGCGTCGATAAAAGTTAGCAAAACCTAGAAACCTTTGAAGCTCTTTAACGGTCCTAGGGAGAGGCCATTGTTGGATGGCCATTATTTTTCTCTCATCCATAGCAACCTCCCCAGGCCGAATAACTTATCCCAGGAATTGCACTTGGGTTTGATGAAATTCACATTTCTCACCCTTAGCATACAAGTGGTAGTCCCGAGTCCTGGGTATGATGTTAAACTACATCCTCTGCTGCCTTGCGGCATACCCGTTCATGGGAAAGGCTAAGGGAGTAAACCCCGACAGAAAATCTGGAGTTGGAGTCCCTAAGGCGGCTTGACCTTGTATCGTCAACACCGGCAACTCCTGCGGCGCAGCTGAAGCCAAGCTGTATTGACTCTGTCTTTCCCTTGGATCCTTCAGCTGCGAGGAGAGGAGGGGTCTGCTGCATGGGCAACAGCTGGCCCTCCATATTACCCTGCCCAGGCTCTGGAGAGGACACTCCAGTGTCATCACAAGGTGTCGACTCAACACGGGAGGGAGCAGATACCAGTTATAAGCTCGTCCGATTGGCGAAGGAAACGAGCGCCAGGGGTCTCCTTCGATGGTGGGAGACGTCATCGCACCTCATTGGACAGCTACCGCCCGCCTCAAGCTGGGCAGCCCCCAGCCAGTTAGGTGCCGTCCTGCCATAGCTTACCTGCCCCACTGGGTGCGTGGGGATCAGAGAAGCATTTCTCGAAAAGTGGGCCATAAAACACTCGCACCAGGCAAGTCCAAGGAAAAAAACAGGAAAGAAGCCTCCAGCTCTTCGTTTCGCTAGCTGGAACTTAAGGACCATGTGTCCTGGACTCACTGCAGACCTTCAGCAGAGCGATGATGCAAGGAAGACTGCCGTCATCGACAGGGAACTCTCACGACTAAACGTCGACATTGCCGCTCTACAGGAGACCTGGCTGGCAGACAACGGCACCATCAGAGAAGCTAACTACACCCTCTATTGGCAAGGGAAGTCTCCGGACCAACCAAGGCAGCACGGTGTTGGCTTCGCGGTAAAGAACATGCTTGTCAGCTCCACAGAGCCCCCCACAGCAGGCCCAGAGAGATTACTCACCCTCCAGCTGTCAACGTTTCCTGGCCCAGTCAACATTCTCAGCGTGTACGCCCCAACCCTCTGCTCCACTGCTGAGGAGAAAGATCAGTTCTACCAGGCCCTAGATGAAGCGATATCCAGGATCCCCAGCACTGATGGTCTTTACCTTCTTGGAGACTTCAATGCAAGAGTAGGAGCTGACCACGAGGCTTGGTCCACCTGCCTCGGAAGCTTTGGGAGGGGAAAGATATTGGCAGCGTCCTCCTCACCCGCAGTTACCACAGTGCAGACTGTGACACGGACCACGCCCTCGTGGCAAGCAAGGTGCGCATAATGCCGAAGAAGTTACAACACTCAAAGAAGAAGGGTCGACCATGCATCAACACCAGCTGTGCCTGCAACCCCGTGAAAACCCAGCAGTTCATCAGTAGGCTGAAAGATGCCCTCACCGAGGCAGTGACAGCAGATGACACCATCGACTCCAAGTGGCCACGTCTCCGCGACGCCGTGTACAACTCTGCCATTATCGCCTACGAGAAGGAAAAGCGGAAGAACGCTGACTGGTACGAGGCCCACTGGGAGGAAAGCCCTATGGACTGCCAGAAACAAAGCCCAGCAGACCACCCGCCACTGTGCAAACACCTACTGGCTGAACCTCTGTAGCAGCATCCAGGGAGCTGCCGACACAGGCAACGCAAGAGGGATGTACGAGGGCATCAAGAAGGCAACAGGCCCAACCCCCTCCAAGACCGCCCCCCTCAAGGCCAAGACAGGTGAGGTAATCACTGACCAGGAAAAGCAGATGCAGCGGTGGACCGAGCATTACCTCGAGCTGTATGCGACGCTGAACACCGTAACAGACACCGCTCTCAACGCCATCCCAGACCTGCCCATTATGGAGGAGCTAGACACCCCACCCACTGTGGAAGAGCTCAGCAAAGCCATCGACTGCATTGCCTGTGGGAAAGCACCTGGGAGCGACGGAATCCCTCCAGAGGTGCTGCAGCCACTCCACGATCTCCTCTGCCTCTGCTGGGAAAAGGGCTACATCCCCCAGGACATGCGAGACACCAACATCATCACTTTGTACAAGAACAAAGGAGACCGGAGCGACTGTAACAATTACCGGGGCATCTCCCTCCTCAGCACTGTTGGCAAAGCGTTCGCCCGTATCGCTCTAGCTCATCTGCAGGCCCTAGCTTCCCGCGTCTACCCAGAGTCCCAGTGTTGCTTCAGGGCTGGCCGATCAACAGTGGACATGATCTTCTCACTACGCCAGCTGCAGGAGAAGTGTCAGGAGCAGCAGATACCACTCTACATCGCCTTCATCGACCTCACAAAGGCATTTGATCTGGTCAGTCGAAGCGGACTCTTCAGCTTGCTGCAGAAGATTGGCTGCCCCCCGCACCTGCTCGCAGTGGTGTTGTCCTTCCACGATAACATGCGCAGCACGGTTTGCTACAACGGTGCAACCTCCGAGGCCTTCCCAGTCAGCAGCGGAGTAAAGCAGGCCTCGCGCCTACACTCTTCGGCATCTTCCTCTCCATGCTCCTCCAATACGCCTTCAAGGACTGCAGCGAGGGTGTCTACATCCACACCAGGTCCGATGGCAAGCTCTACAATATAGCCCATCTCCGTACTAAGACCAAAGTCAAAGAGGTACTCATCCACGAGTTGCTCTTTGCTGATGACGCAGCCTTGACATCACACACCGAAGACGGTCTTCAGCAGCTTGTCACCTGCCTCTCCCACACCTGCAAGGAGTTTGAACTGACCATCAGCCTGAAAAAGACCACCGTCATGGCTCAGGGCACAGAGACTCCTCCAAACATTGCCATTGACAGATACACCTTGGAGGTTGTCGAGAACTTCACCTATCTCGGGTCGACCATCTCCAGCTCGCTGTCCATCGACTCAGAGATCAACAGCAGGATCGCCAAGGCAGCCACAGTCATGGCCAAACTAAACCAGCGTGTGTGGAACAACTCCAGCCTCACTGAGAAGACCAGACTGCGCATCTACCAAGCCTGCGTACTCAGCACTCTCCTCTACGGCAGCGAGATGTGGACCACCTTTGCGAGGCACGAAAGGAAACTCAACAGCTTCCACATGAGATGCCTGCAGCGCATACTGCAGATCAAGTGGCAGGATAGGGTCCCCAACACCGAGGTGCTGGAGCGAGCCAACATGAGCAGCTTGCATGCAGTTCTCAGTGAGAGACGTCTCAGGTGGCTCAGCCATGTCAAGAGAATGGACGTAGGCCGCATTCCCAAAGACCTCCTCTACGGCGAGCTGGTCGAAGGCCAAAGGACAACAGGGTACCCAAAACTGTGATTCAAAGACGTCTGCAAGAAGGACATGAAGCAGTGCTCCATCAACCACAATTCATGGGAAAGTCAAGCAGACGACTGCCAAGCCTGGAGGCTCGCAGTCAGGCAGGGTACATCGCGTGCAGAGGCTGAGCGAAACGAAAATGCTGCCCAGAAAAGATCCAGGCGGAAGCAGCGGCAACAGCAGCTACAACAGCCATCCGCCTTCATCTGTACCAAGTGTGGCAGGGACTGTAGTCTCGTAGTCTCTGGAGCACCTGGCGTACATGAGACACATGTTGAGAAAGGGTAGGTGAGTATACCAGAATATCATCGATGTACACCACTACAAAACGGTTACTCATTCCCTGGAAAACAGTGTACATGAAGGACTGGAAGATGGAGGGGCTATTGGCTAAGCCATAAGGCATCACACAGTACTCGAACTGACCAGTAGAGGTCACAAAAGAGGTTTTCCCACTCGTCCCCTTGGCGTATGCGGATAAGGTTATAAGCGCTCCTTAGGTCCAGTTTAGTAAAATAAGTAGCCCTCCGGAGCACAGAGGGAACTAGTGGAAGGGGCTCTCTCTGCTTTATAGTAATAGCATTGAGGGTTCTATAGTCTATGCAAGGACGGAGACCCCGATCCTTCTTCTTAACAAAGAAAAACCCAGCAGTCATAGGGGACGTAGAAGGTCGGATAATACCTTGTCGGAGTCCCTCCTGGATGTACGTCTCCATGGCCTCCTCTTCAGCGATAGATAGGGGATACAGATGACCCTTGGGAAGGGAATGTCCCTTGACCAGATCAATGGCACAATGACACTCTCGGTGAGGTGGTAACTTAAAAGAGAGGGCCTTGTTGAAAATGTCCTGGTAGTCCGAATACTCCTTGGGGATGTGAGACAGGTCCTCGGGTTCGGGGCTCTCTATCGAGGAAGTCTGGCAAGGGATGGTTAGGCACTGACCTAGACAGTGGGTTGACCAGGTGGTTAGCTCACCAGTCCTCCAGCCTATAACGGGATTGTGCCTCCGCAACCAGGGGAGACCGAGGATGATGGAGTCTTTGGCCTCTGGTAGAACCAGGAAGTCCAGGGTTTCTCGATGCAACACCCCTACTTGGAGTACAATGGGGCCTGTGTGGTGACTCACCTCTCCTCTGGGGAGAGGTGCTCCATTCACCCCAAGCACCGTGACAGGAGCACAGAGAACCTGCAGAGGAATGCTGCTCTCTAACGCCAAAGAAAGGCTAATAAAGTTACCCGCAGCCCCAGAGTCAACCAGTGCTTGAGCGTGGTGTCTCCCCTTGGGGCTGTTAATTAGGACCAGAACAGTGATAGGAACCAGTGAGACCCCAAGAAAAGCGGATATGCCTACCTTGGCATGAGAACCTAGACGCGTCGGTCGAATGGGGCATGCACGTAGTAGTTGCATGGGCTCTGTCGGTTCTTCTGCGCTGGTAGACCGGACTGGAGCTGCCGGCAGGCGGGGGCGGCGATGAAGGCGTTCACGAATGCTGTTATCAATCGTCACCGAGAGCACAGAGACGAATCAGACCCCGTAATGCGGTGTGGCCCCGCCCCTGTGGGCGTGACACTATCTATCTATCTATCTATCTATCTATCTATCTATCTACAGTATCTATGTATTTTATTTATTTATTTTTTATTTTATGTTAAACTAATTTTATGTTCAATATATATTCACCCATATTACAATTATTTTGTAAATATTTTATATTTAAATTTAAATTTGGTTATGTACGTTTTGTTGCCAGGTTTATCTACTAATTACTTTGTGAATATAGCAGCTATATTGACAGTAGTTTGTGTCTATAGTTGCTAATCAATTTCCACATTAAAAAAGGACTGGCAGAAAAAAGAAGAAAAAAAATCTTTCAGACAACAAGTGGTTCACTGAGTCCAAGTCTTATTTTCAAGTACAAGAAGATGGTGCACTTAAAATAGCATGTGGTAATGAGCCATTCAATCTGCAGCTGAGGTGAAATCATACAAAACTGCCAATCAAGCCATACTTAGCTAAAGCTGAAGTTAAGTCATGTGTGGGCCAGCATTACGTTTTCTAAAGAGAAAGTATTTCCAGTTACTGTATGATTCTGCTGGCGTTTCTAAACACGATTTCAGTGGATGAAGAACTCGCAACAACTCTGGAATAAAAAGAAACTTTCCTGAACACTTTTATCTATGGTTTCTTAAAGATCAAGCATGCATGCCCCTACTGTATATACACGAAATGCAGACCATTCCACCTGCATCTCTGTGACAGAATTATGGTTTGGTGTGCAGAATTATTGCATTTTGTCAATGGCAGTCCAATAATCCTTTCCCTTGTAGTTTATCTGTTCGCCACTGCTAGGTGTATCTTCTGTTGGCTAGGTGCAGATGGCACTCTTTTGTTTTAGCAATGAGGGAGGGTTTTTGTCTTCAACTTTTGCAACAAATTGTTAGAATGATGCTAAAAGCGGGCTGGGTTTGGTTCAGATAGCTTTCTAATAGGTGATCGAGGTACAGTATGACCTGTCTAGCATAAAACATTAGCGCTCTTGCTTCAAATTAATCACTGTGCTGATAATTACAATAAGGAAGCTTTATTGGGATTAGTAGTAGTTCTGCACAGCCGTTCATCTTCCTTTAGTGTTAATTCAGTAAAGGGTTACAATGAACCTGCAGCCTACCCAGGAAATGCAGGGTACAAAACAGGGGAAACTCCGGATAGGATGCTAGTCCAACATACAGTATAGGCAACTGAGAGTCACCAGATTATCTAACTGAATGTTTTACATTTTGGGAGGAAGCTGGTTTTCGTTCGAGGTGTTAGGTTACACTGCTAACCACTAAGGCGCTGAGTCAAGGGTGGTGTGTGACTCTCTGGCCATGGGTTAGGTTACACTGCTAACCACTAAGGGGCTGCATCAGGGGTGGTGTTTGACTCTCTGGGTTAGGTTACAGTGCTAACCACTAAGGCACTGAGTCAGGGGTGGTGTGTGACTCTCTGGGTTAGGTTACAGTGCTAACCACTAAGGCGCTGAGTCTGGGGTGGTATGTGACTCTCTGGGTTAGGTTACAGTGCTAACCACTAAGGCGCTGAGTCAGGGGTGGTGTGTGACTCTCTGGGTTAGGTTACAGGGCTAACCACTAAGGCGCTGAGTCAGGGGTGGTGTGTGACTCTCTGGGTTAGTTTACAGTGCTAACCACTAAGGCACTGAGTCAGGGGTGGTGTGTGACTCTCTGGGTTCGGTTACAGTGCTAACCACTAAGGCACTGAGTCAGGGGTGGTGTGTGACTCTCTGGGTTAGTTTACAGTGCTAACCACTAAGGCACTGAGTCAAGGGTGGTGTGTGACTCTCTGGGTTAGGTTACAGTGCTAACCACTAAGGGGCTGTGTTTGGGGTGGTATGTGACTCTCTAGGTTAGTTTACAGTGCTAACCACTAAGGGGCTGAGTCTGGGGTGGTGTGTGACTCTCTGGGTTAGGTTACAGTGCTAACCACTAAGGGGCTGAGTCTGGGGTGGTGTGTGACTCTCTGGGTTAGTTTACAGTGCTAACCACTAAGGGGCTGCATCAGGGGTGGTATGTGACTCATTGGGTTAGTTTACAGTGCTAACCACTAAGGCGCTGAGTCTGGGGTGGTGTGTGACTCTCTGGATTAGGTTACAGTGCTAACCACTAAGGGGCTGCATCAGGGGTGGTGTGTGACTCTCTGGGTTAGATTACAGTGCTAACCACTAAGGCGCTGAGTCAGGGGTGGTATGTGACTCTCTGGGTTAGTTTACAGTGCTAACCACTAAGGGGCTGAGTCTGGGGTGGTGTGTGACTCTCTGGGTTAGGTTACAGTGCTAACCACTAAGGCGCTGAGTCAGGGGTGGTATGTGACTCTCTGGGTTAGTTTACAGTGCTAACCACTAAGGCGCTGCGTCAGGGGTGGTGTGTTACTCTCTGGGTTAGATTACAGTGCTAACCACTAAGGTGCTGAGTCAGGGGTGGTGTGTGACTCTCTGGGTTAGGTTACAGGGCTAACCACTAAGGCACTGAGTCAGGGGTGGTATGTGACTCTCTGGGTTAGTTTACAGTGCTAACCACTAAGGCGCTGCGTCAGGGGTGGTGTGTTACTCTCTGGGTTAGATTACAGTGCTAACCACTAAGGTGCTGAGTCAGGGGTGGTGTGTGACTCTCTGGGTTAGGTTACAGGGCTAACCACTAAGGCACTGAGTCAGGGGTGGTATGTGACTCTCTGGGTTAGTTTACAGTGCTAACCACTAAGGCACTGAGTCAGGGGTGGTGTGTGACTCTCTGGGTTCGGTTACAGTGCTAACCACTAAGGCACTGAGTCAGGGGTGGTGTGTGACTCTCTGGGTTAGGTTACAGTGCTAACCACTAAGGGGCTGCGTCAGGGGTGGTGTGTGACTCTCTGGGTTAGGTTACAGTGCTAACCACTAAGGTGCTGAGTCAGGGGTGGTGTGTGACTCTCTGGGTTAGGTTACAGGGCTAACCACTAAGGCACTGAGTCAGGGGTGGTGTGTGACTCTCTGGGTTAGTTTACAGTGCTAACCACTAAGGCACTGAGTCAGGGGTGGTGTGTGACTCTCTGGGTTCGGTTACAGTGCTAACCACTAAGGCACTGAGTCAGGGGTGGTGTGTGACTCTCTGGGTTAGTTTACAGTGCTAACCACTAAGGCACTGAGTCAGGGGTGGTGTTTGACTCTCTGGGTTAGGTTACAGTGCTAACCACTAAGGGGCTGAGTCAGGGGTGGTGTGTGACTCTCTGGGTTAGTTTACAGTGCTAACCACTAAGGCACTGAGTCAGGGGTGGTGTTTGACTCTCTGGGTTAGGTTACAGTGCTAACCACTAAGGGGCTGAGTCAGGGGTGGTGTGTGACTCTCTTGGTTAGGTTACAGTGCTAACCACTAAGGGGCTGAGTTTGGGGTGGTGTGTGACTCTCTGGGTTAGGTTACAGTGCTAACCACTAAGGTGCTGAGTCAGGGGTGGTGTGTGACTCTCTGGGTTAGGTTACAGTGCTAACCACTAAGGGGCTGAGTCTGGGGTGGTGTGTGACTCTCTGGGTTAGTTTACAGTGCTAACCACTAAGGGGCTGAGTCAGGGGTGGTGTGTGACTCTCTGGGTTAGGTTACAGTGCTAACCACTAAGGTGCTGAGTTTGGGGTGGTGTGTGACTCTCTGGGTTAGGTTACAGTGCTAACCACTAAGGGGCTGCATCAGGGGTGGTGTGCGACTCTCTGGGTTAGTTTACAGTGCTAACCACTAAGGCGCTGAATCAGGGGTGTTATGTGACTCTCTGGGTTAGTTTACAGTGCTAACCACTAAGGCGCTGAGTCAGGGGTGGTGTGCGACTCTGGGTTAGGTTACAGTGCTACCCACTAAGGCGCTGAGTCAGGGGTGTTATGTGACTCTCTGGGTTAGTTTACAGTGCTAACAACTAAGGCACTGAGTCTGGGGTGGTATGTGACTCTGGGTTAGATTACAGTGCTAACCACTAAGGCGCTGAGTCAGGGGTGGTGTGTGACTCTCTGGGTTAGTTTACAGTGCTAACAACTAAGGCACTGAGTCTGGGGTGGTATGTGACTCTGGGTTAGATTACAGTGCTAACCACTAAGGCGCTGAGTCTGGGGTGGTATGTGACTCTGGGTTAGGTTACAGTGCTAACCACTAAGGCGCTGAGTCAGGGGTGGTGTGCGACTCTGGGTTAGGTTGCACAGAGTTGTCGCCCCATCCTGGGTTATTTCCTGCCTAGTGCCCATAGGCTCCGGACCACCCCTGACCCTGAATAGGACAAGCGGTTATAGAAAATGGATGGATGGCTTTTCATTTAGAGATATAGGTTTATAGGCCACAAAGCGTGGCAGCAGACTGAGGAAAATACAGGGACACATTCAATCTAGTGTGGGGACAAGGCTACAATTGTTGTGCGATGGAGAGGAAAAGCCGGCGACCTGAGCTGTCCTGGCGGACAAGACCTAAGGCAACTGGCCCGGATTATTGAGCTCCTACTGTCAGTGAACATGCAATCGAGGAGATTTTAACTGGCAAAGCAACCTGAAGGTCACTGTAGTGTCTGTCTATTGTGGAGTTTAGGATTTACGACGTAAAAGGAAAGAGCACATATTCCAGCCTTTTTAGGTACTGGATCATAAGAAAACAATCTGGCCACGTCTTCAGTGCTCCGCTGGGTTGATAAATTTGGATCACAGAGAATCTAGTCCATGACAAACAATCACCTCCTACTCAGGCCTCCTACGAGCAGCGGGAGAAAAGGACAGCTAACACAACGCTCATGCTTCACACTCTGGAAAGGTGATTACAGTCTCAGAACAACATTTCAGCAAACGGACTTCCAAGGCCATATTTCCTGTCCCTGAAGTAAAATACATTTTCAAACAACACTTTTCACAGCTGTTTTGGCAAAATTATATTGGAATCCACGATCAAACAAAACACGGTAATATTCACTGCCACCTGTTTTCACATCTACATTACATTAAGGGTCCCCATCACGTGTGGAAGTAAGAAAGTTACAGCAATACTGAGCTGGTAAACACTGTCAGGCATGGGTATCATATAAGACACTAAGTAACCTTCAAAAAACAGTCATAAATGCATTGTATTTATTCTGCAAAATCTGTGCCTTGAAGCCACTTGGGAATCTACAATTCATCTGGCTAAAAAGCAGTCTATGAATGCTTACTGTATTTCTGCTCACTGGGGAATTTCTGGTGCAATGATTCCAGATTAAGCAATTAATTGTGCCTCATAATGAAATATTCTGTTATTTACTGATGAAGGTCAGTTTTCGCTGATGCAGGATAGAGGAGGGTACGGTCTCTGCCTTTAAACAGCGTCCCTGCTAACATAGGAGAGATAGGAAGGTCAAGAGGGCTGTGAGAGATGTTGAGGCACTTCTTTGCATGCTTTCGGTCTGAAGAACGCAACTGGTACTTCACCACAAGGGGACGTAATCTACGAGATAATGGCCAGGACAAATACAATTTAGAGAGTACAAATATAAGCCATACCTACTGTTAGGTCCCATAGGCATTGTTCTCTCTCTCTCTCTCTCTCTTTCTCGCCTTTCTCCGCGTCCCATTCCCCACTCCAGCTTCTCTCCTGCAGGTGGTTTATTCCAATTGGTCCACAGGCCTGCCACTCTTAAGGACTACTTCTAAGCCCCTCCCCTGTCAGTAGCATCTGCCCAATGGGAGGATGCCGCGGCACATTTGAGGAGAGCCAGGACCCAAAATGACATCGCAGAGACTGAGACTGAAGCCTGGGCAAATAGTACAGGGATGTGCCTGCTTCTCCTTTTTGACACTCGAAGAAGCTTACATGCTGGTGCTCTATTTATTTTTTGTTAAGTCCCGGTTCTGTTGAGGGTCATAACAGCTACACATAAGGTCAAGATCACTAGACACACTCATGAGTGATTCTGTGCTTGCACACAGAAATTGGCACAAAAATGAAAAGATGCATACAAAACTGGCAATTCAAATAGTTGGAGTGATGGATAAATGGTTAAAGCATTCTGCAGCAATTGTGCTGCCCTGGTTAAAGGCAATTAAAACGCTGCAAGATCACTGTTGTCTAACATTTCTCATCACTTGAGACAAACTTCACATCTATACGGCCCCCAAGGCCTTTTTATTTGCCCGGGAGAGAATAAAACAGCAGAGTTGTTAATGTCAGCTATAAATGTGCTGTTGTTATATAACTTGTTATATATGTTTCGAAAAAAGACAACTTGAAGACAAAGGAAGTCCTCTTCTCATTTATGGGGTTATTGCTTGTCTTAATTCAAAAGAATTTAGTGTTTAATCCCATTTTGTGAAATCAATCAAAAAGACAGATTGCAGCAACATCCGAAGAGGAATTCATTATAGACGTATGATGCCTTTTATTTATGGGCTGTCAAAACTTAAAGGCTAGTCCATTCTGAAAAACGTGATCACCTATACAACAGGTAATCAATCAAATGTTACTGTCACATTTAACAATACAAAGTGAGCAAATTAAGGTAGCTATTCACAAGCAGACAATGGAAATAATTCACTTTCTGTAGACTGGGTAGATACTTTGCCAATACTCTTTTTAGTTTGTTCAGAAAACACATCAATCTGGAAAAAACAATGCTGTCAGCTGTTTGTCGTGGTTTCCAGCTCCCGCCAAGGTATCGACAAATTCACTGGTGTGATGCTTTACGTCCATATTCAGAAATATCTGAGAATGACTTTTGACCATTGTCTTTTTCCCCTACTCAATATCACCCATAACACACGTCGATCTTAAAACCTGAGATACAGCTAAAGATCAATGTCTTAAATTTTATTTTTTCAAAGCAAGACATTTTTTTTGTCAGGCAGTCCTTGCTGGGGCCTTGCTCAAGGACTCAACAATGAAATCACTCTGGCAAAACTGGGATTCAAACCAATAGTGTCTAAGTGCCAATTACAGATTGTTGGTGTAACCCATCATCATCATCCTGATTTCATTAAGAACTTGCTTGGGCTTTCCTCTCCATTATCATTCTTTACTAAAAGAAAAAAACGTAAAGAAAGAAAATGCCTGAGTCCAATTTGTTCCAACATGGTGAGCGCTTACGCTGTCGTTAGCTAGTAAGAGGGGAGACGGATCCTGCTGACCGTAATGAAAATATAATAGAGGTGGGTTCAGTGTGTAATTGCCGATTGCCACTGGCAAGTTATGAATTAATGTTTAATTACCCATGAAGCACTATATATGTCTTTTCTCAGATAAAAAGCAAATGGAGAAAAATTGAATCTGACACATTCATGGTTTTAAAAGAGCAGATGTGTATCTGGTTGCCATCAGCACAGCCAGATGTTTTTGATTCCAGCCATGTGACCTCCTGCTTCAGGGGACAGTAGCTTGTCAGTAACGATGCAGAGACTCATGGACGCGTCAAATCAAAGACCGTGATTGAGCGATAGTAAACGCGCTGAGCATACTGCGTACAATTACCACTGGGAAGATCCTTGCTCGGTTACAATTTTGAGACGCTCAATTAATTTGTCTCTGTCATTGTAATTAGTTCACTGATACAGGGGCGTCACCTGGAATAGACACCTAGCTGGGCGAACAGACAGAACCTGCCATAGGGCTACAAGTAGCCGAAATTGGGATTCTGCTTCCTGCTAGACCTCATCTGGGGAGACTAATTCCTCAGGATGAATCCATTTTGCAAATTTGTGGACATTTCTGCTTGGGTGCCATGATATACCTTTGGGATCCATTTAAGCAGCCGAATTTCTGCCACCTAAACAGGACCTGACAGCAAGAGCGAATGAAGCTATTACTGTTTGTCTGAAATATTTATGCCATATTAAACAAAATGCAATATGTGTTTCTTGCTAACAATTCAATGCTGTCTGGGAGGGGACGGAGAGGAACAATGTGACTTTTATGGCATATGACAGGCGTGATACCAAAGTATGTTAGTAAAACTGCATCCAAAGACACTATAATCATCATGCAAACATTACTAGAAGATAATTTCATATATTTTCATGTTATTTTCTCATGCCAGTGCAAATGCCCTTATCCAGAACACTGCAGCTCAGCAGAAGGCTTCAGAATTGGACCTCATGGGATTTTACAAGGCTAAACATTTCAAGTTTGCTTACAGCACTGACTCTATCAGCTTCTCTCTAAAAGAAAGTTTTTTTTTTTGTAGTTCTCTAAATTTCATTAAGAATTCTTAGGTGCTTCACATACAACTGTTTGTCTTATTACAAATAACTAGTCCAGCACAAAATAACAAAGTTCTAAGTATTGCAGTATTTCTTTGATCCCAAACAGAGCACATTTTTCAAATAAAAAATAAACAGGGGAGAGAGTGGGGACAGGTGACAGTGGGGACAGGTGACAGTGGGGACAGGGGAGAGAGCGGGGACAGGTGACAGTGGGGACAGGGGAGAGAGTGGGGACAGGTGACAGTGGGGACAGGGGAGAGAGCGGGGACAGGTGACAGTGGGGACAGGGGAGAGAGTGGGGACAGGTGACAGTGGGGACAGGGGAGAGAGCGGGGACAGGTGAGAGAGTGGGGACAGATGACAGTGGGGACAGGGGAGAGAGTGGGGACAGGTGACAGTGGGGACAGGGGAGAGAGTGGGGACAGGTGACAGTGGGGACAGGGGAGAGAGCGGGGACAGGTGACAGTGGGGACAGGTGAGAGAGTGGGGACAGGTGACAGTGGGGACAGGGGAGAGAGTGGGGACAGCTGAGAGAGTGGGGGCAGGTTAGAGAGTTGGCACAGCTGACAGTGGGGACTGGTGACAATGAGGACAGCTGACAGTGGGGACAGGGGAGAGAGTGGGGACAGCATTTGCAGTTCAATAAGTACGGAGTAAAGCACCAGAGGCCAGTCAGTAGTGGCAGCTGAGCCCAGAAAAACAGGGAGTCATAATCACAATAAGGGACAACAGAGTGTTTTATCCCATGACTGCTTCATGACTGAGCAAAATTCTACAGTCTGTGTTTATGTAGTGTCTCAAATACCAAGAAAGGATATGTCTACCAACTACAGTCATTTTCTAGTGGAAGTCAGGAAGAACGTCCACTGCTCATTTTGGTGGTGGCAGGTTTGCAGTGGACTCCTGCAGGAAGAAACACAGTTGCGTTATATTTAATAACAGACATTGTGGCATTACACCCTTTGCTTTATGCGACCCCAGCAATCCAAAAGTGTATACTCTCACAGGACGATGTTACCACTCATTAACAGGAAGAAGAAATACTTTGTAAATAATATGGTTTTTGGACACAGGTTAGAGAGCAGAGACAGGTGAAAGCAAGTTGTTTTTTTTTTTAATTTTCTACATTTTGCATGAATGAAATTAAAAATGAGATCACTGAGTCAAATTCAAGTAACGGTATGTGGGTTGTACACACTCCATTCTCTCTCCCTGACTCATAATGAGTAGAGTACATATTTCCCCTCCCAGGTTCCTGTCCACCATAACAAGAAAGCAAATTCATGTAGCACATGCAGAATAAAAATAACATAATGCATTCATTGTGGGCACTGCATCCCAACTCGGAAGATTTCTCACATGGAAATTTCCCTAGAATATCACGTTCTAACAGGAATACCAATTGCAAGTCCTTGAGCTATGTCATAATACACATCTTTTCATTGTCTTAACTGAGAAATAGTTTATAATTAAAATTAATATCAGGACTACATGTTTTAAATGTATTGTTTTTCACAGCTGAATGCTATTTTTACAGCTTGCAGCTACTTTTACAATGAAATTATCAGTAATGCAGACCAATATTTATACAATCGCATAATTAAGGTATCTGTACATTTAATGTGTAATGTGTAATAAGGTTAATCTAATCTGATCTAATTGAATTTCCTCCCAAGCAGACCACAATCATTTTTTTGACAAGGCATTGTGTTCTGACAGTTAGAGACTCTTGAAAATGAGTTAGTGCCCAGTTTTGTTCTGTTTTATGACAGCCCAGCAGCCGCCTTTTTCCGCAGCTGTGGTCTGGAAGGCTCCACCGCAGGCTGAAGACCAAAACTTGCAGACTGCGGAAAAGCTTTTGCCCTCAGGCCATTCATACTGTGAACGAGTAGTCACATGACCAACTGTTTTAACCCACACTGTCACTGCACATGTTGAGGTTGCTGATATATCACTCTCTATTTTCGTCTGTTTTGCAGTGATTTGCAGTGATTTTATTTTGTTGTTATTTTATATTTATTGATTCGTATCTTTGTATACTATTTTGTTTTGTCTTTGTTTCACATCTTTCCTCAAGCAAAGTTATGGAAGTAGGTGGAAAAGCATTTCACTGCACAGAAATGCAGTGTATGATTGGGGCAAATAAATCTTAAAACTTGAAATGTAAAGGCAGCAGTTGCGTGCAATTTGGCCAGTTCAGTCGAATTATATTCGTATAGCACATTTTCACAACATTTCATTGTCTCAAAGTGCTTTACATTGTCCCAGCCCAAAGCCCCCGGTAAGCAAGCCAAAGGCAGCAGTGACAAGGGAAAACTCCCTAGAAGGAAGAAACCTTGGGAGGAACTAGACTCAAAGGGGGAGCCCATCCTCCAGGGGCCAGCAAAGGAAGTCAAATGAGCAGGATGGCAAAATCCTAATTTGCATGTCCAAATGTAAAGATTTGAACCTCGATGTGGGGTTGAAGCAGGTGATGGCAGGTAGGTGCTGGTGCTGTTTCTGACGGCAGGGTGAACAGTTAGCAGGAAGTTCTTTTCCACTCGTCATTGACAAGCGTTACACTTATGATCACCTTTCTGTCCACTCGCTCTTGAGAGGTGACAGACTGGGCAGCATGAATTATGCAACCGTTGTCAAGAGTGAGAATTAGCTGCACTCAGGAGCCACTGTGATACTGATCATTGCAAAGTGTCTGATTTGTTAGAGCATTGCTGTCATTCCTGTTATTGTTTACTTTACGATTTATAATTAGTCTGTTTTCCCTGTATGTCACTTTACATCTAATTGCAGAGACAAATTAGATGGAATCTTATTAAATGAAGAAACTACACAGCGGTGGCACATTACACAGACAGATCGGTAATTGAGTCGGCTAAATGAAGATGGCCACCGCGGTAAGTGCTGCCAGTGAATGATGTCACTCAAATTCGCATCAATGTCTTATGTTTCTGCCTGATACATTTGAGGCCTCAAACAAGACAAAACCAGTTTTACTTCAATGCGCTAATTACTACTTATTCATTCAAAATTAACCTTTTACACTGGTCTTACTGCCCTGGTCTTATAATGATGGTCAAATGAAGCTTTATTAACCATTCGCTGTATTTTTTGACCCCACTAGATAGATGGTGCTCTTGGTTTGCTTTGGGACATGCTTTGACCCCCTTTTTTGAACAGAGAGCACCATCTAGTGAGCTCAGACGGTACAGCAAGTGGTTCACGAAGCTCCATCACTGCTGTTGTAGACAATTTCTTGCAGATAGAGCAACATTTCTCAACCAGGAGCATAGGATCCTGGAATATTCAGTTTGCCTCATAAACACCCCCCTTATAAACAGACTGATGAAATGATTAAATGGTTAAATTACTAAGTTCTGCAGTCCCTCCCCCACATGTAAAAAAACTCTCTCTTATGCCATTGACCCAGTCCTAAGGGACGCCCAGATAGTCACATTATCGCTCAGTCCCGGCTCTTAGCACACCTGCGCCAGGTATTCGGTGTTCTTGATTTTTCGGTTCAGATGTGCTGGGGGACCCCGAGAACCGGGTCGATATGCAGTGATTTAGACGTTACTTTAAATAACTCATAACATTATTGCAGATGACACATGCATCGATGGAAGACTGCATTTAGTAGGCAGCTTGAATGTCTAGGTCTGTTTCCTCATGTTTTTTCTAATCTTTTGGTCTCAGTTTTCAACTAACAGAAAATAAAATGTTAATTCTGACGTAAAAAAGGAGGGGTGCTATTCATTTATGGAATACATACAGTATAGATGTGTAGGTTGTGGTAATGAAGGGGCTGCTTTGCCAGTTCAGGGGGAAGAACCTCACCCCCCCAAACAGGTGGACATGGATGCAGTGGTGCAGATGGGATGACCTGAAGGCAGATGCTCCCTCAAGGCAGTCATCTTCCTGACAATTCAATTTTGATGGCAGAGAGAGCATAAGCATCTGGCTTCCCCCCCATGTCCTTGTGTTTACCCATAGTTACCTTCATCACCCGTGGTACAGATCGCCCCCTGCTGGTGCATGGTTGATTTCCTGAAGACCATCGTGTCACATGACCCTGATGACAAAAATGTGTTTTTTTTTTAGAAAAAAATAGCAGGGTGTTTCTCTATAATCCAGCAAATATGAAAGCAGTTTAGAGCACTCCAAGCAAGCAATTGTGCATAATTGAGTATGTGTGTAATAATTATTTTCAGTCATGCAAAAAATGGCATACTAGACCTGAATGTCATACTATACCTGAAAATGCACATAAACTTCTAAGTTACATACATTTATTCACAGCAACAGCCAACTGGTTGATCATGTTAACAGGTCTATCACCAAGACACCTTCTACCCCATACATTTTTACTCCATCTTGCTCTCCATAGCTTGGGGATCAGAACACAGGACCGTCCAACATGCAGTGCCCCAGGAGCTGGGGGTTAAGGGCCTCGTTCAATGGCCCACGGACATGTGACCGCTCTGCCGAGGCCTGTTGCGGGCCGATGATCTTCTGATCATGGGCACAGAGACTGCTGAGCCGCTCACTGTCCCCAAGAAACAATACTACTAATATTCAGCTGAATAATCAAGTAAAAATCGTTCCATAAAGTTTGTAAAATTGATGGATGTTCCATAAAACTTAGAATGATTGATTTTTTTTTAAATGATGTTCCAACAAAGTAAATAGGTTAAGCGTAAAATTAACATGCATGAAAAGAGGTTTGGGATTTAAGGTCAGCATCTGTCTTTGTATTCATCCTCATCTTCTCAGCACCTGAGTCCCGTCAAACCAACCACCCACAAAACATGGACCATTCACTGAACTGCCCAGCCAGCATCTGAGAATTTAATAATCATTTCTGAATTTCATCAAATATTTGGCTTCAGATGGGCTCAGTCAGGTGCAGTGAATCAGGATTTTTTTCAACTACTTCCTTGTGTTTGAGTGTATGGTATAAAGGGTAGGCAAATGTATAAAGCAGGAAAGAACAAGATGAGATGCCCTGACATGACTGAACATGCTAATGATGTCTTTGATAGGTACTGGGCACAGTGCGTGAAATTCCTTCTGCAATGTCCCCAGATTGTTATAGACTTGTTCCTCATCTAACAAAGGAATGATACCCCCTGAAACACTGCTCAGGAGCTGTTAGAACATATAGTGACAATACAAATATTTCTCCTTGGACAAACTTTGGACAAACTCTGTCCTACTGACCATGAATAGGTATTAGTATGTCACAATGTGAAGGGATAGTTGTATTGATTCCATTCCTTCCTGGCATGTGTAAACCCTGAAAAGGAGCAAGCCCCCCCCCTCAGATAAATCTTTTATTTTGCCATTTGCACAAGTACATTGGAGTTCTTCCTTCGCCTACGTCATCTTGCTCTCCGCGGCTTGGAGGTCATGGAACAGGGTCAGCCAACGTGCGACACCCCCGGAGTTGGGGGTTGAGGGTCTCGCTCAAGGGCCCACAGACATGTGACTGTTCTGTTCTGGCTTGAACCAGCGATTTTATGTTCACAGGCACAAAGACTTGCCCACTAGCCACCCAAAGTCTTACTACATACCATATTCCCACATCCTGCGGATCTGTTAGTTGTCCTGACCAGCCTGACAGTCAGAAGAACTTACCCTCTGTAATCTGTTTCCATATTATGAAATTGCATGCAGCATGGCGCTACTGTGATTACCATGGGCACCTTGTACCTCTGTAGACCAAGAACATGCTATGGTGAATTGGAGTTGCCAAACTGTCCATAGATGTCAATGTGTCTGTCAATGGTGTGTGTGTGTGTGTGTGTGTGTGTGTGTGTGTGTGTGTGCTGAGATGGGTTGGATACTCTCTGCACCCACTGCTTTTGGGGGAGATCTGGATCCCGCAACCCTGCATAGTACACAAAGTATAGAAGATGAATGATCACACTCTACTGTAATCACTGGTGTCCCGTCTCTGACTTTTTCGGCCGTCCATCCTGTGAGCATCTTTGTTAGGGGCAAATAAACAGTGCAGAGCGGTGGAGATTTTTTAAAAATGTCCGTGCATCCTAAGTGCAGCCAAGAGCTGACTGACTACAGGATATAAAAACATGAAAGCAAATTCAGGGGGTGAATGATTTGAATTCATATCGCGCTGATCTGCATGCGCTGCAGAGGTCTGCACAGTTCAACGGAAGATGAAAACACTTTATTATAATTTCACCATTTCTGCCTGAAAGGCATTAGCTTGCTTTCCTCTTATTTAGCCCGAGATGGCAGTCTTCTGCCCCTCGACTTGTGTTTGCCTATTCCACTAGAGCCCTTAGACTCCACAATTAGCATCTAAGATGCTGACAGATGAGCTAAAGGGCAATGTATCATAGCAGCATTCAGTCCAACTAACCAGCATGGTCACAAAACACCCAATTTGGACAAGGTCTGCACAATATGTTCTGTTTGGAAAATTTAGCATCTAAGTTTGGCGGCCAAGTTCCAGCCTTCCACTAGCTCAGAGAGAACTGTGGTCTTGTGAGTGACCTTCCCTCCCCGCGGTTTTCTGTCATGACTGTGGGAGGCACAAGGAAGCAGAGGAACCTCTTGGCGTGAAAAAAGTTCAAAGACTCCGCATAGGAGTTTTGCATAAGTGCTGTAAACCTGATAACTGGCATTCATGGCAGCAAACACCTTCATTTACAATCCAGCATGAGCCAGGGGGTCTTGTCACATTTTATTGCCATCTATGCTTTACATCTTTCTAATGCAGTTATGTTGTTTTGGGCCCAAGCTGCTATACATACAGCACCAGTCAAAAGTCTGCACATACAGACTGAAAATCATTTGTTTTTCAACGAGATAACGAGCCTAAGGACACCTTCGAGGTTGTGTAAGTGTGGTATTATCTTGTGAAGAAGGAGAGAGATGGAGTGCTGTGACAGATGACCTGGCCCCCACAATCTGATGACCTGGCTTTTGACTGGTCCGGTATTTAAAAGACGCCAATATTTTACGCAGCAGTCTGATTCTTTTCTGACTCATAAGCGCCACATAAATGTATCACTTTCAGAAGGTCCTACAGCTCCAAGTGGCCAGCATCCCTGATGGCATCTTACCCCAGCATGTAGACCGTGTGTACCCCAGCATGTAGACCGAGTGTGGCTCCGTGGCTGAGTCCCTGGTTCCTGTGCTCAGAAGGTTGCTAATTTGAATCCTGGCCTCAGCTGAAGTTTGTTGGACCGTTAAACAAGGTTCATTCCCTCAGGTGCTTCAGGAAGACTCTGCACTCAACCCCCAAACTTCACCTGCAAGTAGATACATCTCAAAGAAGCACAAGATGTGATCTGTAAAAATATGCATTCTTTTTTCAGTCATTGCCACAAAACTTTTCCCAAGATAATTTTTAATTAATTTCTCCTGCCTTCATCCCAATCACAGTTACTCACATTAAGAATATATACAGTCATGGAAAAAATTAAGAGACCACAGCACAGTTTTTTGTTTATATATTTAGGGAGCACTGAAAAACACAAAATTAATGGTTTAAAAATACGGGAATTGTGTTTCTGTGGTAGAAAATGAACACAATTACAGTTTAAAAGTAACATTTTTAAAAATGAAAACAAACTGTGAAGACTACATTGTTTTCATCTCACACTGTTGAGGCCAGGAAGGAAACGATGGATTCTACCCTGTACAGCATCAGCAAGAGGCTGTATCGGGGTCAGGAGACTATTTAAGGAAGAATGTTTTCAAGCACAACAGAATTCTTCAAAGCTGAATTAAGCACAGTCTCTGCTTTATAAAAGTTTCACAGGTAAGCTCACGGTGGGCATAAAGTAAATGTGCACCCCCCCCCCCCCTCCCCAACCCATCTGAGTGAGTCACCTTGTTGGATGTAAACTATAGACTAACTTCCTTTGTGTTGCCATGGTAACATACACACACGGATGTCAGGATGTTTTTATTAAAACAGTTGCTGATATAAAAGCATGCAGTGATGTTTTAAAGCCAGAAAAGCACTACTTGTTAAAAAAAAAAATCATCAAAGGACAAAAAAATGATGCTTTGTGAGATTGCAGCACCCCAGCCAAAGTCCACTACACGGCGGCACGAATGAGGCGTGATGACTTTTAGGAGAGACTGAAAGCAACAAATTAAATATTTCTGTTATAGGCTCGCCGGCAACCAATTTAAACTTAATGGTGTTGATAGTTGCAAAGGGTTTACTAATAGTCACAGGGCACTTCTATAGGAAGCATTAAATAAGGAAGAAAAGAATCTCTTTTTGATGTCTGTTCATGCCAGATATGAGTAATTCATCATGCTTTTTATCTGTAGAAATGGTTTCCGCTTCTGACTGTGTCACATCCACTGTGTATCTCTTGCAGGTTACATTAAACATTTTTATTATGTGATGCACCAATTAATGAGCAGCAGTTAGGAAACTAACAATGAGTCTTTGATGGAGATTATCATACGAAGCAAAATTCAGCTAGATTTTCAGTGTCCTTAGTGTCCCCCGAAGGCTTGTTGATGCTGGTTGATTCTCCCGCCTGGTGTCCTTATACCGACAGCGAAACGCAGGCTAGTTCCTGGAATTGCACTGGCATCACAATCCCATGTAATTGTTAAATTTCTCACTTTTTTAGCATGCTTAAATTGCAATAACATGTAATTTAAGCATATTAAGTGTGGCAAATGATATGTATATATACACACATACAAACACACATATATGTATATATAAAACACATGACTTATATAAACAAAAATTCAGGTCACAGAACTCCAGGGAAATCCCTCAATTTCAGTTTGAAATTCTGAGCATCGTTTTCAGCTTATTAGTCCATTAAATGGCCAATTCACAGCAGCTGGTGCCGGATGAGGTACTTTTTTATGCATTAACCTGTTTGCGGAAAGGCTTGACCAGCCGCGCGTGCGGCACTGTTGTTAAACGCCCAGAACCACACGGCACTCGCTCGATTAGCCTAATGTGCGTTCTGCCGCTAATTAATGTGTTAATTAGACATGCACATTGATTGCCGGGCCCTCTTCTCCAACTCCCTCCTAGTCAGCAAGTTTGTCCAGGGAAAAATGAACCGCAGACGGGAAAAGCGGCAATGTCAACAGAGAACACTGCCAGATGGGAAAAACAGAGCTAAAATATGGAGCGAAATTCAAATTTTCTTTCAAAACATGTACTGTACACAGATGGAAAAGCTAAAAGTAATAGCAGGGAAATACTCTCTGTAGGGGAATTACATTTTATTTATTTAGCAAACACTTTCACCCAAAGTGATGCACATTTCAGCAAGCCATGGCAGACAGTCCCACAGGCAGCTGGGAATTAAGGGCCCATTGATGAAATCACTCCACCAACAGTGGGATTTGAATCAGCAACCTTCTGGCCAGGGGTATGGCAGTTTAAGCCACTTAGCTAGAGACCACTATGTCAGCAAATAAAATTCATTATATATAATTTATAATAGACTACAGTCTGTGCCATTGGTATTTCATAGCACATCACGGAAGGGTTACATCTGTTTGCTCCAGGAGTCTGAATGGGAACGTTCATGATCAGCCTGTGAAACAGATTATGCAGGAACATCCTTTATCTCCTGGAGCGTAACATGCGGAAAGTGTGACATCACAGACGGCTGGTCCCTTTATGCGCCGCCTCAGTGAGCCGTTTATGCCTGTGGCCTTCCTGCCATTGCCTCTGATTTCACATACAACAGAAATGCGAAAAAAAAACACTTAAAAACTATTTTAAAAAGAATGAACACGATTTTTACCATGGCGCATATTTTTCGCATAGTTTCCCTGTCATTTTATTTTATTTTTTTATGTGGAACAGAGGGTTCAGATTCAAAATGGTTTTATGCATTTTTGTTTAGAGGCTTTGAGACATTTTCCATACCTACTTGATATTACTGAAATCTTGTAGTTCTCTGGCACTAATTCTCAAAAAAAAAAAAAATTAACGTATAAAACACTGACAGTTGCTGAAATCTAAACCTAGATCTATAATCTGTCCATCCGGGAGTAGCACTAGAGATTTTGGGGCCCATGAATTCATATCATATTGGGCCCCAAAACCAGATCAATACAATTATGCTCCAAATTTTTAGGACCCCTGTCAAAATTCTCCCCGCCTTAGTGACACCCCTGCCTCCATCTACCTATCGTCCAGCTGCTTATCCTAGTGGGGTTACTGGGGGAGGGGGGTTGCAGCCAATCCACGGTAGCACAAGGCTGCTAGCTTTCATAGATCTTTGGGGGGAATGCTAGTCTGCATCAGAGCACATGCATACACACACACTGACTGAGCATTTTACACGGAGTGCCACACTAAGACTGGATAGGGGATCCCTTTGTTCTCAGAATAGCCTAATTCTTCGTAGTATAGATTCCACAAGGGTTTGAGATTCTGGTTATTGCTGACATGACTGCGTCATGCAATTTCTGTAGATATATCACGAGTCTTATTGGATTCAGATCCAGTGATTGGGAAGGCCACTGAAGAACACTGCACTCACTGTCATGTTCAAGAAACCAGTTTCAGATGCCTTTTACTTTGTGACATGGTGCATTTTCATGCAGGACGTAGCCATCAGAAGTGGGGTAATTTGTGGCCATTAAGCGATGCACATGGTCAGCAGCAATACTCTTATAGGCTATGGCATTCAAGCGATGGTCAATTGGTATGAACTGGTCCAAAGTGTGCCAAGAAAACATTCCCCACACCACCATTGCATCATCACCACCAGCCTGGGCTGTTGACCCAAGGTAGGGTGGGTCCATGGATTCATGTTGTTGACACCAAAATTCGACCCTACCATCTGTTTATCTCAGCAGAAATCGAGATTCATACATTGTTTCCAGTCTTTAACTGTCCGGTTTTGCTGAGCCTGTTCCCACTGCAGGTTCAGCTTTCTGTTTTTGGCTGACAGGAGCGAAACCCAACAGGGTCTTCTGCTGTTGTTGCTTCTCCACCTCAAAGTTTGTCGTGTTGTATATTCTGATGTGATTTTCTGCTCACTACAGTTGTACAGAGTAGTTATCTGAGTTACTGTATCCTTTCTGTCAGCTCAAACCAGTTTGGCCATTCTCCTTTGACCTCTCTCATCAAGGCATTTCCCTCTGCAGAACTGCCACTCGCTGTTTTTTTGCTTCCTTATGAGTAACTCAAGAGAGTGTTGTGTGTCGTGGGCCTGTCTGGCACCAACAGTCATGCCATGGTCAAAATCACCAAGATCACATTTTCTCCCCATTCTGTTACATGAACATTACCTGAAGCTCCTGATCTGTATCTGCATGATTTTATGCATTGTGCCGCTGCCACACGATTGGCTGATTAGATAATAGCATGAATAAGCAGCTGTAGAGGTGTTTAATAAAGTAAACAATGAGATGCCAGTTAACTGCATAAACGTGGACTGTAGAAGGAAACGAGACTGCCAAGAGGAAAGCCATGCAACATAGCAAAAACACTCCTACTCCACACACACACAGAAGAGGTGGTATTCGAACAGCCATCCTGGGTACTGCACATAAAACAGCAGCGCTAGCTACTGAATCAGCATGTACAGCATGCATAACTATACATAAGGACATAGGTATTAAAGCAGAAGGTAAATACGAACCATGTCACTCTTCACACCCACCTGTAAGTTAAACCTCAGCACCTAAAGCCTAAGGACATTCCATAAATGTATGTTCCCCAATTTCATTGAATTAATACTACTTGGATGATGGTAATTAGGAAAGGGGCTTATATCACGATAAACATTGTCATGACAAGAGTGGGAAAATTAACATTTAAATTAAGGTCATTGTTAAAATTCCCACCATTCATGTAATAAAGGAACCTCCAGTCATTTCTACATTATTTACACATCTATTTATTTAAGAAGATACTTTTGTCTAAAGTTACGCACATCTGAGTCTGATAATATATCACATGATTTTGATCCTTCAAACACAGAAAATCTACAATCAACAAATAGCTTACATATCCAGAAGAGGAATTTAGCATTAAAAGTGAATTTCTTTGTCTTAAGTCTGTTGTGTGAATGAAATGCAACAGAGTTGATTTTAGAATGAATTTCTCTCTGTACAATGCAGCTTTTTGCACATAATGAAAGGCTTCTATTTTTAACACTGATATACAGATTTTTTTTACTTTTCTCTCAACCTGAGGGCTGCTTGTATAGATGTTAGTGGTGTCCAGCTGTTGAAACTCCAAATCAAAATACTTGACTTTAAACTGACCCTGTCAAATATTCGTCCGTCCATCCATCCATCCATCCATCCATCCATCCATCCATAACCTCTTATCCAGTCCATGATCATGGTGAGTCTGGACCTTGTCCCTGGATACAGGGGGCACAGCCTTCAGGACGCCATGAACAAATTGCCGATCCATCACATCCAGGTGTATATATAAGTATCGCTCTGACTTTTCATTCTATTCATCGTCAAACTGCCTATCCAGTGCAGCGTCAGGGGTGGGGGAATGGGGTGGGGGAGCATGTCCAAGGCAGCCATAGAGCAAAAGGGACGGTGCTGTGCTGGAGGGGATGTCAGTGCCTTGCAGTGCACATATACACCACAGCACAAACGTCTATGGTCAAATACAACATTTAAGCTTAACTGGGCAATAAGTGTATAACATTTCAATAACTGCAAATTAGCAGCACCATAAAAAATAAACAAGAAATTCTGTTCTCCAAAAAGTCACTGGCATCTTTTCGCATGGCTAGATGAACACCGCTCTGATACACAGACCTCTCCTCAGGGGCACCTCAGTCATTACATATATTAATTAAATTTCAGCACCATATCAATTAATTCATTCACTTAATAACTCAGTGAGGTGTTGATTAACCAAACAAGATGTGCTAGTGATCAAGTAAAAAGAACACATTTGTGTTATAATACAAAAAGAAGCATTTCATTTCAATGTACTGTAGGCTTCTTGTGCAAACGGCAAATAAAGTTTTATTTCATTCGAGACATTATTGGAAGGTAGTTTAACTATCTGTGTTCCTTTGAACTGAGGAAGCAATGCAAATTACACAGAGACCCAAAGTTCTGCTGACAGGTAGGGTGTCGTTCAGACACCCATCCATGAAGGTGTCACCCTGCTTGGCTACCGACTGTAAAACGCACAGCGTGTCTCATTGGTACAAAGACCAGAGATCAGGGCCGCAGTGTAAATGTCCAACATCTCCATTCAGTTACTCTCCTGCAAACCTGAGAGCACAGCCCCCTGCAAACCAACATGAACCAAAACCGGTGCCAAAGAGCCTTCCTGCTTCCCCGTTCCTCTGGAGAGCTCGTCTCTAATGAACCAAGCAGCCTTAGCTTAACACCATTGCTGATATCTGTCTAGTTTTTTATAATGAAGATTTCTTCACCCACAATAAAAAAAATCCACAGGCAATTAATGTCACACATTGTATTTCCATTCTTGTACTGGAATATGCTCTGCAAAAACACAAGTCAGATGGGGGACAAATAAGGCCACACCCTCAGCATGTTAATATGTATTTGTATTTTAATGTGCTTAGCAAATTACATTTCTTTCTGAACTATAATTGAGCACCTCTTAGGTCTTGTAACAATCCCGTGATTGAATTATTCAATCATTTTCTTTTGTATACGAATCATTTACTTTCACAGTAAAAGCCATTTGGCTAAAGATCCGGAGGTACTGGGGTTCAATTTGATTTTTCGGTCACAAGAATAATGTCCTACTCAGGTGTGATTTACAAACTACTGTCCACTTACTACTGAATGCAACATTTAATCTGTCCTGTACTATTTTGATTAAAACCAAAATGGTGTCTAGATTAAACTCCGTCAGCACTGAGAGGTGCTCCAGTGAGCAGGCTCGTCTTCATGGTAGCCAAGTCGGCAGAGACAGAAGGCAATGAGAAGGTCTGCGGATAAGAGGTCTACAGAATTACGTTTTTCCCAAAGGGCTTTACACTCAGCAGGGCAGCTTCTGTTGTACCTATCAGCAAAGCATTTAAACTTCCACTTAATCCAGTTAATGCCTAAGCATTCAAAGGAAGAGCCACTGTCACAGAGTAATAAAATTAATGAGATCCTATATTCCTTGGAAGAAACTAAATATGAACTAAAAAGAATGAATTTTGCCAGTAAAGAAAAACATCTCTCCTGATGGCCTGAGGGCTTCTGGGTGGTCCTGTTGTCCCACAGCAATTCATAACCAAATGTGACAGATTCTTTGCCCACAGGACGGCATGAAGACGCCGGTGCTCTTCAGAGGCAGGCCGCACTTAATAACAGCACCTCAGACGAGAGCCCATGCATCCCCATTAGCAAGGCTACATTTAGAAAATTTCACCCCCTCCCTCGGGAAGCCTCAGTGGGAGAAGCATTGGGGTGTGCCGTGCCAGATTCTGTGCGGAGATAGAAGCATGGAGACAAGTCAAACTCGAAAATAGAACCGCAGCCGGAACAGGAACCGGGAGGTCCCTCTGCTTGGTGTAAGCCTGACGACCGGAGAGTCTGGCCATCAGTATGTCAGGCCTCGTAACATGGCGACAATGAGCTCAAAGCGGCTCCCCAGAAGAGGGTTCGCAGAACCTGAAAAGTGAAAAGTTATACCCATGTACTGAATTTCTCTAATGATATGTGCAGCTCAGATTCAACATGTAAAATGTTTATGCTGCTCTTTGAATCCTCATAATGTTAACTCAAATCATCTGTCACAAAAATAAAGAACAAGAATCCACATTAAAATGTAGTTGCAAAAAAAATTTCTTTTGCGGGGGGGGTGGGGGGGGGGGGGGTGGGGGTGGAGGGATAGATGCATTTCTGGTCCTGCGATGGGTTGTCGCCCCCTCCTGGGTTAGCAATTCTGGAAATTTCCTGTGAAGAATATGGTGGAGGACAAAAGAACGACAGACTGGAGTGCTAGGAGATGGTGACAGTTATGCAGTGGTGCATGGTTCAGCAAGTTATCTAGAAGGTTACTGGTTCAAATCCCATGGCCAGCAGACTGATTCCACCATTTAGCCCTAGAGCAAAGCCAAGCTTCTTCAGAGACTGTGTGCCCCCGCTCACTGAATCTCGTGTTGTTTTGGAGAAGAGTGTCGCCTAAATAAATACATGTAAATGAGAGCTAGAGGAGGACAATGGGCATGATTTTGAGACCAAATCAGCTCAGTTACGTTTAATTGTAAACAATCGGCTTGGATTGAAGTGGCTGAATCGCGCCAAGATTTTCATGTGATCAACACACCTGCTTCTGAAAATGTTGAATGTGCATTGTAGCGCAAAGCTACATTCTTGCCTAGAATTATCAACAGCATACAAAGCCACAGAAACCGTAACGCAAACCGTGTTGGTGTTTCTGTTGGCGAGCTTCAGTCACACTGAGGATACTAATGTTCAGTAATGTTGACTCAACAGCTGGGGTTCTTTAACACTTGCATATCATTTTTCCTGGCAGAGGTGCACTTTTCTCACGTCAACAGTCACCACTGAGACTGATAATGCATTTTATCCAAACATACAGTACAGCCTAATGTGGACAGAGGTAGGGTAATGATGACACTGTCTGTTTAATCAGACACTTTCCATGGCCATTAACACCATAGCAGTTAACAAGAGCTCAGTCATCTGCAGGACGGGAAACATTTCAATTTGAGATATAATATACGTGTTGAGTTCATATGAGGGTCTCTCAGGCTTTAAATATACTGGGACTGAATTACAGTGGTGATGTTCTCTGCTACACTCTGCTGGTGCATGTAAAACAGAGGGAAATACAATATTTTACGATGGGCAAATGAGCTTCAAGAATTGCCCTTCAGCACCTAAAATGGGATGTGAGGCTGCAAATTCAGGTGGCCGATCACATTTTCTGCATTTCGGCAGCATTTTAATAAAATTTTATTCAATCAGCAGACTCCCTCAGAAAGCACCGATCATAAAACAGTGGCATTTGGGCCGGAGAATTACATTAATCTTTACTGTTATTATCATAAACAAGAATGTGTTTCTAAGGTAACAGTCACCAAGGCAACAAATCCCACTAAATGCAGGAGTTTCTTTGGTAAACTGAGCTGTATCCTGTTACATTTAGAAGAAGACCTGAACGCTGTAACAGAAAATCTACCTGTAGCTGTGTGCGAAAGTGCTTTAGAGGACAACTAACAATAAGTTTTATATATATATATATATAAATGTGTATATGTGTGTATATATATATATAAGAATGCTTTATACACTTATCTGTAACCGCACATGAATAATCGGCTGACTTTTATAGGCAGTCCAGGATTATATATAGTTTGCTCAACTTTCAGGTAAAAATTTTGAATTCTACTTCTAATTGCTGAAACTATACACACACACACACACACACATATGGATAATGACTCATCATAATGCATAATTTAAGGCGCATGGAGGACTGGAACACAGCTGCTGGAAGGGGCACCGCAGTCAGATGACACCTTCTGCTGACTCTGTCTTTGCTGCTGGGGAACTCATGGGTGCCCACCGGGAGCTGCCCAAATCACACACAGCTGCACCTTGTCTGCTCATCACCGCGGCTTCAGAAGGCAGGAACGTGGCACCAAAGCGGGCTGCGAGAGTTGAGCCCACATGCCTTGATGGAGCCCGGCAGCCCCGGCGGCCCCCCCTCACAGCCTGGCATCCCCGGCGGCTTCTTGACGGAGCCTGGTGGCCCCCCTTACAGCCCGGCAGCCCCCCCTCAGAGCCCGGCGGCCCTGGCGGCCCCCCCTCACAGCCCAGCGGCCCTGGCGCCCCCCCCCTCACAGCCCGGCGGCCCCCCCTCACAGCCCAGCGGCCCCCCCTCAGAGCCCGGCGGCCCCCCCTCACAGCTCAGCGGCCCCCCCCTCAGAGCCCGGTGGCCCTGGCGGCCCCCCCTCACAGCCCGGCATCCCCGGCGGCTTCTTGACGGAGCCTGGTGGCCCCCCCTCACAGCCCAGTGGCCCCCCCTCAGAGCCCGCCATCCCCGGTGGCTTCTTGACGGAGCCCGGTGGCCCCAGTGGCCCCAGTGGTCCTGCTGACTGCAGCTCAGAGGGAGACTGCTAACCACTGTCAGACCAGCCGTACCGTCTTTTCTTTCCTTTCTTTTTCAGGAAGTCTGGCTTAACCTGGGTTTTCGTACAGACGGGTGAAATGTGCCATTCCTGCTTCTTCGGCCATGATCTTTCTGTCCACCGTCATCTCAGCTACCTACTGTATGTATACAAAGCATGTAAAGGATTT
This sequence comes from Paramormyrops kingsleyae, assembly GCF_048594095.1. NCBI lineage: Eukaryota > Metazoa > Chordata > Actinopteri > Osteoglossiformes > Mormyridae > Paramormyrops > Paramormyrops kingsleyae. The sequence goes on along the minus strand of NC_132819.1, from coordinate 7,493,773 downwards.
TCACAGTAATCTAGGTTAATATCTATCCACACTTGGTAGGAGAGATGGGTACATGTCACGTTGACCTTGATTTGACCACGGTAGTATAATATTTACAATACTGAACAGCCTCAGTTACAAATGATAAATACACATATTCTTCTTCAGTATTCTGTTGACAGTGCATAGTCTCTCACGGTATATGATCAAAATTAAAAGCAATTACTTTTCAGCAAATCTTTCAAACAGAATCATTTTGGTTTTGTTACATTTTGGCATCCATACTGTCGCCCTGCTCTCCTCTCCACACGGCCAGGCTCCCTGAACCCAGGGCAGACGTTGACTGACCTTGTGCCATGGATATAGCAGAGCGCGGTCTGCAGAGGTGACCATCAGACATGAAGAGAGAACGGAGCACAGCACCAACACACATGCTACTGTTTGGGCAGCCTATAACGATCCATGGAATGTTGTATACTCTCCTTTGTTAACCTCTGCTTTAATTTACTATCCATACTCTCAACCAGAGGTGCTACTAGAAATTTTGGGCCCCGTGAAAACATATTGGGCCCCCAACCCAACCAAATCAATTATGTTCCAAGGATTTTAGAGCCCCTTGGAATCATCCTAACTCCACAGCCCCCCCCCCCCCCCCCCACTCCACAACACCTCTGTCCTCTCTTGCTACTTGTCAGTAAGAAAACATGGAAATAAACACATGAAAATGAATATGTTGGGGGAAAAAACAGATAGGACTCAGCTGATAGTACTAAGATGGCAAGACCTCCATTCCTGACATCTTTGCCAGAAGCTTTCACAACATCGGCAACCAGGACAAGATCTATAAACCAGAGTAATCATGACTGTTTCTCAAACAGTAACATTCTAACTGGATTTATTTGTGAAATACTATTGCTTGTGTGTGAAGAGAACATTTCGGGTTCAGTACTCCAGATCCCAATAACGACAATTGAAAGGACAGCCTGATCAGGTTTTGAGTGTCATTAACTAGCATTTGTCCTTTGATTTTAAACGCTTTTTAGTGAAGCGAGATGGGAAATGCAGACAAGCTATAATTTCCCACTTGCAATGCATCAGATAACAGCTCTGCTCTGCAATAAAGCATCTCAGTCGAGCATAAAAATATTTAGCGATAGGATTGCAATGTTGGTCTTTCTCTGCTACGCCAATGACCGGCAAAAGCAGCAATGAGGGCCAGAAGTATCTCTCGCATTGCTACAATAAATTAAAGTGGATTTCATTCAGAAAAAAAAGCCTATTTCTTCTAAGCATTATCGAATCTTTCGGCACAATGAGGTGAATACTTTCTAGAACCATGCAAAATAAGTAACTTTAACATCTAAAATTTAACTCACAAGCTCATCTCCTTTATCGGTCTTGGCAGTAGAACTTGGATAAATGCAGAAACAATATATTTTTATTAGTAACAGCAATAGTACTACTAATCATGCTGTAGTGCAGTAATGTGCAGTTGTACTACTAGAGCATTAGTACATGAAGTTGTAGGAATTAAAGCATAATGGCTTATCTAGTGCCTCTATTATGAGTGCAGTTCACTGTGACAGATGTGTTGTCGCTAAAATTTAGCTTTTTTTTCCAATATGAATGACTGGGAGACTGGACAGATGTCCCTAGGCACAAAGCGAGACAACAGCTCTCCTACGCCAAATCGAGGAGGCAAAAATTGTACGCACACACCTGACACCGAGAACGTTGCGTGCATCAGAAGATTTGATTATGCGCTTAAAGAAGAGGAAAACAACATTTTCCGCATGATGGCTCTGCTAAATTACTCGGCGCTCTCTCTGTAATCGCACGGACCGTTTATTCCTTTATATGTCGTCACGCCGATAAATAAACGCCAGTCTTATCACACTTGTACTTAATGCTATGGTGACAAGTGCCCTTAAACTTAACTAATAGCCCCTTTCCCGTGTCTTTAATTGAAAATCTATATAGGTGCATTTATTTTAGAACACATCCGCTGACAGCACATACACCCTGGTTTTATGTCCCAATCAATAATTCATCGTCAGCTTATTACAGTGCAGGTGCCAGAACAAATCTGACGGACAGGCCGAAGATTTTCATGGGGAGGCACTTTTATTAAGACAGTGTGCAAATACTAGGCTGTTCAGTTCCGACATTTTCTTTATAACCAAGAGAAGCATCAGAATAAAGACAAAAATAAATGATGCCTATATTCGATGCCCAGTAGGCCACCCTCAACATAAACTTCTAGTACTCCTCTATGCCAACAGCATTTTTTTTAGCAGTTCATGACACTGCTCTTAAAACAGAAGGTGAATGTTTATGAACAAAAAACTAAAATCTAAACCATAAACCTATTTGGCAGAAGTCTGACAACCACTGAAAGTTCGCGTAATAAGAGAAAGCTTCACTTTAAATTATTCTCCAGCAACATAAAACAAATATACTGTAAGAATCGAATTGATAATAATTTATTTTGTACATTATTAGTTACATTTTAAATATTTATAAAAAGGCAAAACACCTTATAGCTACAATACAAATCATCCTTGATTCTTATACTGACTATTTTAATGCATTATGAAATTATCTTTTATCAATGGGTCTCTTTGCCGACCTCAACTTGCTCTCCATAGCTTGGGGGTCACAGATCAGGGTCAGCCAACGTCCGGCACCCCTGCAGCTGGGGGTTAAGGGTTTTGCTCATCGCCATGACTCATGTGCATGAAAATGTCTCTCTCTACATAGCAAGAGGCTATTGCTTTATCTGTCACTCTGTTGGTGCAGCTCGCTCCCCTTAACTCCATCTAGAAAATGCAACTCATCCCTTAACATATATAGTACAGTAATTGTTCAAGATCAAGGAGCTCATCCAGTGTTGAAAATGGTCATTGAATGGGTTTTAGCTAAAGGTAGACCCCCAGTTGCTAAGCTTAAATCATCATTTCTGGAAAGAATTTCCCAGACTTAAGGTTAGGCCTCGTCCAGGTGACCCTATTCTTCAGGTTGTAGTGTCCAGCAGAGGTGAGCATTTCAGGTCCAAAGTGCAGGCCAAGATATTGTTTCAGCAAACCAGTGGAATACAAAAACTCACAGTCACAGAGCACTCAACTGGTTGGCTGAAACAAAATCTCTGGACCTGAACTCCCCACCTCTGACCGAGCAGTTTGCAACATAAAGATTTTGAGGCTTTACATAGACATTCACTTGCTGTACACATCAGTGCACAGAAGACTTTGCAACGTGCACTTCTTCGATGCTACTGGCCACATATGTTAAGGGGCATTGTGCAATGGTACTCTGTGTGATGCTTGTGAAGTACGGCAGCCTCAGACTTCCCAACGATAAGCAGTAATGAATAACACTGTCACTACATTGCCCTTTGAAATGATGGCAGCCAACTGAACTGAACTGCCACTCACAAGAAAAGGTAACAGTTAGTTACTTGTAGTAATGGATTACCTTACCAAGTACCTAAACATGAATGCCTTTCCAGACAGTAACAGTCGCAAAATATTTGAAGACTACATTAGCTGTCACAAGGTGCCTCAAAGTCTGCATACAGACCAAGGCAGTCAGTTTGACTCCCCTGGGTGTATATGTGAGGGAGGCTGTAAGAAAAACTTTTGCAAGAACTATACATCCCCTGCATTGTGCCTGTAGATCCGCTACACGGGGTACAAGCAGTTACAGGAAATAGATGGAAGGATGGAACTATACATCTATGTATTAAAGTCATTGGCACCTTCATAGTCCAAATGCATTATAATGTAAATGCTGTAGACGGTCAGTAGATTAACAAAGAATGTAAGCAGCAGCAGTGCCTAACAGTGATCTAAATCACTCTCACAACTAGAGTCAAGAGACCATTTTTATTAGGTTGTTGCAGTATGTGATTTAATTTTTAAAATTTTTTTTTTACACTTTTTTAACAGTGCATAAAGGAAGTGCACTACTGCTGCTGCATGAGGTGACTATCTACTTGCGGCTCAGAGACAAACAGGGATTTATTGAATTAAACTGAGAACACTGGGGAAAAGCTCAAAACAACAGGACCACAAGGGGTCAAAACAAAAACAGGAAGAAAAAAAACACTGACTAACAAACTAAAGAAACCATAACTAAAGACAACTAGGGCACAGGCCTAGGTAACCCAAGCAGAACAACATTAGCACAGGCACCTAATACAATGACTGACCAAAGAAGAGAACAGAAAGACAAGCACTTAAATACACTGATGACTGGAACTAATGAGGATGGACAGGTGCAGAACATAAGACAATCAACCAATCACTGAAGGCGCAGGACAACGAGCAACAGATGGGCAATTAACACAGGCGCTGGAAAACAGACAAGGCACAGGTGAAATGACTGAAACTAATCAGCACAGAACTAAGAAACATACAAGACCTAAAACTGAGAAAATAAGGAGACGCTACACTGGAGAAAAATAAGAAAACAAAGTACAACCAATGCACAAGGAAGACAAACCTCAACGGGAACAGGAAAACTCAAAAAGGAAAACGGAAAATGCTAGAGGACAAAAACAATAAATACAAAGTTACAGATGAGATTGACATCAGCCAGCGTGGAACCCATGACCAGAGGCTTTATGGATATTAAGTCACACACTCAACACCTAAGCTATGCGGTAGCATGGGGAATAGGAAAACACACAAGGGTGAAGGACAGAGAGGGAGCGCAGGCGGGATGCCCAGCAGTGCCTGCTGGCCAAAGGGGAGAGGGCACAGGAGGAGGGATCATAGGGCACCGACCATAAGGCTACACTACATATTTTATTTAGTATCACTGCACCATTTACTTTATGAAACTTCAAAAATTTGGGGTGTGATTCAATGACTAAGAAAAACTCCATTCTGAGGCATCAGAACACTGCTCTAAATGACAGTGAACTTAAGGATTGCTAATCTTGCTCTTTATATGCTGTTCTCTTACAGTCTCAAATGTGTTTGACTTCTTTCTATTGAATTTTCATTTTCCTTTTCCATTTATTTCCCATTCCCAGTCCACCTTAGAGCATCAAAAGCGAAGTTTGCGTCTGAACCAATGTACACTTGCACAAAAAGACCTAAATATCCATCCATCCATCTTCTTTACCTGCTTGTCCAATGCAGGGTTGTAAGCCGGGATAGGGCACGAACCATAGCAGGGCAGGACCTGAATATGTGTCAGCATGTTCTCTTAAGGATTCATTTATAAATATCCTTGTTGACAGTTTTAAAAAATCTAAATTCAGTAAAAAATGTTAAAAGCATTCAGATTAACACCCAAAATTTGCCTCCGAAGACGGCATAGCAAAAGTTATTCTATGACACTGGTACCCAGGGAACGACGGAGATGGAACAGAAACACCTCACTGGCAACGATGGATGGATTGGGATGCTGCTGGCAGCCACTGTTATCTCCCAGGCATCCACAAACCCCACCTCCAGGTCCCCGAACACCTCCATCTGAGCCAGCTTCTGCAGGTGTGCATGCCAATTCTGCGTTCTGCTTCTGGAACGAGCTCCATGCTGTCCTCCAGCTTGATGAAGATCTGGGTCCCGGGACTGCGGACCTGGAGCCTCTGGATGGCCCTTCATAGGCTCAGCAACCTGTGGACAAAGAGCTCCGGGGGCAAGGCCCGGAAATGCTGTCCCACTCCGATGACCACCACTGGGGCCTCTCCCTCTGCTTTGATAGTGTCCAAACCCGGGGAAATGTTGGGAGACTCTATGAGTTTAGCTGTTTTTCTAGCAATTCTGAGGTGACTGTGAAGTTTCCAGGATGGTGTAGTTGCTCTGGGTGTTAATGATCTCCATGGGGGAAAAGCCACCAGTCTTTGCTTTTATCTGCAAATTAAAGATAAGCAGACTTGCGGTATGTACACAGACAACAAGAAAAGGGCTACGCAGTATTAACAAGTAAGGATAAGAACGTGTTTTAATGTTCTGGAATTTTACGGGCGGGTAGCAGGTCAATCAAAACAGTATTGTAGCCTGCAAAAATAACATATAAGCGAAAATATCTATGTATTAGACTATCATGTACAAATTGTCATCATCACAGTGTGTTCAGTATGTCGGGGGTACCTTATGGTGCTTTTGATTATTTCTCTCCAAGTCGGAACTCGGTTGAAAACGTCACGAAAAACGTCACTTCCCGTCGGAAACACGCCTCTTTTATGACGTTGATGTCGGACAAGCTTTTGTTGTCCGAGTTGCCCCTGTGACGTAATTTCAACATGGCGGCTTACACACTGAACAGTAATTCTATTTTATAAATCTTTAAAAATGTTTATTTTGTTAAATGTATTAATGGTTATAAATATAACTGCACGTGTTCGATTTAGAGAATACCATATCATGACCGTAAACAGTATCCTATCATGCAATATCAGATTTTTACCAGACTTGGTTTGTTTGTAGTTTGCCTCTCGAAAAAAGAATATTGATATGAATGTGCTAAAATATTTTATAAAGCTCTTAATGTGGTTTGACTAGTTCGTGTTTCTTGTTTGTTTGTCTCTCGGAAAAAATAATCTCACTCCAAATCTGCTAAAATATAAAACAACAACACACAGCAGCGTGTTCATGGAGGCAGCCATGTTTGTTCCGAGATGTGGTAGCTCGAACGGGAGATTGTCGGACGTGTCACTCAACTCAGAATTTCTGAGTTCCGAGAGAGAAACTAATGCACCATTAGATAACTGCCTCGACAAACATTCACATACACGTCTGAATCCTTGCTGAAGCATGTCGTCGTGTTCTCTCTTTCACGCTCATCACAGTATGGATAGCTTAGATCGATCTGATCTAATTTGATTTTGTGTTAAACTGACTTTTTCGTTTCAATTCAAAATTCATGTAGGCCTAGTGCTTGTCACGTTGAAAGGTGCATAGAAAAAATAATTGTGTGTAATTTATCACGGGTACGGGCGGGTAACAGGCGGGTAACGGGCGGGTAACGGGCGGAATGTTAATGGGCCAGTGCGGGTGCGGATTTAACTTTGAAATAATCACGGGTGCACGGGCGGGTGTGGTGCTGTACTGTGCGGGTGCAGGTCTCCAAAAGTGGACCCGTGCAGGGACGTGTTCTAATGTGTCATGTACACCAGTGAAGGAGGAAGATTTAATTGGAATTATTTAATAAAATATAAAAAAAGGGAAAATATATTCAATGCAAAGTTTAATGATTGAGAGGACTCACCCACTTGAAAGCTATTCGCTATTCGTATACCCTATCCACTGATGCATAGCAGAGTCTCCCATAAGGGAGAGTGTCTTTCTCTTCAGGCAGCTGTTGATGGACTCCAAAGTGAAGAAGTTGCCAGCCTGAAGGCACAAGGAAGACTTCTGGTTTCTACAGAAATAACCACTTGGCATGCTGGGATTGATTATCTGAGTGCAGTCCCTGCCTATGTCGTTGGAGGAAACTAGAGAGAGAGAAGGTAAACAGCACTGGGTAAACCGCAGCTCCACACTCCATTTAAGCCAAGTATAAGTGTCTATATTATCATTTGAGGAAAACAGGTTTCATGTATTAAGCAGAAATGATATTAATAATCTTTCAGAAACATCATTATATATATTTAATAAAAACATCAACTGAATAAAAACAAAGATGAATGTGGGAAACAGAAATTAATTTTACCAGAACATTTTCTGACATCCACGTTGCCAAAGTTGTTCTTTATCTTCACACCGATGTTTTTCTTCATGGGAAAGGTTAAAGAAGGTTAAAAATGCAGTCATCCTTGGAGCAAATTGCTCTGGAAGCAACAAGAACAGTAGCTCTGTAGACTTCAATTTGTTTAGGGATTTGCTTGTGTTCGGCTGGAAGCCGCACACAGACTTCTTGCTTTTGTTTTGGGATCTGTTTGTGTTCAGCTGGAAGCCACACACAGACTTCTCGCTTTTGTTTTGGGATCTGTTTGTGTTCGGCTGGAAGCTGCAAACAGACTTCTCGCTTTTACGAGTGTGATCTTTTTCTAGTTGAGCTCCCTGGACCTCCACAAGGCCTGCACCGCCTCAGAGGACTGCATAAGGAGCACAGAAACTTGCACCTCCCCAGGCCAGAATGGGGTAAAACGAACACAGTAGGTGCCATTGCGGAGTTCATTGATGATTCCTATGGCAGAGGCCTGTAGTTTGGGGGAGGTAATCTGGTCCAATATGAAGTCTCCTCCATAAGTCTTGGGCCTCCCACTGTGGTCCCAGATCTCCACATGCAGATCTAAGGTGTCTCCCATACAGTACTGGGATTGGGGATACTCCAGGCTGGCTGTGCTCTTAGCAGGACTGGAAGAGCTCTGGACAGACTTCCACACAGATGCTGGGGAGAGATCCCACCGGAGGAAGAGCATCACATCACCAACAGTAATCTCCTGATGTTGTGTACTTGGGATGTTTGTGAATTGGTGGAAGATGAAGCTGGTTATCAAGATGGAAATATATTAGAAAATCGATGGTTTATCCCTTTCATGTTGCAGCCTTTCCTTGCTAATTTCTATTCTATCACAGTACAGAATCATGATTAATACTGTTTGATATTTGTACCACAATAAATACAATTTATGTACAATACTTACATTTGAAAGGGTTATAGAAGGAATTCCCCTACATAGGATATTTGGATGAGGGTAATAAGCAGTGGTGGGCAGGGTTTTCCCAGTCCGCTAACTGCTAATTAGCAAAGATACCATTTTTGCTAGCGGGATAGTGTTCCCGCTAACTTTGAAAATCATTAGTGGACCAATTAGCTTCTGCTAAATTTAGTTCTGATAACTATTAATCTGCAAACATTTTTTCACAGGTAAAGTGAATAAAGTTTAATGCTGAAAAATGTCTGTAAACCCTAAAATCATACATATCTCTTCCTGTCTGTTTTGAGTGTGTCTGTAATCAGACAAGTTATCCGGCTAAGCAAGAAATCCTGCTTCGTAATACAGCCCCCAGTTTTCCAGGTTCTGAGTGGCAGGGCTATAGACTAATAAAGAGCTGAGATCCTCCTTCCTAGTTCTGGGTAAACAGTTTGTAGTTCCCAAGTGGCTTCACTTAGGGCAACATGTCAAAATGAGCCAGTTGTGAAACAGGACTTCTCTAACAAAAATATCTTGGAACATCATAGAAACAGAACATCATAGAAAGAAAATGTCAATGTAGATTTACTCTACATAGTCTGATGCTACCCAACTGGGTAAATCTGAAATATCTGCAAGTAATTACTTTAGTCTGAAAGAAGGGACTTCAGTGCTGAACAGGTTAAAATGTTCGCTCTCTGGGTTTGTTAAAGTTTTCAGAGCCAAAAACCAAACTGAAGCTACATTCATGCAATAAAAGTTAGTGGTTATCTTTAGCTTTTCCTACATATTTTAGTGGTTTATTAGTTTAGCAATATCAATTAAAACTTTGGAGTTAGCAAATTAGCCGTTATCGAAGCTTACATTTTGAGGAGATTAATTGGAAATTCTAATTATGCAGTTTTCAGCAGGGTGAAAGAAAAAACAACATTTAAAAAAAAAAAAAAAAAAGTCAGATTGCATTCAGGAAGAAAGCTAAGCAATTGATAAGCAATCTTGATGATAATAAAAATAATAATAGTAGCAGACTGGTTCTTGCATTTTGGAATCTCTCATATTCAACCAGCAGTGAATAACAAGGTGAATACCAGGATCTGTTTTTTCACACGTTAAGCACTGTTCATAACCAGAAAATATCCAGACATTCACAGATATGTTTATATAAATTTATCATTTATTTTTCATGCAGTGTAATTGGCACTAACCGTGTTTTCATTAACAATATTAAGCCATAGGAAGCCCCCCAATGCAATCCCTGCATTCCCACATCACAGAGACTCTAATGTCAACATTTATAAGATTATATTTTTAGTGCCCCCAAATTTTTATATTAGATATTATGTAATTAATTACCTAAAATTAGATAATTGACATTTCATTAGGTGCAAGTAGTTTTTCCTCATAAAAACGATGATAGCAAGACTGTCAGCATTTACACATCAAATTATGACATATCTGAGTAGCAAAACAAAAAAAAACATAAAGCACATGTGGCCAACTGATGTGCATACAATGTAATAAGCCTAAAATTAAAGGGAGAGAGAAAAGCTCAAAAATGGATAGGGTTCAAAGGCTTAATCTACCATTACATGACGAAAAAAAGATAACAAAAAACAATACATAGGCCCAATAATAAACATGAAATTTACTCTTGTACTTACGCGAGAATAAATATTTCGTCCACGCAATTCCCAGAATTAAATAAAATATTATTGCAGACGCTTTTGCAACTAAAAACGATAAATACCATAGATCCCGATGACTTGGTAGCAAAGCGTGGGATTACAGACCCTCATAATCACGCAGGAAATCTTACAAGAAATATTAGCATCAAACCCCACAGACTATTTTCAAGGTAATAAACTGTAACATACTGTACATGTAAATGCGTGTGAATGTGTGTGCAAACTTGTCTCGAATTGAAAATCTTACTTAAGCCAGCTGACCTAAATTGACAACCCTGTGAACAGTTTGTAGTTTCTGGGTGCCAGATCTGTTCTTTTCAACGTTGGAAAACTGCGAGAGCAGAGCCATACTCACAAATATTAAACCAAACAAAATATAAAACTTTCAAAAACATTAAGCAATGTGGTTTTGGTAACACTTAACGCCATGTTTTTAGTAATTTATAAAAACATCCATAATGCCCTATAATGCATTCATAAAGCATTATAAACATGACTGAGTATTTATTAAAAGGCATAACACATTATAGCCATGTTTATTATGAATTATGAATGCTTTATGAACCTCTCCTCTATAATGCACTATAGGTACCTTCATAATGCAGTACAAAGCATCCTTAATGATTATAGCGACCATTATAATGCTGTATTGCTATCACCCCCAGTTGGAGCACCTATTCCCATTGGTCATTATCATCACCTGGCAACCATATTAAGAAGCGAACGTGTTCGTACCCATAACCGAAAACATAAACCATCATCGTTGTACTTAATAAAAGCACCAGCCGACGAAACCAGTCAAATCAATAAAAACGACTAAATATATCATTGTTGTTGTTTTATTGGTTTAGCAATGAGTCCCATGCTGGGAATTATTTATAAATTTACTCCCATAATATGATTGTTAAGCTTTTAAGCAGCTGAGGTTTTCACAGAAGAAATAAAATTTCTTCTTTTTCCAATTTCCAATAAGTGAACTAATACAACAGAATATGCACTTCTGTCTCTGCAATACTAGACCTGAAGAGTCCCCGGTGAATTTCACTCATACGAAATCAGAAGAAATAAGCATCTTCTTTGTTTGCTTTTTATTCTATTCACTATTCGTGGGTGCAATCTGCATGTCACGATATGCAGGGTATGGAGCCGGTAAACAAGAGGAGGAATCCAAGGAGTCATGGGGGGGGGAGGGGGGAACATGGGATTTATTCAGGGTACCATACACTCAGGAGCACGAAATGGCAAGCAGAGATGACGTTACGACATTAACGACCAGACTGGGGGAACGGTCATTGAAACATGCTTAAATACATTGAACTAATATAAATATAACTAGAAACAGCTGATAACAAAAGGATTCCACATGAGGTAAATGAGGGGGCATGGCACACAGGAGGATCGGAACGATCGGGATGACAGCATTTATTCATAATCAGAGAAAAAAAACATTTCTAAATATAAATGTAAAAAATGTTTTTTGTTCATTAAAAAAAATTCCAGTGCCTTGTCTCATTTTACCTAAAATGCAAAATAAATCATCTCTTTATTTTTATGCATTTTGCTGGGTCGTTTAGCTGCATGTTTTCATAAGATAACAAAAAGGCAACCTGTGTTATTTGGACCTTCCTCTCAATCATTGTATTGAGACAGTATTGCAGAATACCAATTAATAACACTGCCAACTCCTGACTTCGACATATTTAAATATGTTTGTGCAAAACAATATATAGACTTTCTGATTAACAGGAAGAGGAATTGTTTTGTGTATTTTTCATGAATAACTTGAGTTCATTTTATTTTTTTTTTTAATTAAACTGATGGCTCATAATAAATTGCATACAAAAAGCCAAAGTGAGTTGCAGAGGTAAAGGTTTCAGAAGCAGTTCAACATGTTTAACGACCAAATGCAACATGTTTAATCATCTAGACAATTTTTATAAAGAACACTCAACAACTTCTAAACCAAAATCAAGCCCTGCTTCACAGCCATACACACCAACCTGACGAGAGAATGTTTATGCATGCAAATCATTTCAGGAAGCTACACTGAGTTGTTAAATTAGTGACCAGTGTATGTGTGTTATCATTTTGTTCACTAAGTGATGGATGGAGGCCTGTGATTCAGGTCCAGAGAGTAAAAGTTCAGACCAATGATTTTGTTACTACCAACTAGTTGACCATAAATTGGTTGAAACAAAACCTTGGTCTGCAATTTTACTCTCTGGACCTGAACTACCCATCTCTGATGAGAGAAACTACTGTGCTGCTGTCTGACCACGTACACTCATATTATGTGTGAGCCTCATTTTGTAAATCCAGTAGATATATTATTTTCAGCTTGAAGGTGCACCATCCATAGACTGTACCTTTATGAGGAGGTCACCTTTACCTGAACCACTGATATATAACCACACATAAAGTTTCTTACGTTTCATTGGCCCAATAACACTGGTCTACAGTCGAAATACTTCTTAAATAAATTTACCCAGATTGCACTAACTTTGGGTTGTTAATAACGAAAATGATACCTAATAATGTTGATTGTTGATAAAATTTTTAAGATACGGTACTGGATCAGTAAGTCTCGTTATATATACAAGCCGATGTTTCGAGTGACCAAAGATGCCTCGTTTATGCGTGAACAATGCGATGAGTTTTTGCTATATTTGCGTGGGAAGTTACCTTAAAATCACAGAAACGCAGTTTAACTGCTGAGGTAAAGAAAGCATATCATCTTTACTTCGGGTGCAAATTTGGAGACCAAGACAAGAGCTGGGTTGCATAACGACAATGTCTTGACTTCAATTCCAGTTGGCCATGGATTCCACATGAAAGAGACATGAAAATATCAAACTACTATTAAACAGCATAAAATATGATCAACATCAATGGCAGCTCTGTGGTGACCTGAAAGTTGTTGCCCTGCTGCAAGGTATGCAGATGGGATACACAAAGTACTGCTGTTTCTTGTGTGAATGGGATAGCAGAGCAAGAGATCTGCATTACAGTAAGAAAGACTGGCCTCTTAGACAGTCGCTGGAGCCTGGAGTGTTCAGCATCCTCCACTTGTGGAGTCAACGAAGATTTTGCTTCCACCATTGCATATCAAACTTGGTTTGATGAAAAACTTTGTCAAAGCTCTGGACAAAACAAAGCCAGCTTTCAAGTATCTAAGTGAAAAGTTTCCCAGGTTAAGTGAAGCTAAGATAAAGGAAGGTGTCTTTGTTGGTCCCCAGATTTGTGAACTTTTTCGAGATGATACATTTGACAGTGCATTGTGTGGCAAAGAAAAAACTGCATGGAGATCCTTCAAGTCAGTGGCAACAAATTTCCTTGGGAGAAACAAAGCAGATATTGAGCTGGTACAGAAGCATATGAAAGAATTGGACGCAACATGTCACTAAAAGTTCACTTTCTACCCAGTCATCTTGATTTTTTCCCTGTGGGGAACTGTGGGGAAGTGACTGATGAGCACGGTGAGCGATTTCATCAAGACATTGCAGCCATGGAGAAAAGATATCAAGGCAAATGGAGTCAATCAATGCTTGCTGACTATTGCTGGACAGTGACATGAGATGCTCCATTTAATTAATGAATACAAGAGGCGAGCTAAGTCACAGTGGTTAGACACTGAATAACGATTGACACCGACACTGCATAAGTAACTACAGTGACTGATTAATAATAATTACGTAGTAATACATGATGGCGTTTTCTTTTTGAATCATAACAGATGCTAATAATAAGCCAATTGTTGTAAAAAAAGTTAAAGGGTCTGTATTTAAATGAATTTGAGCCACTATACGATAGACGTATAGTGTATTTGACAATGTGTATCATCGCATAACTGAAAAGATTAAATATCTTTTGAACGGTAGCCAATCAGCCTGTTTTATTGTCATATTTGAAATCAGCACACCAAAATGCATCAGAATTGGCAGATTTTATTCCCAAAGCAAACAACTTCCAAAAATGTGTAGACCAGTGTAATCTGTGAGCAGGCACAGATAAAAGAGCAAAATTAAAGGTAAATGGGATCATGCATTCAAATTTATTTGTTCATCTAGCGATTTTACTGCAGCTTATACCAAAAACGTATCAGATCATGACTCATTTTGGAGAATAAAATGTTGTCTAATAAGTTCATTTTAATGTTTTCCTAATAGACTTTCCTAATTGAAACTCTAATGGACAATGATTAATGTTTTGAAAAAATTACTTTCATTAAACCCATACATTCATTTTCCAGAATTCATTACATCCATTCCAAACTGGTTAAACAATCTCGTTCCTGGTTTGGCATCACTAGTTTAGTTCATTATACTGATAGTTTTGCACATAAATCTGTTGTGTATAATGAATCACAGCATTTGTTAAAAAAATGGAGGCACATCATATCACCTCAGATACAGTGTCAGCGGCACTGCACAGTGCCCCACTGCAATCGAAAGGGTCCGTGCCAGTGTGCTTTTCCAAACTTTGATCATCACTTCCATCTTTCGATCTGGTCAGGGGCACCGCAAAGGTGGGGATTTCAAGTTGGGGGCCCAATATCATGCTTTCATGGGGCCCAGAATGTGTAGTGTGGCCCCTGGATTTGGTGGTAATGGTCTCCCAAAGCCCATCGTCCCTCAGGTACTTTTATTTTCCTTCACGTCCTCTGTCATGCAGACATCTGGGTTTTGATTTTCTCAGGTCTATCGTTACACTTTTATTATTACCTTTCACATCGCGAGAAAGGATGTGTTACCATCCATTTGCTTAGTGGATGTTTATTCTGGGCCGCACAGACAGACCTTTGTTTCTGCTGCTTTATTAATTCATCCAGTTTAAACTTTAACTGCGTCTCTGTGGTGTCCGAAACAAACAGACCTTATATCTAATTCTGGGTAAAACTGAGGAGGCTTCAGAAAACAACAAATCTCCCACACATCGCTCTCGCCTCTCAGGCCATTAGGCTCATGCTCAAATCTTGCCTTGATTCTAGGACTATATGGGGAGCATAACAGGGGCCATAATTCATGCTGTGGGACTGACCCTATCATTAGCCAATGATATGTTTTGAATCTGTGAGTGACAGGAGAAGTAGCCCTCGGGGATCCAATCAGCTTTTAGCTGGGGTCTCTGTCCCTGTGGCCCTGCCCCCATGTATACACCTGGACTCAGAAAAGATCCTGTTGTCTAACTACACGGCCTATATGTTCTATTTTGTCTGTTCTTCTCTCTTATGTCAGATACTCTGTAAAGGGTCCTGCTCACATGAGATGTGCTTCACCTATTAATCTCTATACTTCCATCATGGAATTCTGACAGTGACATTAGCCTTAACCATTTAGCTGCCTTTCCATTGCTATACCAAATGTTCCTTGGCACTTAACCATTTCTTAAAATTATACCCCAAATGCATGATTGCTCCCAAACATTTGATTTTTCATGTGTCATTTTCATTCAAGCCGCATCTGTGTTTTGAGTGGAGGGTGATAACTGTAAGGGGGGGGGGGGGGAGACCTGTCATGGCAGAGGTGCGCACTGCAGGATTTACCCAGGGGACCGAATTTATCGAGTGCCCCTTTTCTTAACAGAGAATCATGAATTTACAGCCCCCCCCTCGTGGGTCAGCAAATTTCACTCCTCACTATGACACCCCTCCTCTGCCCCTGGTGGGGAGGGCAGGCCAGTTAACTGCACCATAACTTGTCTGGCTCTAGTCTAATCACTGGCAGGTAATCAGCTCACCATCCTAAAACGTTTATGAAACACTGTCAAAATCAGGTTAGATTCAAAGCCGGCTTTTTCACCAGAATAAACAAAAATGCATTTCATCCTCCCCAATAAAATTAAAAAATTTAATTTATTAATTTGACAAATTCTTTGTCCTGTGATCTATTACATCTAAACTTGTTGAGCCCTATAATAATAATAATAATAATAATAATAATAATAATAATAATACATTTTATCCTCTGCTGTCATTTGCTGTTAATGATGTATAACCCCAAATACTGTGATGCTCGACTCGGCCGTAAAACCGTAATGCTATCGCTGAAGCTTTGTTAAATCCTTCAAGGTGGCCATGTTAGGAGATGCCACTCCATCCATTCTCAATACCTTCTTCTCCTGCGCAGCTTGCCCGCAGCCAGAACCGAAATGCCAGCATTTACATTAGGGGGCGAATTCCGCAGGGGGGGGTAAACCTGTAGTTTTCCTGCGTGACTATTTGCCTGTGTGGGGGTATGGGTTCAGGAGCCTTGGGAATAAATTCTGCAACACAGGGAGAACATGCCAACACAGGGAGAACATGCCAACACAGGGAGAACATACCAACACAGGGAGAACATGCCAACACAGGGAGAACATACCAACACAGGGAGAACATGCCAACACAGGGAGAACATGCCGACACAGGGAGAACATGCCAACACAGGGAGAACATGCCGACACAGGGAGAACATGCCGACACAGGGAGAACATACCGACACAGGGAGAACATGCCAACACAGGGAGAACATACCAACACAGGGAGAACATGCCGACACAGGGAGAACATGCCGACACAGGGAGAACATGCCGACACAGGGAGAACATGCCAACACAGGGCACTGACTCAAACCTGCTATGCAGAGTTGCGAGGCACCCGTGCCAAATCCTGAGGTTGTCAGTCTTATTCTACTTTGGGGCCCCTAAGCGAGGCCCTTAACCCCCAATAGCTCCAGGGATTGACTGACCCTGCCTTCTCAATTGCATGCTGCTTTGGATAAAGGCACCAGCTACATAAAATTAATATAAATGCGGGTAAATGCTTCACAGCATGCTTTCAATATCCCTGAGGAACACCTGCGTCGAATCAAGGCTTTGTCTTTAGCTACCCCAGGGCAGCTATTATTTTCTCATATTGATAGGCTGTACTTTAGTCATTTAAATTACACTTAAGCATATCTGCAACATTGTGTGTCCCCCCTTTAATATGCCCATATATTCATGAGCTCCACATAGGGGGCCTGGGGGTAATGAGGTGTTTATCTGCATATTTTTAGTAATAGTACTAATTTCCAAGACAGAACAACAAAGCAGGAACACAATAATAGCTTTTTTTAATATAGATATTCTGTCCAGAGAACTCTAGTGATTTAAAAAATAACAGGTAACAGTGATACAGCAAGAGACAAACTCACCCTTCTGTGGGATTTAAGAGATATCTCTTATTCATTCCACACATTCTTTTTATTTAAAAACTCATGACATTCTCAATATAGCTGATAATAGTAAATATTTTAATAAAGTGAAATTTTAATAACAAAAACCCGGAGGCACAGTCTTATCTGTGCTGGCAGGGTTGCTATCATGTAAAATGTGCTACTCGGATTCGAAGTATTGAACAGAGGTGTGGATGCATCACTCTAGACGAGCTCTTTAAGGTACTAGACACATAAATAAAACAAAAAAAAATCACGGGCTGGCTTTCCGACTGATCTCTGGATGGCTCACAGCCAATAGAACCCCTTCAACACAGGCTGGCATGACTAGTGAGTCTGACGCTATCTAACCTATTTCTGAGAAGGTGCCGCTGTTGACCAACCGGTCACCTTACCCACCCCCAGTCCCACCCATATTTTATAATTGAAAATCTATCTTTTGCAATAAAACAATGTGGCAGATTGACCAGTGAGGTGGTTTTGGAGGAGGGCTGATTAATTAGTGTTATAATTGTTAATTACTTGAAGATCAGCGGGGCTATTGTTCACGCTGACAGCTCAACATGTTTCACCTCAGATTTATGTCAGCACTAAAGAAAACATAATCGACTGCCTGGAGGCTTAATTAATGAGCTTGCGATACTTAACGCAAGATGGATGAGGAAGGAGGATTTCCTTACACTTTAATGATATGGTCAGTCGTTAAAGAGAAAGCTCATCTGGATGGTTCCTAGCTGTACAAAATTCTGGTTTTGACCTTAACCGCTAACTAGGCACAAACTTGGACTTGGAGTGGAGTGATTTTCATAGAAAGAGGCTTAATCTGCCTATGATTCTGCTTTAAATTGCAAAGTCAAGTTCCAATCCATCATTTTACAAACTGAAGCTCAGCCCCTCCTTCCCCAAAATGGTAGCCTGAGTAATGTGCCCCCCCCCCCGGCCCGCACTGCACCCAGCACTGCTACCACTGTACCCCAGGACAATGGCTGAAGGAGGAGCGGTAAGCTCTACCGATTTTTGCTGCTGTCAAATCTCCCACACAGAACTGACACATGCCTTATCAAGACAATGACAGAGGCAATTCCCTTCGAAACTAATGAGAGGTAAATGATTATGCGACATAAATAGACTGTCTCCTGAAAAAGAACGTTAAACAAACGAGAGAATCACGGAGCCACAGGCACAGATGTGGGTGGGGGGTGGCAGATCAAATGGGACATGAGTCAGGGTGAAATGCTACCCCCCACCCCACCCAATAAAATAAGTCACACAATCAACAGATCTCTAACTGTGCCCCCCTCCCTTGTTTGCATTTCAAAGTGATTTTTATAAGCAATATTTAAACCCACATTGGTAATTCCTGACTAGGACGATGATGATGAAAAGTTGCATGCATAATGGAGTGGAGATAGAGTACTGACTACGAATGCTATACTAATGCATTCATAGAGGCCAGGGACAGGAGGAACTTGACAATAGGTGTTTGTGTTGCTGAAAAACCCACAATAGGATGACAAATTGATAAGAAGCATGCCAGGAAGTTTAGCTGATAAATATAAATAATATTATGTATTCACAATATATAATAATAATAATAATACATTTTATTTATATAGCACTTTTACATGAACTCAAAGATGCTTACAGAGGAAGTACACAAAAAACACATAACACCTTATGCATTGGGAAGGTTAAATGCCTTAGCAAAAGCTTGGTTTTAAAATCTGAATCAGAGGTCGATAAACGAATGGCAGTAGGGAGTGAGTTCCAAAGGCGGGGAGCTAAATGGGAGGATGTATGGTCACCATAGCATGTAATTTGGAAGGGGGGATGAGGAGAGAGCCAGTGGAGGAAGATCTAAAACTGTGGGGAGGCTGGTATGGTAGAAGCAATGCAGTAAGGTGTGATGGGCCTTGGTTATTAAGAGCTTTGAATGTCAGGAGCAGCATTTTAAAGTGGATGCGCTCTTTTATAGGGAGCCAGTGCAGGCTCTGCAGAATGGGTGTGATGTGATGGTAGGAACGAGTGTGAGTAAGGAGGCGGGCAGCAGAATTCTGAACTAACTGAAGTTTATGGAAAGATTTAGCAGAGATACCAGCGAGTAGTGAGTTGCAGTAGTCAAGACGGCTAGAGATAAAGGCATGAATGAGGGACTCGGCAGCAGAGTTTGAAAGGTATGGCCTGATACGGGCGATGTTACGGAGGTGAAAGTAAGCAGCTTTTACTGTGGCACGAAACTGTGGGTCAAATGAGAGGGTTGGATCAAAGGTAAGACCAAGGTTTTGGACCAGAGCAGATGGAGAGATGGTAGTGTGGTCCAATTTGAAGATTATCAGGCTGATTTTGCTAAGTGTGGATTTTGTCCCAAAGACAATTAATTCAGTCTTACCACTAGTGAGTTTTAGAAAATTATGCCTCATCCATAAATTGATTTCAGAGAGGCAGGTTTCTATATGTGCAAGTGGGAGGGTGTTTACGGAGCTGGAGCTAACATAGATCTGGGTGTCGTCGGCGTAAAGGTGGAAATTTAGGTTAAAGCGGCGAATGATTTGGCCTAGAGGGTGAATGTAAATGATGAAGAGCAGTGGCCCCAGGACAGAGCCCTGGGGAACGCCACGTGTGATAGCTGATATGTCTGATGTTTGACCGATTAGGGTAATGAAGTGTTTTCTGTCTGTAAGATAGGAAATAAACCAGTTAAGCGCTGCCCCACAAACTCCTAGATTGTGGAGTCTCTGGATAAGAATGGCGTGTGAGGCTGTATCAAAGGCTGCGCTTAAATCGAGCAAATGAAGGAGGCTTATGGCACCAATATCAGCTGCAACTAATAGATCATTTGGAACTTTAACTAAAGTGGTTTCTATATATATGTACGTAAACAGATATCTTGAAGCATATCCTCTGAGTCTGTCCTGCGTCCAAGTGATTGTTATCATGACGGCTATTGGATTCTGCTACGGGAAGCTGGCAGTTCCCAAGCCTTGCAGCTCCTCCTTACTAGTCACCCGCTACGCTCAATTGCCCAACAATTACCACAAGCTGAGAATGGGCATTCCCAAGATCTCCCCGAACCTCCATTCCAGAAATGTGATCGGATGCTGCAAGTCCGAGCAGCTTCATTACAGAATTAATTTTCCACTCAATGGTTTACATTTTAGATAAAAGGCACATTCACCCAAACATATAACTTAGTGAACAAACTGAAAACAGACATTTATCCTTCATAGATCTTAAAGGGAATAACATTATATTTGGGGAAAGATGGCAATAAAAAGTGTCTCTCTGTAGGGATTTGACGACCCCAGAATCACCCCTCAACTTTCTGTTTCACAAAACAAAATACACTCACTGCATCCCCTCAACTTCTCAGTCTGACTGATCTTCTTCTATTTCCGTAACTTTTGTTTCAACCGAACCAGATTAGTATAAAGAGTCACAGTCACAGAGTACTCAACCATTTGGCTGAAACAAAACCTTGGTCTGAATTTGTACTTCCTGGACCTGAACTACCCATATCATAGGTCAGTTATCTAGCACCCCTGGGTCCAGGGTTTGAGTCTCCACCCTGGCCTCATGTGTGTGGACCTTGTATGTCCCCCAGTGTCATTGTGGGGCTTTCTTCAAATACTCCAGATTGCCCCCCCCCCCCCCACACACACACAGTCCCAAAACATGCTAATGTGAACTGGAGTTGCCAAATTGTGTGTGCGTGTGTGTATGTGTGTGCGTGTGCATGTGCGTCGTCTGCGATGGATTGCTGCCCCATCATGGGTTATTCCCTGCCTAGTGCCCATAGGCTCCAGGACCCATGACCCTGAATAGGACAAGCAGGTACTGAAAACGGATGGATGGATGGATGTGTAGGGAATCTCAGTCAGGAGCTTCACTTGTACACATCGAGATTAAGAAGTGCATTAAAATGTTCACAGACAACATACAGTGGCAACAAGCCCATTCGAATATATGTTGCAATAATGTGGAAATGGCAAGGCTCTAAAATGATTAGGGATTATATCTCAGGCATTATCAGAGCATGTTTCTCCTGGATGTTTGTCAATACCACATCTGGTCTCATCTCCCATCCTTTTGTAATGTAGGGACTGCAGACACAGTCAGTTTAGCATTTATCTTTGGCCTTTTTGTTTATTTCTCAGACCTCCTTGTTCTTCAAGTGTCTCATTAGAGTAATTGCCGTCTCTCAAATAATCGAGATACTCGGTGATGCATGTCAGACACTTTCACCACGAAGAGAATCTCAAATCATCACATAAGCAGTTAATGAGCATCTAATTGGGCTTTGTGATTTTGCTCGGATGGTGGACATGGACATTCACCTCCTACTAGCAGTGGGCCAGTGGTCAGCATCGTGGATGACAAGTGAGAGGGGGACTCTGGGAGCTGGGAACTAAGGTGCAGGTCGTCTCCTGTGGTGATCCTGGAATGTGTCATGAAGAGACGCTCATGTGCAGAACACATTCTGCGGCATGTGACTCGAGGCCAAGAGTGCTGCTAGAGACTTTGGGCCCCATGAAAGCCTGTCATATTAGGCGCCCAAGCCAGACCAATCCAGCTGTGTCACTCAGGCACCTTTGGAATTGTCATGACATATAACTAATTAGTGACAGTAGATTACTGATGAATGATGACTCCTGGTGTCCTTTGCTGCAGAAAACTCTGTGATGGCCCCTAAACTCCTGCTGAACACAATAAATGAACTTCTGGTTCTGAAGGGATGAGTTTCATAGAGGGATTGGAGCTAGGCCCCCTTCTTTAAAAAATAAAATACAAAATAAATGTCACTGAGAGACAGTCTGTGGTTAAGTAATTAGTATGGAAATATCCAAAATAAGCTTCTTTCATAAAAATGTCACTAAAAATTAAACACTATAAATGGTATATTAAAGAATTAACATGGACTTAGCAGTTCAGATAGAGATGCAGGCTATCTGGTAACGAGAGCCCAGGTTTCACTTTGATGGATTTTCTGGCCAGGAGGAGTAGACAACAGTTTCCATAAATATACTGCATTTTCATAAATATGCTGTATTTTACATAAAATTCAGCCACTGTGGTTAAGCTGCTTCATAGCACCGTTGGCTTTGATTGTGTTATTGTGAGTGCTGTGCGTAACTGTGTGGTTAGACAGCTGCACAGCAACTATTCGCATAACTAAGCTGTATGCGTTATATTCCATTTTCCACCATGGGGGTTATAAATCAATCCATCCATCCATCCATCCCTCCATCCAGCCATCCATCCATCCATCCATCCATGCATTTTCTGGAATCGCTTATCCTATTCAGGGCTGCAGGGCAAGCACTGAGACAAGGTTCTTATGATGAAATGCAACATTTAGTTTTTGATAGACATAATGGAAATGAACTTTCATGCTTTTTTGTTCTTCCTATTGTCTGCAGCTCCGTTCTGTCCTTCTGTCCTGATTATTATGTCAAACGCTGACCTGAATGGCGACATGACAGCCCTGCCGACCCCTAGATGTTGCGCTTTGTGACTTCCTGAACACTTTTTTTCATAAGAACTGAAAAAATACTCTACTTTGCAAAATGACTGGCATTTGGACAATATGACTCTGACTGTTCTTCAGTGAAGCAGTCCTTTAGGAGGTTCTTACAGTCTCTTTTTTAAGGACCGTCAACATCATTGGTTATTCAAAAAGCAGTTGAAATTTAACTTTAGAGTTGGGTTGAGTTTACTGGGGGGGATCTACAATGTTTTTACCCTTCAAGACTGAGGGGCAGATGCATGAGCATCGTAAGGTCGAATCACTTGGGGCTATAGCTCTGAGTATTTTAGCCCATATGTTAATCTTCCTTCAAAAAAAACCCCTGATGTTTTCACTAGCTAGTAATGGCCCTACTAATGTATATTGTTCGCGCCTACAGACCGCATTTCTCCGCCTCTGAAAAGCAGTAGCATGTTTGCATAAATAGAGAAAATATTCAGAAGGGAGGGTGCCCCATCACCACATTTACAGAAACAGAGCATACACACCTTCAATGGTAACATTTTATTTGCATGACACAAATTATGTAGTATTAAGCTATTACTTATGCATTAATTAACAACTAACTAAGTGTTACTTACATATTGTTCTCATGTTTGTTCATTAATGAATTTTCTGTATTTGTATTATATTTGTTACTATTTCTGTTAATTCAGTAAACCATTGTGAACTATTGAAGGAACAACTGAAAGAACAAGTCATGAATAACACAAGTGAAATACTGATCCCATGTTTGTTTGTCGTTGGTGAATCGATGCATATTTCATGTGAAGTAGCTACTGTATTTGTCCATGATTTGTACTTCAGTAATAACTGAGTTACTAATAAGTATTTGTGCCCCCTTAAGTGTTACCTATTCCATTAACGTGTATATGTGATACAAAATTACATATCACAAACATTGTGGAAAAACATCCAGACTTTGTCCATGACATCGCGCCCCTGGTCAGAATGTGCCAGCAGTTGTAATGGTTTTGCTGATCTGCAGCCCATGGGTTGTTAACAGAGTCATTGGAAATGGCTATTTGGGACACCCACCATCACCTTAAATATAGGTAAAACATACAAGAGAACTACAGCATATTGACAAAATATGACATGTTTTGTTTATTGTGCATGCTTGGAACACCGAGCCGCTGGACAGAAATGTGCGAATAATTTGCTGTGAAGTAAATAAAAGCAGCTCTTACTAAGTAGCCATGCAGCTCTGTCGCTTAATCTGTGCTAGATGGCACTATTTCGGAAGATGAAACTATCCAACTTTAAAGGACAGGGCACAGCGTGCGCTTTCTACGGACCGGCCAAGTGAGGGCGGAGACATGGGCTGATTATGCGATCAGCCTCAGATTTAGTACATCCGACATTACACGACTGGGTACAGCATGCGCTAGCTATGGAACGGCTAAGGTGCTATTTATGTTTTTCTCTCTGACGTATATATATAGACATCAGCCTCCGAATGTTCTTCTTCTGCCGTTCATCACTATCCCATCATTTCTTTTGTATCTCCCAAGCCTGTCATGCGCTTTTTAAATAAACCTTTATGGTGAAAGCCTGTATTTGAAATTCAGTCAATATTGCTGGTGAATGACAACAAACGCTATCCTTCTTCCACCATGCCAAACTCAGCCTTAATGCAGACTTGCAATAATATGCACTGCTTCTGATGGAGCTCTGTAGATGTGTATTCACAGGCTCGACCGGTAGTTTGGAGGACAGTGGACATTTTATATACTCCACAACTTTTAATCCAGATACAGAGATATTGCTACAACAGCCTCTAACAGCGGCCGTTGTTTTCCAAAGGATTTTAGCAGTGGTCCAGGTTTTTTTTTTCATCTTTTCAATCCTCAGCGACTAGGTTTCTCTGATTTTTATTTTTTTTTTATGAACTAGCCAATTCTCTGCAAATATAAAGCATCTCTTCTAGGACACCATTTGAGAAGAGAAAGGTAACATTTCACAAGGAGGACTGGATCTCACTGTCATGTTATTCCATTAAAAAAAGTTCAAATAAAGAGTTTTAATGCATCAAAGGGCCTTTTCATTTCAAGCTCCATTTACCCCGCTCCACAATGATCTGGTATCTCCTCCTGCCTGCATGGTGTCATGTGTATGCAGCGTAATGTTCATACAGCCTCTATACGTTTGTTTGAGGTGCAAACCCTTCAAAAATAGACTTTTCCTACAATAAATGGGTCACACGAATGCATACATACAGATACCGATGAAGTAGTGGCTTCATACATGCCTGATCTGGAGAATGAAAAAATAATCACTTTGCACATTTATACTCGACTGCTCCACTTGATTTAAGCATTACAATTGAAGCGTTGATAAGATCAGCACACCCAATTAGCCTCATCATCTATTGGATAAAAGCATGTTTCTATTTAAAGCCACATTCAAAGCATTTCCCTGCTTATCGATACTGAATACATGTTGAAGACATGAACACTTCTCACGACAGGGGCATCGCTAGGGCTGTTTTTGGGAACTTTAGCCAATGCTAATTAGTACCTTACCACAAAGGAATTAAATTGAACTAGCATGATAATTAGTTTAAATAGTATGTTCTCATTGACTTTCATTAAAATGAAATGTCATAAA
Source organism: Paramormyrops kingsleyae (assembly GCF_048594095.1). NCBI lineage: Eukaryota > Metazoa > Chordata > Actinopteri > Osteoglossiformes > Mormyridae > Paramormyrops > Paramormyrops kingsleyae. The sequence continues at coordinate 7,468,189 of NC_132819.1, read as the reverse complement.
TCGCTAGTGACACTCATCATTCACGACATTTATTACTTTTCCCCCCAAATTTAGTAAAAACACAGATTACATATAAACATAATGACCAAAGGCTGTTGTAGGACAGGAGAAGGGTGTTATAAAGTGCTTGAAGAATACTCCTCGACATGAACAGACTGCGAATCGAGAGAAGGATGAAAAACATGCTCGATCTGATGGACAAAGAAAAACAAACAAACAAAAAACACCAACTAACCCTAATGTACTTTGCTACACACCCACACGTGTCTCTGAAAATCCCCGGCAACGTTCCAGTATGGAGCCAGTTGTCTGTAACTCTGCAGAAGCAGTGATGCCCGCAGCTGCAGGCTCACTGGCTCGGTCACTGGCGCTTCCATCCGGCTCGTCCCCACAGGCCTGGCGACACGCTTGCACACGACACGCCGCTTCTAATTGATATCTGCTGGCAGAGCTGACGCCTCACGTGGGACCCGGTTCCCATTAATGATCCTTTGTGAGGGTCTAAATTAAGCGAGAGAGATAAAGGGCGTACAAATGTGTGATGGGGAGACGGCGGGATTCTGAGCAGCTGCTCTGTCCGCACTTTTCTACAGCTCAGCACTTTGAATTGTCGAGCAATTATGGCAGCGCTTTTTTTTATGTATGTTGGCTAAATATGCGTTTAAGTATCACACAAACACAGACAGTCTTTCACGCTGCTTAAATGCGGTCAACCGGCTCCCAGGGGCCGAGAGGCACATCCTTTGGAATGGCAACTTCAAAAGTTCTACAAATATATATATATATATATATATATATATATATATAAAAAAAATAGTTGAGACTTGCTCGTACTTTTTGCCATAAATGTTTTAAATAAAATTTTAGTAGACATAATTAAATATATAAATTCGTTAATTAGTTCTGAATACGCAGTGTTCACATTTCACCTTATTCCTAATTCATTTAATATTTTTAGTAGATAATTTGAGTGCGCAATCCACGAAAGGAAATTTCAGCAAATGCCTTGATTAACAACTTCTGATGATGTTCTTTTTTTATTATTTTTTTCCATGCAATTAGCAATTCAGATGTGCTAGAAAATGCCTTAAGCAAAAATGAGGGTATCCTATACATGATTTAGTTGTTTATTCTGAGAACAGTTCTCCTTTTCATTTAAGATATGCTTGTTTTTTTACTTAGACACATGCACATTAAAGCTGATTTCCTGTATCTAGGGTACAGGAACAAAGTGACCATAAAATAAAATTTGACTTGCTGATAAAATTCTCTCCAGTAGAGTTTTGAGGTTATTTAGACTTGCCAAAGAGCATAAACTCGAGACGAGGCAGTTATGAATGTCAGCCATCTAAAAATAGATGATTCTTGCTTTCAAACCCCAATGTGTCTTGAAATCTTCTCTCCCTGTATTTCTCTACTTGACACTGCAGGCTACAGGAGCTGGTAAGATAGTCACGACTGCAGCACACGCAGGTTTGACAGACAGGATTAGCATGGACAGCAGGCTTACACAGTGATACAACACAGGTTCTCTTTTATCAGACTAACACAGCTTTTCTGAGAAGGATTTCTGGTAAATGCTATAGACAAGTATGATTATATGGAAAGCTGACATGCACCGATTTTATCATTAGTTAAATGGTATAATGAAATGATTAGCATTTTCATTTTACATATCTTGTATTCTAGCAACCCCCCCCCCCCCAACCACATACACACACACACCATAAATGGCTTTTGACTTTTTTTTCATAAGAAATTCAGACATTAGACCAGGATAAGCAGATACAAGGATAGATGGATGAATGAATGAATGAATGAATGAATAAATATTTCATATTTATTATGGATGGTACTATCAATATATTTATAGCTTGCAAAATGGCATAGGGGTATGGATTCTGGGCTTAGTGTATCTTTGCATCAATAGAGCATAAAAGGCTCACAGAAAGGTCTTCATCAGAGCTTGGGATGAGCAAGAATCACACAAACACACATGTGCACTCTCTCTCACACTCGCACGCACCCATTCACCACACACAAGTATCTCCCCTTCAGCTTCTTTAGGCAGACATGTATTCCCATTGTACATTCAATATATTGGCAAGGCCACAGCCTACCAGTGTACATCAGTCCAGGCCTGGGAAGTCAGGGGCCAGAGTGCAATGTGCAGGATCATTGTGTTCACTGTGTTGCCCCTTTTGGCTTCAGAGTTAGAGAAAGATACCTTCATATCAAGGAAAGGAAAGATGCAAACAGCCTCAGTGTCTCCACAAACTAGACAAATCCAGCTCGTTATTTAAACAGAAGGCAAGATTTCTGAACATTGAGTTCATAACCTTCAAGAAATTTAGTTTGCATTTGTGTAACCTTTCGTATCTTTCCATCTTTGTTATATTTACAAAGCTTATATACAGTATGTATACAGCATATATATATTACGCTTTCCAGAGGAGCCAATAAAATTCAGAGCAACAAACACAAAGTAATGATGTAACTTACGGAATCTGAGATCTCGTGCTGTGTTCCATAAAAGAATGTATGAAAACAAACCACTACCACCACCCCCCCCCCCCCCCCCCCCCCCAAAAAAAAAAAAAAAATCTAATGTCTGGGATTATCTGGAAGCGACTAGATGCCGATTCACCAGGAATGATCTGCTCTGCACTAACTGCAGCCATCAAAATTTAAGGGACTGATTCACCGAAAAGAACTAGTGCAAAAGAACGATTTGTTCACTTGGACAGTCCGTATCACGTTGTAGTTCCCTTACGGCTTTTCTCTCTGACTGAAAATCACATAAATAATATACTAATAGCTCAATTACTACTGAAGCATAAATCAAGAATAAATATACTCACTATATGTGGTAAAAGAGGCATCACAATTCATTAACAATGAACAAATACGAGATCAGTATTAAAGTTTTGTTACTTACTTGTTTCTTCAATAGTTCCTTCAGTAGTTCACTAAAGTTTACAGTATTAATAGATGTAGTAACAAATACTCGTACAGTAACTTCTTGAGATAATGTGTCATGATTAAATATAAATTAACATGAGATTAGATAACTAATAGCATAATACTATATTATTTGTGCCCCATCAATAAAGTGTGACCACAAATACGACTACTCATTATAGACGTTACCTTTCCCATCTCGACAATGTTGCATTGGAACCGATTTGCAGTGTGATATAACGTGTTATAGCAGGATTGACTGAAGCCGCCTTTTCAGTGCCTGTCCCTCTTTTAAATCACCTTCAGGTTCCCTGCTGATTGCCACCGGCCTCTCAGATCCAGTATCTCAGGAATAACAGGAACTGGCTAGCTAAGAGTGACCCCCCCCCCCCACCCCAAACGGGGACATGTCAGGATAAGTACGGAAGTACAGTTACAATTCCACTGGCAGCCGCAGAAACAGAAAATACAAGTGAAGTGGAATATTTGCAGCCTACATGAAATGTAAAGCACAGAATAGTACCAAAAAATGGCTGATGGGTGGAGAGAGAAAAAGGGTGGTTTTCCTTGTGTAAGCCGCACCCCGCTGCACTGACAGAGATATCCGCGGCTGGTTGGCCCGGGTTTTCAAAGTGATTATTTGACCAATTAAATTTGACCTGACTTCCCACGCTGCTTCAGGTTTGATTATAAAATTACCTTTCATAGGATCAGATCAATGTCAACCAGCAAAGAAAACACCTATAAGTTTTACTGATATCTTCATGCTAGTTATTAGTCCCAGTTAGACTGTAAAGTAATCATTCAGTTTGTTTTGTAGGGAAGAAGAACATTTTGCTAAGGATATGAATTTATAACAGAAAATGTGAATGACCTCATTTTTGGTACTGGTTTTTAATGTGCTGTGATTGTCATTGACCTTCAATTTAGACAAATAATATTTCCATGGGAAGTATTTCCAAATTAGATTTTGTAAACAGATCAAGTTTTTCTTTTATGTTAATTTTTTTCCCATTTCACAGAGGAGCCATTAAGGAGCTGATTATCTAATGCTCAGCCAGTGATATCAGGCAGGAGAATGTGGGTTCACCTGCACTTTGTGCCGTAAGGGCTCACAGGAAAGCGCTGGGGCATTTCCCCGCATTGTTACTGAAGCCAAACAACAGCAACCAAAGGGCCACGGGCACCTTTCCCGTGTAGCGCCAGTGTTTTGGACCATGCCGGCGCCGATCCATAGCTGGAAGCAGAAAATGGCACAAGGACGAGCACTGCCTTCGATCAGACTCGCCCGAATGTGCCAGAACAGCGGCACGGGACATTACCAGCCCAAACACTGCCTGTAGCTGCAACCTATACCAGCTGGTTATTTAACCCCCCCCCTGAGCCACCTCCCCCCCCCGAACCTGCTTTCTTGCCATTTTCCTCATCCCTAGTTTTCATTTTTCACCACCCAGCTGCCCAGCTCCACATCCCTCCCAGAACCCCAGTCCCTCTCATCTCCTCTGCATCCCCTGGTTTTGGAGGAGCTGACGCAGAGGGAGGACACCACCCATCCCCTCCAGCAGCCCCGACAATCGCCGGCCGAACTCATTTCCTGGCCGTACTCATTTCCTGGCCGTACTCACTTCCCGGCCGTACTCACTTCCCGGCCGTACTCATTTCCCCAGTAAAACCTGCCTCTCGGGGGTCTGGGCTCGTGAACCCATCACTCTCGGTCTGCTTCTGTACTCTCACCCCACACCACAGGATAAAATGATTTATAATGTCATATTAGTTTATTATTCAGCGGACACTTTTGTCCAAAATGATGTACAATTGAGAAGGGAGGGTCAGCCAGTCCCTGGAGCTGTTGGGGGTTAAGGGCCTCGCTCAGGGGCCCGATGGTTACATCACTGTGCCGACCCTGGGATTGGAACCGGCAGCCTTCCAATCACAGCAAACAGGCACATACCTCCCGGATATTATAAGTATATAATAATGTAATATTTTGCATATAATGCAATTAGATTGAGTACGTTTGGGCAAAATGATCCATACAAATTAGGGACTTGAGGATGGAATGGAGACTTTATTAGTTTTCGGTGAGGAATGAGCAAAGCACCACTGTTTCAACTTTAATTAAAGGAGGCCACAGCCAGGACAGGTAATATGGGAGCAGCTGTTATCAGAAGGTTGCCAGTTCAAATCCCAAAGTCATTAGAGTGATTTCACTGTTGGGCCTTTGAGCAGGACCTCAACCCCCAGTCGCTCCAGGGACGATCTAACCCTGCTTTCTCATAAAAAGAAAAAAAAAAAACATCTGCCACTTTGGGTAAAAGTGTCGGTTACATAAATGAAATGTAGATGTAATATGTGAACTGGGATTCTAAACAAAAGACAAAGTTATTAGATAATAATGAGGAATGATTCTTCATTATTAGAATGAACACAGGACTTTGAATATGTAAAATCAAAAATTCGACACTTGCATTTGGTTAATGAATTATTAACCAAATCATGGAATCCCAGGAAAAGTCATTTGGTTCCATGTATTCCAGTCAGATGCCTCATAAATCATGTCAAACAAGAGTTATGCTTTTTTTTTTTCTCCCGTGGCACTGGCTCCTCTTCTCTCCGATCCGAAAAGCATTAAGAGCCAAGACCAATCTTTGTGGCTCGTGTCAGCATGTCAGGGACTGAAAAACAACAGGTAACTAATCATACGGTGTGACAGGAAAGTGACAGGAAAGCGATCCCCGCCATTGATTTTGAGCCATGTGTCTACAGTGCCACTATTACACAACCGCCGCGCTTCCCCTGAAGGATGAGAATTATGGAACGCCGGCATGTTCCTCCGAGATTGGGTTCTTCAGACGGGATATAGCGAAGATGTCACTAAAACGTGACACAGCATTGGCACGGCTGTGAGCAGCATCTCTGATTGTCGAATCGAACCTGATTCCAAAACTGAGGAATGTGTCACTTTAATTACCCGCACTGGTCACGCATTGTAAGGGAATACAGTCACAAAGCCAAGAACGCTGATTCCCAACACTGACATCCCTGGGCTGGGTAGCTGAGCGATGATGTAAGAAGCCCTGAAGTACGACCCAAGCTGACCAGGTCGGTCTGGATGAATCTTTGAGTCAGGGATGCAATAGGCTCAAACATTTTGCCAGCCCACACTCCCAGGGCCCGGCATGCCAGATGGCCAGTCCAGCCCCGCTCTGAGCAGAACCACAAACCTCTACCCACCATAAAAATGCCTACAGCACATCCTTTACTCATTTTTATAGACTTCAGACTGGCGCTTTCTGTTTGCCGCACTATAAATGAGCCTGGAACCTCACTGACTCTGGCCATCGGACGATTCCCGGCATCTCAGCAGAGTCCGGCGCATCCTCTGACATCACGGGGGTGCGGGTACCGTGGGTGGCACGCCTCGTGCTTTTCGAAGCTCGTTATTTCCCTTGTTAATGACTCCCCCCTGCCATCCATCAATCTCCTATTTCTCCTATGCCCAGAAAAGCGAAGAGGCAAACCTGCAGATTGGGCTGCGTGTCTGTGCTCTGTCAGGCACTGGGCTAAGGACACCGTGAACCGGCTGCGAGTGGCGCTCAGAGCCACCGAAAGAAGCTAAGAGGACCAAGTCTACTTGCAAGTCATTATCCCTCAGGAATATTCCTGGAGCCTGCAGGAACAGTGACATGCACTGCCCTTGCTGAAGAAGACCTAAGCGTTTACAGGAAAAGCATAAAGCAATAGCCGTCTAGCAATTTGATGGAGGAACATTTTGCAGTGTGGTCATTTGCAGTAACCAAGCATAAGAGGCACCTGTTGTCTTGGCTTGGAAGACTAGCATATGCACCGATCGTCTGGTCTGAAGCAGTCTCTGGGACAACACACTGACTCAAGATTAATTAAACACTCCTTAATGAGACATATTTGGTGTAAATAAACCATAAAAATTAATTTAGACTTCCAACCATTAATAACATCCTGCCATTATTAATCAGAGTTCGGCTGTGTTGTTACATGCATAATTAACACGCCACTACTGGACCTAAGGAAATATTAAAGATCAGTATACATTTAAATTCAGAAGTGTCAAATAACAATAATACTAATTATAATGACAAGGAAGCTGCACGGCAGGTAATTGCACTCTCGACGGGTCTCCTGCAGGAAGATCTCACACTTCGTTAGTACCTTTTCTCTGCATTTAATCGTTTTTATTGACAGCTCGATGTACTTAAGTTTGAGAAGAGCACTAGCATGACTGTGTTTTTGCATGCGAAGAAGGCATGAAGGCATTCCCAGGGTCCCATGTGCCGGGAGAGAACCCCATGCTATCAGATAGGAGACACGTTCACACTCTGCCCCCCCCCCGGCCCCCCTGCCCACCCCTACTTCAGGAAATCTCCATCTGCTACCACTATAGCATAGCTGGGCTAGCATGCAAATGCACAGTGCGCCGCAGTGGAGGCCCTCAAAGTTTTTTTATTTTTTTTTCTTTGGTCGAAATAACAGCTCTGGCCCCCTGATGGCGACTCGACTCTGACTCTGGTACAAAAGCAGAAATTTGCAAGTGTAAAATGTGCTTCTCCCGGGGGTGCCAATTAAAAGTTCCCCCGGCTAAGAAGCGGGTTTAGTCCGCCGTTCCTTCTGCCGTGCCGCAACTTCTAACAAACTCTGCAAATCTATGAAATACCAACCTATTAACACCAAGGAACCCAATTATAAAGGGGGGGAAATCCCATTAGTCACACATTAGTCATAAATTACTGAATAATTTCAAACATTTACATTATAATCAAACATCTGCTATTCCTGAATCATTGTCATATGCTTGTGCTAAAGTAACAGCCTGAATCCAGAACAGAGATAAGTTTACCCAGCTCTGCACCTCTTTGTCTGACCAGAGGGACCCAGCAGATGCACAGCCCCGTTTATCTTGCCGCCATTTTTCCTCACGGGCTGATTCTAGGATCTTTTTAAAGTGTGGGGCATTTGAGGGCTCACACGATTCATAAATATGGGCCAACCTTATCATTAGTTATTGATACGTTTTGAATCGGTGAGTGACAGGGGAGATTGTCACAAGCTTTTATAGTCCCAGTCTTTGCAGACTCATCGGACTCCTGTGCAAATGCCATCTGCACGTCGGACCTCTGACCGCCATGCAAAGTTGTCATGCCGCTCCTTAGAGACATGCATTGTAATGTGTTTTACGGCAGATTTCCACAGTCTGCAGATTAACTGTAGACTGCACCTGTGCTGCGTGAATGGCACGGACATTCATATTATAAGTGTATTCCGTGTAAGTTCTTTGTGGGAACATTTCGGAGATTCGGCGAAGAGGGAGTTTGGATTTAAGCAGCGCTTCATTAGGGATTCCCTTCCCAGCAGGAGGCTGGAACGGTGACCTTTCAACACTGAAAACAAACCATTAGCAACGCAGAGAGTTCTGAATACAGGAATGTAAAAATAGCTGCTTTTCATGATCTCCTCCACCAAAATAGACACAAAGCAGCTCCCAGCATGAAGAAAGGGGGTTTGTGTTACCAGGTTACCTTGAAGAAAAAGACACACAGCTCTACATCAGGACCCCGAGAGGTGGAACAAGCCGAAATGAGCAAAGGTCACGGAGTTCACCCTTCATTGAAACATACGTTGACTGCAACCTGCTTTGGAAATATTTTCAGCAACACTTTACTTGACAATCTCATCTATAATGCACTATAGATACCATTATAATGCATTATAATGGTTGGTAACAGCATTAAGGATGTTTTATTCTGCATTATGAAGGTATCTATAGTGCATTATAGATGAGAGCTTCATAAAGCATTCGTAATGCAGAATAAACACAGCTATAATGCGTTATGCCTTTTTATAAATATTTTTTACCATGTTTATAATGCTTTATGAATGTATTATAATGTGTTATGAATAGATGTGGAAAGTTCCGGTCCAGAAAGTGTAAACCCAGACCAACGTTTTATTTCAACCAACCAATTGAGTGCCATATGACTGTGATTCTTTGTACTCAACTGGTTGGCTAAAATAGAATCTTGGTCTGAATTTGGACTTTCGGTAACTGAACATTCCACCTCTGGATATGAATGGGTTCATACGATGTTATAGACATGACATTCGTAAAAAAGTGTTACCATACTTTCTTATATTTTCTTATAAACTTTATCCCGACTTTTTATATGTTTCTGTATTTTTTTAATACTTATTGTGCTAATATTTGTTATTTAATTTGGTTATCCTTCTGCCTCATTTATTACACAGACTGGAGTAGTCACAGTTTCATTTTCCTGCTGGTGCACCGCTGCATTTAATGCACGTGACAAATAAAATCTAGAATCCTGAAGTAATCATAACATCTATTAACTGCAAAACAAAGTGTGTAAACCGCCCCCAGTTGCAGGATTATTGTAGCTAGTTTGTTTACTCAATTATTCATTTCAATTTTTCACTATTATTCCTACAACATCTTTTCTGCTTTATCTCATGGCCTGCTGAGAGACTGTGGCTGAAAATACTAGAAGTCAGCCCAGCTATTGAGATGCCTATAATCTTCCACACTTCCTGATAATGATACAGCCGTATGAATAAGAAAGACAGTCGTCAGTATTTTTGTGAGATTCTGGCAGATAACTGGCAACAGCCGCTAACTGTAGCCATGGGGGACCTCGATGGAGACTGTGGCAGCAGCATTTTAGCTGAGACCAAAACGTGAGTGGATCTGTCTACAACACCATGCTGACAGGGCGTTATTATCTCAGGTGTCCAGCACTCCCATTTCAGACAGAGCAGTGGGAAATATTATGCAGAAAAGGTCTAGTAGGACAAGCAGCCATGACAGTGCCACAACAGCCGTTTTGAGGTGCGCTTACTGTCTAGTAGCTGCAATATCCTGCCTGGCAAGTCACCATACCTCTTCCCCAACTGGGCCATACCAGCGAGGCCTGTAGGGGGCGCCAGAGAAATCACCAAGATGCCAAATTGCAACTAAATAGACCAGATGCTACTTTCTGTCCCACATACAATCTCCTGAAAGAAAATATTTGGCTTTGCCTGAAAATTTCACTTGGCAGTTTGACTAAATGCATCAGGACTCCCTGTTTCTGGCTTCCTCCTCTAGTGCGTTTTGGGTTGCATGTCCTGGTGTTCAATGAGTCCCTTGGTCAACAGGGGAGGGGCTTGCGTTCCACTTCATTAACCAATCACAGTCTTTGTTGTATGACATCACAGTATTAATTAAATACAGTGTTTTCGGTTAAGTGGCAAGGTGCACAGATTTCAGACGAACAGTCATACAATGAAAACTGTGACTGGCTACAGTAGTGAAACACAACCCCCTCCCCTGTTGACCCAGGGACAAGTCGAACCCAGCAAAATCAGGATCTCCTTGTTGGGTCCTGATACTGCTGCAATAATTAAAGAAATAAGTTGGTAGAGAACTCCATCCATCCATCTGTCCATCCATATTCCATAACTACTTATCAGCACTGGAATGTAGAGTGAGGAAAAATAATATTTGAATGTATGACTTTCATGGAGCACTCCACTTATTAAACATTTATTTTCAAATAGAAAATTGCCTTTAATAAACCCTTTTATTATGGTAATGATGGACGATATTTGGATTCAATTAATATTAATGGTTATTCATAGCAGTGAATATATATGAATAGTTTGATAGTCAGTGGCCTCAAAAGAAATGTAAAAAGATTGAACAGCAGATAAATGGCCAAAGGGTGGTATACAAGCCATCATGAATCATTTAAGCTTTTAGCTTAAACTTACGTTATGTGAAGATGGTGCTTGAAGGAAGGATAAATACCATATTTTAAAAGATCACAGCATTGTGAAAGGTTACAGTATTGCAAAACGTTACAAGATTTTAAAAGATTACACCATTGTGAAAGGTTACAGTATTGTAAAAAGTTACACTATTTTAAAAGGTTACAGCATTGTGAAAGGTTACTGTATTGCAAAACGTTACAAGATTTTAAAAGATTACACCATTGTGAAAGGTTACAGTATTGTAAAAAGTTACACTATTTTAAAAGGTTACAGCATTGTGAAAGGTTATAGTACTGAAACACGTTACACTATTTTAAAAGGCTACAGTACTGTGAAAGGTTACAGTATTACAAAACATTACAGTATTTTAAAAGGTCACAACATTGTGAAAGGTTAGAGTGTTGCAAAAAGGTTAAAGAAATATTTACTTTAACATATAGGACTAACAGTAGAACAATAGATACATCAGATCAGAATATATCTATAAAAAGAAGGCAAATGTTTGATGGTAGACAAAAATACTTATTTAATCAAAAGTACTTATATTGTCCAATGTGGTTGTAAAATTTCTGATCTTTTTATTGTTCTTCAGAATTATTACAGTTCTCCACTAAATATTATATTGTCCATTAGTACTTAACAGCTAAAGACCTTTTATAGGTAATTATTGCAAAATTGCATAGCATCTTCCTGAAGAAATGACTGATGGCTGATTATACATTTTACTCGCACTCACAAATTCACAGATGGAAGATTGAGATAATGAAACTGTGTCATTAACTATTACGGCAGAGAATAAAAAGCTAAGAACACAGGACCCACATTTTTATAAAGGTATAATGAAAAAAAAAAATCCAAAAATAATGACCTCAATGCCACCAATGTATAATTAATCTGGGGTTCTTTTAATGCAACTTATTGTTTTGATTACCAATTTTCAGTAATTATTACTGAATAATTTTTAAAAAAAAAGTATGAAAGAAATGCATTGATACTACTGGTATTGATATAAAGAGAACATTGGCTAAACATTTAGAGGAATTAACTTGTTTCCCATTACCAATGTGCAATAAAATAGAAAATAATCAAGGACTGTAATTAAATGATCCAAAATAAAAGGATTATTCCATTATTCAATGTATTGAAATTAAAACATACATATACAGTTGAATGCCAAAGAAAATACCTTAAGGCATTAATTGAGATAAAGGCAGTCATTACACAGTTTTCTAATGGAAAACCAGTTGATTTATTGTAAAATAAATTAGCTTCTCATTATTCTGAGATAAACATGCATGTCATTTTGCCAGTCTCTCCAAAATACAGCCGCAGAAAAAATTAAGGGACCACTCTATATTTTTAAATAAATTTGCATTCTTAAATTGCGGTTTAATTCCAGTTCTGCTGGACGAAGGCTACGCTGAGCATCAGGATGCTTCAACGTTCAAAATTTCTAAGACAGCAGTACACAAGAATAAGGTGAAGCAGGAGACACTGGGAACAACCAGAAGCCAGACAGGTGAAGGGTGGAAATGACATTCTAATGGCAGAGATGACCGTTAACTTATCCGACAGGTTCGCATGAATCATAGGATGACATCAAGTGACCTTCAAAAGGAATGGGACACATTAAGTGCAGGTGTGAAGTGCACTGCTAGGACAGTACGTATCAGGCTCCTAGAAGCAGGACTGAAGTCCTATATAGCAAGGAAGAAGCCCTTCATTAATGAGAAGCAGGGAAGAATCAGGCTGCAGTTTGCAAAAAAAAATAAAATAATAATAATTATTCACAGATGCACATCCTTAAATTGTGAAATGAGAGAAAAAAATATGCTGTGGTCTCTTAATTCTTTCCACGGCTGTATAACATATTAGTATTATTAGTAATATTAGTATTTTGCTATTCAGAAGCCTAATAGGGTGTGATTTGGCATGAGATTACATTCTAATAAACCTGACCAGTCTTCTAAGCTCTTCACTGTATGTTTTGGACATGCCTTATATAAAACATTCTCTTTCTGTGCACATGCCATCATCAAAGCTGACACAGAAGAATACTCTATGGCCTTTTAATCTGTCAAGACAGAATTCACTCTCAGTTTTCACACAGCAGTCTTTTTCCCTCTAATTTGTAATGCCAATTTATCAACTCCTACCTTCCGTCAGCTCTGAAACCCCGCTTCTTCTATCACTCTCCGCTCTTTCCCTCTTTGACATACAGTCTCCGCCCTCATTGCTACACGCCTGGGCGCCATTGTCATCTGCATTACCAGCCTCCACCTGCAAGTCAACCTGTTGGTGATGGAGATACCCCACATTCCGTGCTGTTCCCCGCTCTAGCGTATGTTCACAGAGCAGTGTCAGCATCTGCAAATGGCAATAATCCCAGCAGCATGTGCAATGACGAAACTCAAACTCTCCCGGTACATATTGTCTAGAAAAACTTTCAAACTCTTTACTCTGCAAATTCTGAAGCATCCACCTTTACCCCACCAAACTACCCACCCAAATGCTCATCTAGCCTATGATAATCTATTACCTGGACTATAGTTAATCACTCAGTTTATCGCAGCCTGATTATCAGCATGGGCCTTCAGACGCACTGATCTTATACAGCATGTCTTAGCTTATCTTTGACCTGCAAAATGTTCTCATATCTCATTATTCCCAGTGTCTTCAAACCACAGTCTATTTATTTCCCTCATTAGGCCTTAACACTAGAAAGACTGACTGGGTCAATTGACCCAAATCAAACAAAATCACTGCTATTTCTCATTGAAGTTCTTGCTACAAAAATCTGAAAAAAGTTAGCTTCAGTTAGCTTTCGTTTGACAGCTCATGCATATTTTGGCCAAGCATTTGCCGCAAACAGGACGCTTGCACGTGTCACAGGTAGTGACAGTTTTGTTGCGTTTACAAGCGACCGTGACTTGACAGCTGACTCTTCTCTCAAGTTGCCCTGTCGGTGATGGTGTTATGACTATTATGTTATTGTTATTATGACTTGGTTATCTAATTCATTTGCATGACATTACGTCAATTGACCCAGTCAGTCTTTCTAGGTATATACTGCTGTAAAATACAAATTTCACCAGCAACTTCATTTGTGTTACCATGTTCTGTTCAAGAATGATAAAAAAATAAAAGTCCGATTTTTTCAGATTTTTGTAGCAAGAACTTCAATGAGAAATAGCAGTGATTTTGTTTGTTTTGGGTCAATTGACCCAGTCAGTCTTTCTAGTGTTAAGATGTTGATTTTTTTTTTTTTGACATTGAAAAGATCTAGCAGTGGCAACATTAAAAAATATTTCTTCCATAAAACTGAACCAGTTATCTTGTTCTAGTCAATAACAGTCAGTAAAAGTTATGTAGTGGGGAACGGATAATGCCAGGGATAGTATCTGAACTGGAAATGAGTGTATATAAGTCATAAACATCTATTCAATACTGAATGACGTGTCAGACTCATTGGTCGATTTTGGAGTGACAGCTGTAAGTGTTCTCTTTATTGCTGGTGAACAGGACTGCTGTAGAATGGACAATAAACAGGTCAGGTTAGGGAGCATGCACTGGTACAGCGCCCGCCACACGATGCAACACCTCCAGATCCCAGTTGGCGACCCCCCCCAGGTCAACTCGCGGCCCAGTGCCACTCTCCAGAAATGGCTGTCTGTCTGCTATCTGGCACTCCCTGAGCAGCCGCTCATTCAACATAAAGTCAAACCAATGGTACCCAAGGATTCTCCTAAGAGACACAGCACCAGAGGAGACCAGTCTTCGTCTCAGGTCACTGGATGGTGTCCATGTCTCGCAGCCATACAGCAAGACAGGGGGCACCAGGACTCAACGCTGAAAAGAAACTAGCCGTGCCAACTTTTAAAATATTTCTTCCGCTAAATTTACGAGGTAAACCAATAACAAAGGCTTGGATTGTAAAGTACAAAAACACTTACTAACTCCTCCTCCAAAAAGTTACTTGTGAGCACAGCACAGTTACATCTGATTACTTTTAAGAAATTAAGCTTTATTTGCACATTAAAATGCTTCTTTTTACGAATCCCATCCTGCTCTCCTTTGGGGCAAACACAACAGATACACTGTGATGAGCAAGCTTGGAGTCTGAGTGCAGGGTTGGGCCATTTATGTGGTGCCCCTGGAGCATTTTGGAGGGCTAAGGGCCTGATGGAGATGTGACTATTCTGCTGAGGACGGTAATCAAACCAGTGACCTTCTGCTCATGAGCAACAGAGGTCTAACCTGCTGAGCCATACAGCGCCCCCCCTCCAGAGAGTAAAATGAAACCTCCTTCCTGAAAACATGATCCAGCAGATCTGTCGCATCAGGAGACTTTGCCGAGGTTCACACATGGCTCTGAAGTGGAGTGTCCAACTCAGTCCCCCTTGGCTGCTGGCCCCCATCGGAGCTAGCCCCCGCTTACACCCAGCCCCCGCTTCGCACCCGGCCCCCTGTCAGCCTGAGCAGATGACCCCATTGGCATCAGATCCCAGCATCACCTCAGTGTCTGCATTATGTAGAATGGGCTACAATGTCATAATTACCCCTACGATCTCCCAGCACGGCATAACCTCGGCAAGAAAGCACAAGGCCGCTTCTGGAGACGTGCTAACTCCTGGTCAGAAGGATTTCCAGCCCTGTCCTTAACCTTAATGGTCTCCACAACATGAAAATACCAGGTTTTTATCACATTGTGGGGACATTTTCATGGGTCTATACAGTGCAAAAACCAGTAGGCAAGCAAGGTAGGAGTATATTTTATATTTCTCCCACCCTCCTGGATTGGTCAGCCTTGGGAGAGATTGGATTGGGAGAGAGATCGGACTGGGAATGAGCGACAGAGCCACATGATCGCCTACCCACTACCAGCATCATCCTGTGACAATGCATCGATGATTCGAAAATAAATTGTGGATAGCAGGAATAACTCTAAAAGTTAAGGGCTATTTTATAGTCAATAATATACTACCAGCACAGCAACTTTAAAAGAGAGATCTAAAAAAACTTTTAGAAAAGATTATAAGATCAAGATTATAATTATGGTGGAAGGGCAGAGGGACTCCAGTACCACATCCAGTGCATTTGGCAAACTATGGCAGTGATCCAAGCAAATCAACTGACTTCACATTCTGTGAATAGCTGCTGGCTGTTGAATATTGGCTATACAAACCCCAGTAAGCAGAGAATGAGGCTTTATATGAAAAGGACAGAGCCAGACCAATCGCACCGCGAGTAAGTCACCAATGGGAAGAAGCAGCAGATATTCCCGGCTTATTGGATGTCTTTTAGGCCAAAACGAAGGCAATTGGCTGCAGGAAGGCCAGCAGATCGAGATACGGATGCGTAGCTCTGAAAGCCCACGGGCAGCCAAAACATCAAAGGAAGAGAGTGCGGGAGAAATTACAAAACTGTGCATATATAGAAAGACAGGTTATATACCAGTGTATTCAATTTGCTTAATGGGAACTCAACAGCAACAATGATATCAAAACAGATTGCCTTTCTGTTAGGATTTAAACACCTAACATATCTCTAAGTATTCACATAAATATAAACAGGCATGATGTTACCATTTACTGCTCTACTCAATAAAAATAAACAAAGTTTGCAGGCAGCAGAACCAAAGGGGTTATATGTAAATGAAATGAAAAAGCAGCATTAAAGAGAAATTAAATCACTGGGCAATTACCAGCACCTGCTAAGCTGTAAATTCATACAGGGCAATATGCATGAATACAAAATACATATCTCACTGCTCCCGTAAATTTCATAAATAGAGCTTCATGGTAGAATATGGGGGAAGTTACTTCATTGGTCAGACAGTCAGTTGTCAGATATTGTATAATAACTCAAAACAAATAATGCAGCTCGAAATAGTTTCCAAATGGTTGCAGCAACTACTATTAGTCAAGGTTATAGCACAAGAGTGAAAAAAGCTCATTTCCTGTGTCTTGTTGCTCCACCGTAGGAAACTGGGCACTGAGGGTGACATTGTAGGTCACTGATCGCTTTCCCAATCCAGTCCTCGGGGACCCACAGTTAGACACTTCCACCTCAAGGTCAAAAAAAACAAATGTTACATGACATGCATAGGGGAGGCCTGATATTCTCAGGCTAGCACCTTATCCAGAGGCCAAGGGCCCCGATCAAAAAGTAGAGTGGTAAGCAGGGACGCAAACCCTGAACACTGTCCCCACATGAACAAAATAAGCAATATCCAGAGCATTGACTATCAAATATCACTTTGTCAGATCAAAATGAGCACTTTAGAAATGCAATTATAATGGAAGCTACTACTCTCCCCTTTCTGCTGATTTTACTATGCGATACGCCACACTAATTCCACATTCCATGAGAGGTAATTTAATTTCAAACAAAAAGTATTTTTTTTAGCCTGAAACACACTTACAAGGCATGAACCTGATTCTCTAGGGCCACAGATAGAGATTTAATGAAGCCCAGGAAGTTCCCCAGAACGGAGGCCTTTGAGAAGCAGGAACCCCTAGTGCAGGCAGCTCAGCTGAGATGATGGAGCATCTTAAGCCTGGCTGCAGGGCCTCCCGCTGGAGAAACACAAGTCACATGTGAATGTCAGGACGCAACTCTGCCAGCATCCGTCTATTGTGGGCCTGAACGCAATTACATTATCCTCCACCTGAGAAGAATTACTGCGATGGGAAATACAAGACTGTTTTAATCAAGCAGTCAAATTGCACACATACTCGGAAGTCATAATTCAAAGTACATTCACAGCAAATTACACTGGTCCATTATAAAATTAACTGTCTTAATTGAAAGATTTCTCTCAGACCTGGAGGTGTAACGCCTTATATGACTTTTCTGTGATTAAGAACATTCTGATTATCATGCAAGAGAGGTGAGACGAAAAAAAAAAAAATCTATTTACAGCCTGTTATTAATGTTCTGACACTCACATTATACATAAGCCATGCTGTTACTTTGTATTCAACAGTAACAACTATACAACTGTGAAACTGCTTTATGCCAGATCCGTTCCATTATCTGTACAGTCCTTCTACTTTTTATCACTTAGTTAACATGATTAAAGGTACATTGTAACTTTAAATTATTCTTGGGCTTTGCTACATGTCGATGTGGAATGCCAGTTGATTATAGGGCAAAGCTTACACTAATTGGGTACCGAAGAACAGAAAGTGCATGCTCATTGGCTACTGATGAACAGATAGTATATCTTCATTGGCTACCGACAAACAGGCAGTATATGCTCATTGGTCTCTGTCCCATTAGAGACTAACCCATGTGCACATGTTTGTATTACACTGCTGACTGCTGAACCAAGAACTTAAACTATAGAAGGCTTAGTGACTGCCCACCCCCCATGCCACTGTGCCACAACCCACTTCCTGAGATTAGAGAACAGGCAAGGTCACCAAAAAGCACCTTCCAGAAAAACAGAAAAACTCATTACAAGCAACTTGTCATTGAACCAGGAATCATCGAGCGCCGGTTTGTGGGTGTGGAAGTCAGAGAATGCTGGGAGACCAAAGAAGGGAAACTGCAAAAGGCCCCCCATCCCCAGTGGAATCACCTGTTGGGTTTGTCCCTCCAGTGAAGAGAAGGTCGGCCAGCATCGCGACCCTGATTGCAATCTGGCAACTTAGTGAGCCACACCAGCAGGTGAATCTGGCAACCCGCAGTGCACTCACTGACAGTAATCACCATGGGGTGGACATAAAATGCTCAGCATTGATCAAAGGAAAAGTAGCCCTTAAACCCACATTGGGGTGTGGTCATGCTAACAATAGGAAGTAAAGCTATGACTTGGCTTCCAAAATTCGGAAAAAAACATCATAAATACCACAAGGCAAAGATATACATGGTTAGCGGTGTGTTGCTCAGCAGGCTACGATACCGGGCCTGTAATAAGGTTTAAATCCCAAGGTCAGTAGAGTGACTTCATCACAGGACCCATTACTGTCTACTGCTACAGGATTGACTGATCCTGCTCACTCAAATGCACATTGCTTTGGGTGGAAGTGTCTGCTATACAAGTACTGGTGACACACTTGTTACCACTACTGTCACACACCTGCAGGGCTGGAATGCATCTGACATCTGCTCTCGGTGTGTGGGGCTTGCATGCTCTTCGTGCTTCGCTTCCACTGGCCAAAAGCATGTAGTCAGGCTGACTGCTGTTCCTAAATTGCCCATAGAGTATGATTGTGTGCATAAGGACTGGCACCTCCTCCAGGGTGCACCCCACTCCTGTGTCCTATGCTGCTTGGGATTGGCTCCAGGTAACCCTGGGCAGGATGTGCAGGATTGATCTATAAATTCAGTGCTACCCAACCCAGTCCTTGGCAAACCCCAGGCTATCCACCCTTTTGCTCCATCCCAAAAAAATGCAGACTGTCTAGGCGGTCCCTGAGGTTATGAAATTTATTAATGATTTTACTTGTCATTTAATACGAGTGTTAGGCAAACAGAGTAAAAACTGTGCCCTTATACTACATACCGAGGCATGCTTTGGTCTCTCAAGCTGACGTCTATTGGCAAACATCTCCAAGAGTAGAGGGCCAGCCCAAAACCAGAACTCTATATAGAAGCTAAGAAATGTGAAATACTTAAAGAAGAAACTCTATTCGAACAGCGCAGGTCAGAGGAAATCTAGCTTTACAACAAATGAACAAAGAAAGGAACCTTTGCTAATATACCATGGTTTTAACAGTAGAATTTTGAAACCTTAGGGTTTAACAGTGCAAAACCAATTCTTAAAAAAAAAAAATATGCCTACTTAGGATATCTGATGACCTGAGCTTGAGCAACCATGCTGCACGAGGACTGCTTAGATTGAATTCAGCATCACCTGCCGGTTTCAGGGAAAATAAAAAACTGCTGGCTGGATATTTACTATGCCAGTGAAAAGCCAGGAGCTACAAGCCTACATATTTTCTACCCAATTTATGACTCCCGTCAACTAAAAGGCCCCATCTGAAATATGGAGCACGCTGGAAAAACCGAAACACTTCAAGACCTAAAAAGCCAAAATATACAAACAATGACTGCTTATAATGAATGTCCTTTATTATATTTTTACAGATTGGTACCTGTTACTCAACCACACCATGTGTGCGGATGTGGCCGTCCATTCGGTTTATGAGTTACTGCACAGTGTGAATGGCAACACAGACATTCGTCAAACTGCTGCCGCTTCCGTCGCGGTGACAATCAAACCTCCTTAATACCTTCCATTTCATCCAATTAAGGAGTGCATTTAACAAAGAAGAAGTCAATTCTAAATTACAAACTGTGCAGAGGCTGACAAATGGCATTCGGGGTGCAACCGGCTGCAGCAGTTTCTGTGGATTTCGCTGCATACTCTGCGTTCAGGTAAACACAGCGTAGAGATCAGGGTCTGTATTCACAAAGCATCTTAAGGCTAAACGTAGCTACTAACTTGCCGATTTAGGAGAAACTCCTAAAAATAATGGGCGTGTCAGTCCTAAACGTAGGACTCCTACGTTTTTTTGACTAAGAGCAATTCACGAAGCCTCTTAGCGCTAAAAGTAGCACCTACGTCTGCGAGAACTAAGTAGTGGTCGAGGGGACTGCTAAGTCACTAAGACCGACTCACAAACAATCGCAAAATGGCTGCTGTCATGCCACGTTGAAATGTCTTGGAAACATTAAACGGACACTGAATTAATTACTCAATCAGAAGGGAATACTGATCGCGGTGGAGCTTGAGACGGATGCGATAACATCTCCAATGAACCTACCCAAAACTACCCAATCATAGACAGTGGAAACCTCTTATAGTGTTCATTATAACCAATTTTTTTCTTCTTCTTTATGTCACAGGCAGATTACCATCTACCTGACACTTGTATATTTATTACATGATTATATGGTAATGAAACAGATAGCATCACTATGTGCTGAATTTTATTGATTCGTTCCCTTAGTGAATTCTCTTGTTCCTGCGGTCTCGCTCAGGAGATGTTGCATGACCGTTACTTTTCTGAAAAAGGAACTTGGAACATCATGGTGGTGGAACACATACACACACACTTTTACTGTAGGCTAATTTCTTCTTTTATTGACAAGATTCTGCGATCATTGTACTCAATGCTAGACCTGACCTGATTTGGCTTCCTGCTATATAATGCATATCTGTTTGTACAAACACAGACAGCGATTTCAAAATGTGAGGCAGGAAACCGCAACACTGTGTTTTATAGAAGGATCAGTATCAGCAGGATAAGGAGCCTCACCAGTCATACAATAAAAGCAATTACCTGTCAAGGTCCATGCGATTTGTCATGTTGAGAGCAGTGAAACCATTAGCAATTTTCTTATGCTACCACAGGATGGGCAGCATTGAGCAAATGTGTCAAAGATGTTATTTCTTACTTGATACCAATTTGGTGATTCTCCCCATCACACCATTTTCCAAAGTTACATACAGAGTTTCACAATCATACCGCAATTCACCCGTCGATACTGTTGGATATTTATGAAAGTGGGTCTCACCTGGAAATCTTTATCTGCTTGCGTTTCGAGTTTGGCAAGCGGCTCTTTGGTAAAGATGACTGTTCGCTTTGGGAATGGTGAATGCCAGATCAGCCAAGCTCCCCTAATCCTAAACTGAAGTATCACGGTGTCTTCTCCGAATGGCATTTTTGCCCACAGTTCCAAGTGTCTTTGATATAAGTTGTTACCAGGCATTTATTTTCACATTTTAAAAATTTACAATTATTTAGCAGATGCTTTTATCCAAAGTGACACAAGATTGAAAATGCTTGGTTAGCCGACGGAGCGAATAGGAAGTCACTGTACTGACCATATTTAACAGAAATGTGTTATTTTATTTTATTTTATTTTTTTTATGAATTAGAGCCATGTTTCATCAAAATGCCACAGGAAGTCAATGTACTTTATGTGTATGTGACTGTATGAGTCATGTGGCAAACTTTCACTGGTACACAGTGCAGAGAACTTGAAATAACTGGATTTTTTTTTTTTTACTATAAGTCCATATTCAATGAAATATTTCCAATTATACTTTATCTGCACCCGATCCTGTGATTCTTAGTCGTGATGACCAAATGAAGTTTCATGAGCCATTTGCTAGATGGTGCTCCTGGTTTGCTTTGGGGCCTGCTTTGAGCCCTTTTTTGAAAAGAAAGCGCCATCTAGTGGGGTCAGAAAATACAGCATGCGGTTCATGAAACTTCATTTGGCCATCACTAATTCTTAGGGCACTGGATAGTGTATAGTTGAGGGCACACCCATACACGACAAAGCACTCACATGCAGTTACACTTTCCAGGTAATTTACCTTTTCACTAGCGCACCTGACCAGCCCACCTAGCCTGGTAGTACTTGAGGAAACCAAATTGCCCAGAGGAAGGACACCGAAATAGAGAAAATACATAAATTCCACACATGGAACCCTACCTATCCCTAAATGCAAACTCATTTTTTTGTGTCTCAGTAGATTTAAAGATTTATCAGCTGAAGCAGTTTAAGTTCTAAATCCTGGCATGTACCTTTGTGATTCATTGACTTAACTTATTCATAAAACATTATGAGTAAATTGTGCCCATGCTTGTGGTTAACTGCATTCCAGTCTCCACTATGCTTTTAAATTTTGCATTCACTGTGAGTCAAGAGCCATTATTTTTTGCACAACCTCTGGTAATTTGCAAATTTAGGCTTCGTCATTAAAAATCACAATCTGTGAAACAGCCTCTAAACTGAAGAAGTCTCAAGTCTTCAGTATTTTCAAGTTACTGTACCAGCATCTAGTGCGAAAAGCTTCATCCTGATGACAATAACCATCAAAGAGTAAATGTTTTACAGAAAATTCGATTAGAGCATCCCTTGTAATCCCAAAAAATTAAAAAAATAAATAGGTCCCATAAAAACGGACATGGATCATTTCCTGTTCTGCTGCTGTTATGAAAATGACTCGATTTTTTACGACCAAGAAAAACTGGCCCATGGTTTCTATAGCGACACATTAGTGTAGCCAGATGTTATCTGTGACCTAAATAAAATGATGATGATGATAGACACAAAAAACTGTGTAAACCTATGTTAGGAGATACAAAAATTATATTGCAACTATGATCATACAACCCAATTTGCTTCTTATCAGGTAAACAATGTGTTAATCTTCCCAGTTTAAGAACTTTGAAACAAAATACCAATTGACAAATAGCATATTTTAGTATCCATTTTTTTTGCAGTCAGCATAATACAATTTAAATCAAAGAAATAGCACTAAATGTACGAGTGAAACACTCAGAAAGAGGGAGAATTTTTATTTTTCAGCCCGAATTTCTAAATTAAACACATCCGCTGCGAAACGATATTTAATCATCACCATTTTACTGCTTGGCAAAGTTGTGTGAAACTATTACCAATATATTTCTCGAAATAATTAATCAAAAAGGCTGAATTAATTATTAATCCCAGTAAGATTTATACTGCATGTTTTTCAAAGAAAATAATTAGACCAGAAATCTATCATCCATTTTTCTTTAAAATGCAATATGCATTTTATATCTCTTTCACGGGAAAAAGAATTCAACTTACTTGTTGGTGTTACTTAAATAAATTGTGCTGATACAATGTAAATGTATTAGTTTTTATGCATAATTCTTTGAATGAACTTAACTGAATCATGGACAGCGGTTCCACACAACTTGAATGGCTATTCTGAAAATTAAACATTCTTTTTTAAGTTGATGCAATTCTGAGAACAGAGCATAGTTAAGTTAATCTCACTAAATTTTCTTGTGTCTAATTAAACCATCTTAATCACTTTCATTCAAATTAAATTAGGTATATAATCTAACAGCGGCTGTGGTTTACCCCAGGGGTGGTATATGTGTTGATGTAAGGCTGTTTCGATTACCAGGGCTCTGCCTTGCGGCTTAATATGTATGGAAAGATGTGCAACCTGTGACGTCCCTTTTCTGTGCAGTTCCTGGAACCGCACACTAAGCTGCAGGCCAGTGTGCTACCCAGTGGTTTGCAATGGCCTCCCTATGGGGGCCCTGTGAGATGCATGGCTGCTACCACTATGGCTTGCCTGGAGGGGGGGTTGTTTTGAAAAAGAAAAAATAAACAGGACTGATTATCCTTTGCTGTAAGTACATATCCTGCACCTGACAGCTGAAACCAATCATGCAAGAACAACACATCAAGACATGATGTACTCCTGATGTACTGCATACATTGAAAAGAATCCCCAAGGGTTATTTAGACTCTACACACCTATAAGTACCACTGCAATACCAAAGGCAGAGGCAATGGACCGACTGGCATATACCAAATACATCTGGCAACCTAAAGAACTGAAAAAAATAACTAACAGGAAAGTGTGGTAGACTAACATCCATGACACAACATCCTCCATCAAAATGGGCTTCTAAATATCAAACATTAAGCATTATGCACTACTATGGCCACTAGGGGAGCTCTCACCTTTTCTCAGTCCTCTAAATAATGTTATGCAGACTAGCAACCAGTTCAGTAGGTTTAATTAGAGTTGAGAAAATTTGGTGAGATTAACTCATCTATGTTCTGTTCTCAGGACGCAAACTGAATGCATTAATGTAAAAAGAATGTTTCATTTTCAAAATACTGATTGAAGTTGTGTAGAACCACTGCACATGATTCAATTGTGTTCAAAGTAGCATGTTTTTTTTCTAGCAAAATTGCATTCTAGTCTGCAATACACTAACACCATGTTCCAATGTAAGCTTAAAAATAGACTTTTCTTAATATTACAGTTATTTTATGAGCATAAATCAGTACTGACTTACACCTGCCATGTGTAGCTCTTTCTGTCATTTGTGTTACACCTATTATCATCTTATCTGGCAACAAATATCTGCAACATGGAGTGTGAGTGTGGTCAATCTGAAAACCCATATTTGGCCTAACAGCACAAATGAACTCATAGTGCAGAACATGCTGATGTTTCTCTGCAGAGCTTTGTCTTAGATTGCATTACTTACAACCAGTAAAGTCTCAAGTTGGAAAAAAAGGCCAATACTGCCCACAAGTGGGAACCACAAGACAAGAGACATTCACTCATGGGCGTAAATCACGGGGTGGGGGTTGTAGCCCCCCCAATAAATCAAAACCAGCTAATACAACCCCCCCAATAATCATGTTTCCCCCATAATGGGCGGAGACCTCAACCACCCCCCCCACCCCCGCCCCCAATGTTCCAGCAAAAGTTACGCCCTTGCATTCACTAAATACTGCATTTTGTGCATTGCCGAATATATAAGTATACATCTTCCTGAAATATGTCATAGATATCATCCAAGTGACTATTTCTTTAAATACATTTGTGTTGGTATTACAAATTTAATTTGATGACAGGGATGGGAGAAAATGTGAAACTGCAAAGTGTCGATCAATACTGTAGCAAGTGGCTTAAATTATATACGTGAGATATCCTATGAAATAAAGTAGCAAAATTTGATCAAATATGGGTCTCTTTGGAAAACCAACCCTGCAAAGCAATTAAGCAACACAATTTTAACAACTGCTTTAACAACTCCATAGTTCGGCTTGTGAACTGTTAGTACACCAAAACAGAGTTTATTTCTCATATACTTAATCGCTCTGTCTGCTCCTCTAAACCAGCAATACACCACTTTTCTTGAATATGATTGATATGCTGAGTCTCTTTTTTTCTCGGTTTGAGCTAGTAAGCTCCTCTTGTTCGACATAAAGGAGAATTGATTTTAAACAGCCCACGAAGCCTTGCAACTGTGCCCCAACTTTAAATGTGTTGCAAGCCAAGAATTACTTCACTGGCAAAGAAAGTGCGAAAGGCCACTGTTCACGTGCTAACTACCACAGTTGTCATAAGAACAATTAACCTACTTAAATTGCCCTGGTTCCGCCCTATGCTTGAACAGTGTATTGTAAGATTGGCATCCAAGCGAATGGGACGTATCAACCCCGTTCCGTGGTTCGTGCATACAGACACCCCTATAAGTATTCGTTCAAGAGTGATGTGTAGTAAATGGTTCTGACAGCTTGACAAACGTGAAAGAACCCATTACTGAAATAAGTCGTATTGCATTTCAGTATCTACCCATGTGAGCCACGCGCATGCTCAAACTGGCTTCGTATTTAATTCAAATGCATCATGAGAGACACGCGATTCTGTTAAAAAGTTATAATGTTTAGCTTTTCAGTGAATTATTACGACCACTTCTTCCCGATTTTTACTTTTATCTTCGTGGGCAGTCTACGACTCTCCAAAGATGTTTCTGCGTATTATTAATAAACGAATTGCACATGACCGTCTTTAACATATCAGTTCAACTGATGACGTATCAGTTCTGCATTTTATATTTTGCATATTGCCATTTTAAAAGCACCATTATAAATAAAAGACACTGTATGAAGCTGTATGTTTATTTTTCTTCATCCATCCAATGCGGATGAGAAATTGGGTCAGTGCCCTCCCTGATGCAATCAGGTTGCTGTAATTCCGATTTCCCCCAGCAGATGTCCCAGCGAGACCAAGAAAGTTACTGCCACGCATTTTTTTTTATCAAAACTATTTTCTAGGAAATGCAGGTAGACGACTCAGAAAACCGAATTATTTTCATAAAATGGATGTCACAATATCAGATAAGAGACTAGTGAAACTGACCAGTGAAAAGCAACAGGGACCATGTGGGTAATGCTTACATGTGCAGCGCTGCGGCCGCGCGCCTTCAGCAATCCAGCGTTACTGCATGTATTTTTTTCTGGTCCAAAGAGCAGTCCGTGCACTTTTTGGTGCCCTTGGTTAACCTCACATCGGCCAGTGAATTGGGGGAGTTAAAACGCCAGGGGTGAATACCTCTGCTTTTTCTCTAGGTCCTGATAACATTTTTAGATTTCAACCACGACACCCAGCTGCTTACAAAACAAAAGGATTTATGTAGTTTTATATGAAATGCTTTTCCCACCTGAGTGGGTGGATAAAAGAGCCAGATCTCTCACGTCATCACTGGCGTGGATCAGAGCTAGAGAGGGAGCGGTAACCCATCCGTTAAGTTCATTAAACATAATAAAGCATGCAACTGCCACGAATAAACTGACTAGGCCTATATGTTTAAAGGGCACCAAACACGGGCGAGAGATATTAGGCTGACAGATAGATAGATAATCTAAATTCCAAAACAAGTATAATTCTAGCTATGCAAAGCATTTCACTTTCTACATGCCTTTGTTTTCCTTTGTTTAACTTCATAATCACAAAGACCTAATATCTTCCATGCTGTTTAATCGCCCTTGCGATACAAATTAAATGTAAACTGCTGTCTATTTAGTAGGTCTAATGGTTGTTTTGGATCATAACATTTTGTTTCATCCCGCAGTGCTACATATTTATAAACACGCAGTGTTAAACTGTTGCTATTCCTTTACAAACCACGTGAAACAGAAATGGAAAGCTTGTGCTGAATCAACGAAAGACTTCCGTGAACGCTGTTTAACAGGAAGCGTTCCTGCGAATTGCCGATAGCGAAAGGTGAACCCTGAACATTAAATTTCAGGGCTATACAGTTATGTCTCAAAAAGGTCGCCTCACTATTAAACTGCTTACCCTAAACGTACGACCCACTACAACTTAGTATGCAAAATAAAAACAATTAAAAAAATATTCTGGGTATATACTATCAGATGTTGCTTCGTGGCTGTAAATAATCTAAAGAAATGTCAGCACTTTATCCATATGTTCACGAATTACCCCCCAATGGGCGTTCGTAGACCCCTTTTACTGGGGTACGTGGCCCAGTATTTATGTGTTGTGCCCCAGTAAAACACCACGTTCAAATCTTAAAGATAATGGGAGGTAGGGGGGCCTTCCCCCCCATCCCCAACACATGAGTCAGAATAAAACGTGTCCCAGGCGTCTCGGCGCTGCTGACTCATCCAGAAGGGCGGAGATCGCGTTACTCCGGCCGACAGTCACTACCGGAGAGGGCGATAAGCGGTGTAGGTTTGCCAGTCGGGTTTTCCCCACCAGCTGCATCGCAAAGGTTGAAGAAAATCACACCAAGGCACTGAAGGGGTTCCGACCGTGATCTGCTGAAAATTAGACGAATCAGATCAATTCTGTTCTGCCGCAATAGACACAGAACTCGGAAAAGCAGTCAACAGCATTTAAATTAAGCTTTTCTGGTTTGACAGCTGTATTGTATATACGGCTAAATAAACTCGTCTATAAATGCTGAAGCGATAGTTCGGCCGAGAGACGTTTCAGAACACGAGGGAGCAGGGTGGGCGACTGCATCCAGTGCTACACGGATCCGCCCGCTCGACAAGTTTGTGGAAGGCTCGGCCTTTTATCCAGCCCGATCAATGCAAAAGGGACAGTATTTCTTTTAGGACACCGATGAGCCGCTGTACAGTGCGCGCCGCTAGCAGTACCCCGTCATCAGCGCTCTCCATTGCCGCATGTGGATGAGTCATAATCATCCGGCACGTTAACTTCAAATCACAAAGTGCCCTTTTTGTTTGAGTGTCACAATAAGGGAAAACCCAAGTTACTCTTGAGACTGATTTACTTTCCTCCATAATAGAGATGATTGTGGTACACCTATTGTGAAATGCTTGCCACTTTTTTTCTTACTGCGTGGTTGCTGCCAGTTTAGATTTCTATCAGGAGAGGTTTTTTTGTTCTGGTCGTTTAAGTACATCGCATGAGGCTGGTTCCAAGGATATTGTTTTATATATACGTCATTTCAGAAGGTAAATGGAGTAGGTTTCAATGCTATTTTTGTGACATTGGCTATTAGTAAATTGGCTCATGTATGCCAAAGGGGATTAAGAAATAAAAAAGCAGATTATGTCCATTATTTCCTACATTGTGTTTCTAGACAACACAAGTCACCAAAAAATCCAAATTG
The DNA here is from genome assembly GCF_048594095.1 of Paramormyrops kingsleyae. Lineage (NCBI taxonomy): Eukaryota > Metazoa > Chordata > Actinopteri > Osteoglossiformes > Mormyridae > Paramormyrops > Paramormyrops kingsleyae. The sequence continues at coordinate 7,439,489 of NC_132819.1, read as the reverse complement.
GACATATCTCAGAGAAATAACTTCCTATATTTTTGCATGCATCCTAACTCATGCAGTGGGTGAACACATTGAAAACAAGACATTCTGATAAGCGGGTGTGATTGTTTCACCGAGTCATTTACTAAGATGCAAAGGTCAACTGAAATGACTCAGAGCATTTCCTGTGTTTTGTGAAGAATACAGCCGGAACGGTTTTACTACAGCAAATAATTCAATGAAAGGTCCCCAAAGATCACAGGTTAACACATTACAAGACAGCTTTTTTTGTACTGAATATGCATGACTGGGCGGCAGGGCCATTGCGAATAACCTCTTACGATCATGAGTAAATTCCGAGATCCTTTCAAAATGAAGGGGATAACTTCACTGTACAACAGAATTCCAGTCATAGACTTCAATTCTGTGCTTCAAGTAGCTCAAAGCATCTGATAACTAAAAACTGAGTTATCACATTTCAAAATAATAGCATGAAAACTGGTTATAAAATGGTCAGAGGAAGAAAATTCCTCTTAGCCACTACTAGACATGCTGTCATGCTGGATGAGGAAAGGTGATGAGTGATCCACACAGAACCATGTTCCACCTTCTCAAGTGAACCACTGAGTCATCAGTTGTGTAAGACCTACAGCTGTGTAGCTGGGAGTAGTACTTAAGTGTGAACCTTTAGGAGAAAGATGTGACATTTAGTAACTTATTTAACCAGAATTTCTACCCGCACAACTGGGTAAAATCTAAAACGAAATATCTGTACTTAGTGAAGGGAATGGGGGAGGGGAAATCCGGCGAGTCACTTTCTGCGTACTCCAAGGACAAGCGAAGGAGGTGAAATCTGCGAGAACAAGCGGGACCAAGGGCCTCCAGTGCAAGCTGGTTCAACGTTCCTTACTGGCACATTTGGCAGTGGAGTCTTCATGAAGGCTTCAGTCCCTTCAAGTCAAGCATAATGCACTTTTAAAAAACTGAAAAAGAAAATATGTATATGCACACACGCACACCTTTTTGAGGACCGTCCATTCCTTTGTATTGGAAAAACGTTAATCCCAGCAATGACAACCTTAACCCCTACCCAGTCCTAAGCTTAAATCATGAGTAACCAGACTTGACATTTAGATTTTTGATTGCAGTAAGACGTAAAAAAAAAAAGTTTCCCCTCATGGAGATGAAGAAAAAAAAAAAATGTCCCCACAACATCAAGATAACAGGTTTCTATGACATTGTAGGGACATTTGGTCCCCACAACATTTTATATATATATATGTGACACACACAGACACACACACACAGACACACAGACACACACACACACAGCATAAGGGTTTTTAAATGACCAGAGCATGTCCATTTTTGTGATGAAAAGCACTGCCCAAAAATATTCTTCCAGGATAAGAGATTATGTATCATTTTCTGATATCAGGTGGCCAAGAACAGACATTTCTGTCAACCCAAGCACATTTTAAAAGCAGAAAAGTTCATTTTATTTCAAAATTTAAAAGCAATAAGAATTGGGGGATGTTTTAAAAAGGGAGAAAAATGTATAGGTCTATAGTAGATTCTCCACCATCCCCCTTCCCAGCTATTAGACCCTTAGACACCACACACATGTTATTGGGGGGTGGGGGGGGGGGGGGGGGGGGTGGCACAGCATAGTTGCAAATATGTCCTATTGCAAACCCCCACAGGAACTGTGATGCAGTGATGAATAAGAAGCTAAGAGTGCCAGGTGTCTTCCTGTGAGGAACAGAGAAGCTCTGTGGGGCAGCGGCAAAGGGAAGCCTTTCCAAGGTAGACAGGGGCATCAAATAAAGGGGAGGGGGTGGGACAGTCCCCCAAAAAACCAGGACAAGAGGTGCCATGCCTGGTAAAAAACAGACCATATATAAACCCTAGGGGAAAAATATATAACATACTGCATGAGATCAAGTTACTTTCAGTTAAAAAAAAAAAAAACAAAAAAAAAAACATAATATGTAAGTTTCCATGTTAACAGAAAACATGGGGCATTCAATCCATTCGTTTGGATCACTGATATAATTTATATTTATAGTTACATAAATATAAATTTATAAAGATGCTATTACATTTGAAATATCTATACCATTGTTCATTTTAAGTATACAAAGTTTAACAAAAAAACCCTCCCATGATTACACTGTTTACCAGGCAGAACCTGTGTCAGGCTCTTGCCCACAATTAGACATTAGGGCAAGCAGAAAGGGCCTTCCTTGTGCTTTCAGCTTCTCATTCAGCTGGTGAATCCATATATTAAAACAAAAAACAAAACCGACCTTTGTTCCCTGTAATCGACTGCCATGAGAATCATCACTTTAATAATTACAGTTGCAGTTTTTCCTTTTGCATTGCTCCCTAGTTGCTGAGGACCACCCTACTGAATGCAGCAGTTGTGGCCGTTGGTTTCCTTGAACTTGAGACGCATCTTGGGCCGGTATTTCTCGAGGTAAAGCAGTTGTTTGGAGTTGAAGGCTCCACGTCGCTTCCTAAAAACAGAAGAGGAGCGAGCGGGTCATTTAAAATTCATTCACAAGTGCGTGAATCTTTTTGCACCAGAGCCAGATCCACTTACTGTCGGATGAACTGCACAGCGTCCTCGTACTTCATCCCACACTCAATTAAGGCCAGAGCCACCAAAACAGGTGCACTGAAAAAAAAATAAAGGGAGGTGAAGATCAAGAATGTGGGTTGGAGTTTGGCTCAGCATTCCTGCTTGTCATATGAGCAAGCTCAGTTACCCTACAGGCCCCTCAGATAAAAATAAGCTTGACATCCATGAGAAAAGAGGAAGTGCATGTTATAACACTCCATAAATGTCCCATAAACTGGATTAATGGGAAAATTCATATTATACATTGACAAATAAGAAAATCTGGCAGCTAAGAGGATTCAATAGTAGTTTCATATGATGAAGAAATGGATTATTTTAGTTAACTACCATCCTGCTGCGACTAAAAAATTGCTGAAATACTGTCAGCCTGCAGTTCCCCTTGTGTACACTACTTTATATTGGACACTAATGTCACAAAGGGAAGGCCAAAATCATGAAACATCTTCAGATGTATCTGACATTAAAAAGCCATTTCTGAAAGCCATCTCACTTTTTTTTTATAAACACCTATTTTAGATTATTTACAGCTATCCACATGGCAGTCAGGTATTCAATGCTGTGACTTTCAGTCTTAGGGAGCATGCAAGCACATTCACCTTCCACCATTCTACAGGGGACAGTCATCCCAAACACCTGACTTCCCTCCACCTGGTACAATTGCTGTACATACCGGCCTAGTCCTGCAACACAGTGCACAGCAATGCAACATCCTGGCTCTTCACGGAACTTAACCTTCAGCAAGTTCAGCCAATCATCAACAACCTGGGTTGGGGGAGGGGCACCATCATCAAAGGGCCAATCCTAGAAAAGAAAAATTATATTTCAGGGCACTGAAAAGAGAAATTCCCATATAATAAAATGACAAATGCTTCAATATGGTTACAAATAAGACTAATAAAATACACACTATAAAAAGAATGTGCTACCCAATTGAGCAATTTCACAAGACGTTTAAAAACGTGACTAAAACTTCAAATCTAGGGGAAAGATTACAGGGATTCCCAACCAAGCAGGACTGTACCATTAGTGAAGCAATCATTCTTTGCAGAAATGGTTGCCACCATTTTCCAGTGTTATCCAGCCAATGGGGGTAATCACCCGAGGTCAGGTAACAGTAGGCTGGTGAAAGGGTTATCAAAGTGCATGTTCATAGTGAGGTGTTCCACAAAGATTTGTAGCATGAAGTATCATGACAATTTGAATAAGAAGTGAAACAGATGAAGGAGGGAAGAGAGAAATAAAAGGATCAGCACCTCCTTCAGAATGTTCCCCAAAGACATCTGGGTTCATCTGCAAGTCAATCATTTTGGTTTGTCACTAAACAAGAACTAAGCCATAATCTCCACAGGCCCCGAGGATAGTGGGTGACATGCAGTGACAGGCTAACACTGCAGGCTGCAGCCCTGGGGGTCTGGCCCTGGAAGTCACAAGCTGTATTGCCTTGTGCAATGTTGACATCTCTTTTCTCACGGGTCTGACTTGGGCACCCAGCCACACTGGGGATTGAGGAAGAGGTTTCTGGTCTCGTGCCAGACTGACACAGACCTCCAGGAGGGAGAGTAAGATAAAGACCGACATGGCAAAGCAAGAAATGGAGGAAAGCAAGCAATGTTGCCATCTGAATAAAAGAATCGCGGGAGTAACAATTTGCATAATTGAGAGACACTGGTTTTGTAGTATTGCCATCATTTTTGTACTTGACATTCATCACTTAATGTGATGGCCACATTTGCCCAATACAAATACAAAGGACAGTGATGGAAATCAACCAGACAGTGATGGTCTAGAGCAGGGATATTCAATTCAGGTCCTCAATTCCAAATACAGGCCTTGTTTTCAGTTCTCCCAGGTAGTTAGTTTAATAATTACTGATTCTGATTGTTCAGAGGCTTCACACCTGGCTCACAGGTGAAGGAAGGCTGGAAAACCAGCAGGGCTCGGCGCTTGAGGACCTAGAGTTGAATAGCCCTGCTCTAGAAGGATCCCAACCAGCAACACCCATGTCTAACCAGGAAATGTAGCCACCGACTTCATGCAGATTTTAATGGAATGGTAAGGAAGGCTCTAGACAAACAGGATTCCTGGAATACCCATTGTCAGCTGTTTACCTGTAGTAGAGGCTAACTTCCCAAAGCTCCCCAGGCTTTGAGTATACATATAAAGAGCTGTACACCTCAAAGGCACGCACACACCCAGTAAAAAGGCAAACATCAAAACATACCCAGCACTTCATGATAGATAAACTAATTCAAATAACCTGACATACCCAAGAGTGCCTTTGAGGACCAGGTCTTAGTGAAACTGCTACAATGCCACAAGTCAAAGTTCATTGCGGGGAGGGAGCTGAACTCACCCTGATTGGACATCTGCGCTTACAGAACAGTTAAAGGAACAGGACCGTAACCAGTAACATCGCAGCACAATGTGAGCCCACTTTGTATAGGTGCACAACAGTAATCCTGTTCACTCTGCCGGCATATTTACCTACATGAAGGTGCGGCTGCGGAGAGAGACTGAGACACTGTGTCCATGCTTATGTCACTACGGTAAATAAGCAGGCTCTTTGAATGACCTCCAACTTGAGGTTAGGCCACATTCCAGCCTTGGTCAGGACACTTAAGCCATCTCTCCTAGATAGAAGTCCACGAGCAACAAAAGCCACCCTGTGTTCATAATTAAGACCATTTTCAAACAGTAACAAGTCCTCCTAAACTCCCCAGAATCACTTATTCTCAGAGGTGGAAATTTCAGGTCCAGAAAGTACAAATCCAGACCAGGATTTTGTTTCAACCAACCAGTGGAGTACCGTGTGACTCTATGCTCAACTGGTTGGTTGAAACTAAATCCTGGTCTGGATTTGTACTTTCTGGACCTGAAATTTCCACCTCTGCTTATTCTCCCTCAGAAGATGCACTGCATAAGACATGCCATAATGAATTTCAGAACAGCACTGCAGAACATTTCACTTACTGTTCAGAATGTTCATAAAACAAAAAAGTGAAGGTGTGTGCCCACTAACCAAGATCCTGCACGTGAAATTAAAGCTGCAGTGTAGGCAGAAAAGGCCTTAACAGCCAGACATTCTGTCCTTATACTGCCTCTATAAAGCAGCACTTTGATGAGCTTACAGTGAAGCAACCCTGGACCATTAACTAACCATGACACCACGCTGTCACTCCGCAGTGACACCCAGCAAGGAGGAGGGCAGGAACCGGCCAAGTAACCAGTGCTGTGGTGGTGGGGGAGGTGCAGGGAGCAGAGATATGAAGGATATAACACTATGGGTTACATCGACTATTCAGGGAACCAATTAAAAAACAAAATAAAAATTACAGGTGGGAGTAAAAACCCAGCATGTGCACATCCATTAATTTGTAAAAAAATTCATAAAGCGTTGAGGGCACCCTCTTTCGTTTCACGTGCATGACACTCCGCTTTACAGAAAAGGCTGGAGGAGAACGGAGGGGCAGCGACACTTGGGCCAGGGCACAGAGTCTCGCTTATGTAGGTCAGTGCCTCCTTGTGAGGTGCGAGTTCAGGACGGCAGCCAAGAAAAACAGAATGGACGGTCGCTGTCCTCGAGTGACCCGGAAGTCGGCAGGGATCTCAAGCAACAGAAGTTCAGACTTTGCGGTGGAAAGAAGCAATACCTTTTCTTGGAAGAGACGTACAATCCATGATGCAGGAATTTTGTAAAGCACGTTAAAACGCCAGTACATTAACAATTAGTGATAAATTCTCAGCGTTCCATCTTTATAATCCGCTTTGAAACCTCCAGAAAGACAAACTCACAGGTTTCCACAGCACAGCGTGTCGGTTAACAGTGGTGACAAACAGGCTACTCACAGTCCTGTGGTCTGTACTACGAACCGGGGCTACTGGCTTATCAGGGCAACTTGTCGGATTTAAGGTAGTCTGGGCAAATTGTAACCGAATGAATATTAAGCCCATTTAAACTGTGGTATCTTAAATCCGACAAGTTACGCCAGTAACCCCGGTTCGTAGTACAGGCTACTGGTCTTGAGTATTTGGAGTTTAATTCAGCTGAGCTTATGGCTAGATTAATATGGACACATTCTGGCCACGATGATACATTCATGTGTTTCTGCACTCAGGGTACTGGAGGTGGAATTTACACTAGGGATGGGCCGATCCACATTTTTTCAGTTCCGATCCGATTCCCCTCTTATACCACAAGCTGCAGTGAGTTCGCAAGACAGTCCAGGTTAGCGACTCCCAAATCACCCATTGCTTTATTTTGTCTCGCAGAGTTGCGTGCGCTTGAAGCGAGATCGTCCATTAAATGCTATTCCCACCTCTCAAAACTTTATTTTACAAAGATTACAAATCACTGTGCTACTGGTTTCTGTTAAAAGCGTAAAATACTCCCAGATCGTCACGTCTCCTTACGCCCCTCGTATTGCGAAGGGCATGCATATGACGTCACAGCTGGCGGAAGTCACTGTACTCACCCACCGAGTAGCAAAAAAGCGTTAGCGTTCGATTTGAATACAGCAAAAACACACATGTAAAATGGGAAAGAGCTATTGTGCGATTGATACAAATAGATTTAACACGAAATAGGAGCCATCTTTTTAGAGATTGCCAAAAAATAAATAAGTATAGGACGTGGATCGGTCACGCATGGCCGATACCCGATCCGTCAAATAGGTCTGGATCAGCGCATCTCTAATTTACACTGAATAATTTTTGCTAAGATTACTTGACTTCATTTGAAAGAACATTAAAAGAAAAATAATTAGCTGCATCTAATCAATTTTTGGCATCTTAATTTTGCCTTTAGTTGTTGAATCACAATGAAATTAGAATTAGGTGTGTTTCAAATGGACATTAAGTTTAGTAAAACACCCCTTCATTACTAACACAAAACACAGCTGCGGCACATTAAATGAGCAGAGTGTGTTCATTTTGGGAACATCTGAAGGAAAATCATCTAGACTCTGATCAGGATCATGATGGAAAAATTGCCATCTTACACCTCTAAGCATGTCTGACACATATCGGCACCAAGCCAAACACTCTCCCAGCATCTATTAGTAATGTCATGCATCCATGCATGGATCACAGTTTCGATTGGTTGAATGGCTTGTAACGAACATACACCATAACACTGCTCTGAAGTTCCTTCTCGGCTTCACTGCTGTGTGAGAACGTAGGCAGGATCACAGAAGTGGGGTTTTAGAGAGAATGTGGGCTAAAGATGTCTCCCCATGTTCAATATCTCAGCCCAGTCTGCTGAGCATGGCACCGACGCATTTACTCTTCACCCGTTAATCCTAAAGACCTAAAAGTCAAGACTCGCATAACCCAATGCTCTAGAAAACAAGCACAAACATACAGGGAAAACGGCCTTACCAGGACTTCAATCCCTTCTTTTTCCACAGGGCCCTTGTCATAGGTGGCCTCACAGACCCGAACCAGGGTGTTCACCTCAAATTTTTTCAGTTCCTAAATTGGGTAGCAAGGAAAGAGGGGTTGGGGGGTGAGACTCAAATGTCATGTGACCTTTTCTTTTTCGCACAACTGAACACTTCATGCCAAAGCCCCAACCACTGTGGTTAATGTATGGCGACTCTTGCTGGACGCACCTCAGTGAATTTGTTGAGTGTGGCATTGGTTGGGTTGTGGGTGATGAGAAACCTCATGCACTCATAGGAGATCTCGACGGCGGCAGGGCGGTTCATGTTGGCGAGAAGTCTTAAAAATATACGTATATATAAAAATAAATAAAATGTCTAAAAAGGGAGACTTTGGCTCAGATGTTTAAGGACTCCTAGTAGACTTTAAACAAAACAAAAAAAAAAAAAAAAAAAAACATACAAGTCGGGAAAATTTGGGTATTTGGACTAGACCGCTAAAGGAACTCAAAAGGTTAAAAAAGGAAATTAAAATTCCACAATACTCCACGGATAAAACAGGGAGGGGGTAGGGGTCAATCCTTCAATCATCCAATCAGATTATTGCAGCAGATTACCCCATTCAGGAGAGGTGTTCAGATTGGCTGATGACAGAAAAGGCAGGCAGTAAACTTTGTATTGGTCGTATTTAATGCCTGATCTGGGGACAGGGGAGAAGTAGTTCTGGCCAAGGACAACGTGTGAATCCAGGGAGGGCAGTGGGAGAAAGCAGCTACAATCCAAGGGTGCTGGTCTTCAGGGAGGCTTCTGGGTGGCGTAGTCCTCCTTGGGGCCGATGGTTCACTCGTCCGCAGAGGCGACGTGCTGTGCCTGGCAGAAGTCTCCGCTGACACTCACAAACGCCATAAATGGGCGGCCAAAATCAACACAGTAACTCTGCAAGAATGAGAAGAGAGGCAACACATTAGATCAGTGTTTTCCAATCTGGTGCTGGGGGACCCACAGCCGGGCCACGTTTTTGTTTGCTCCAAGCTCTCTGTCAGACAGTCCACATTTTTGCTCCCTCCCAGCAAAAAATGTGGACTGTCTGACTCATGAAGGACCGGATTGGAAAACACTGGGTTAGAGGGGTAAACAAAATTCAAACTCATTGCACCAGGAAGCATCAGTATGGAACCCTGAGTTGGGGGTGGAGACAAATTGAGTGCAGGACCAAGGTGTGCAATACATGCAACTATGGGATGTAGCGGCTTCAAAGCTAAAAAAAGCTGCAACTTCACTTTTACTGTCGGACAAATACGTCAAGTACTGTAAATACAGAGGTGTTGCAATTACACAGGGCAACCTCATTACCACAAGGCTGTGCACGAGGTACTTTCACAGAAGCAGAAGCACCGAATACCAGCATAAAGTGAAACAATCACACCAGCTTGAGATGTGATATTTTCCAGTCACTACACCCCGTAAACTGTCTTTGTGGTAACACCTTCTCCGAAGCCACCCATCAAGGACCGAGAACAGCCCCAGTGTGCAGCCGGCCACCTTTACATGCAGCTCGCCGGGAGCTGAACTCCCTGAACTGCAGCGAAGTGTCAAAAGCAGGCACAATTTGAGGATAACGACAGAGCAAAACTTCAAACCACTGGCACCGCTTTCACGGTCCCACGCGTTTCACATGCTTGTCAGAAAGAGCACACACCCCGGACCCAGACAGCTTCTGCCCCCAGAGAATCCACAGCACCCTCCTGAAAAAGAAAGTATGAACCCCATCCTAAAGCAAAAGCCCAGTCACTCTCAGCAGATTCACCCCAAGCAACACCTGTCTGAGGAGCCTTAAAAATAAAAAATACAGGTCAAAGGCTTCAAGAAATATAAAGAAGTCCATTCAAGCAAAAAGAAAAAAAGTGTTTTTGATCTTGATAAAAAGGATCATACACTATGCTATTCATAATCTGTTAGGTCTCCATTCTCAGTGTCATTGCAGGAAGTAACAACTAACAGCACAGTAGTGTCCTTTCTTCACAAAAAAACCCATGTATATGAACTTGTGCAAAACTGTGCCCCAAGACACAGAAACAGAAATATCATATGTACACAAGCACTTACATTCTGAAATACACTAAGAACATGACTGACTGTACAGACAATCATGAAAGGTGGAACACAGCATAAAACTGTTTACTTTTTGTGAGAACAGGGAGGCTGCACATTCAGCCTAGGGGCCCTGTTCCTAAAAAGCACTCACCATTCCATAGATACAAACAGGCCACATTTTTAGAGGCATGGTGTCAATTACTTCCCGATGTCCTTATTGGCTAATCCTTCTCCACTCAGAAGTATTTAAAAAATAAAAAAATAAAAAAGCCAATAGTGCCATTTACGGCCTGATAAACTGAACAGAATATGCAGCAACCTACCTAAATATTTTCCCTACTGAGACATGTCAAACAAAATGTTCACAAACTTCACACTTGCATAAAAGCATATGGCACAAATCCACTGCATACATAATATTAAACAAATTAATGAGTGGTGTGATTATGCATCCACCACTACCACACACACAAGATCCAAAGACCTTTGGCATACCAGCTATCTCAAATATAAGCACAGGGCATGGGGGAGGGTCATATTTAACATGATAAAAATGGCATTTTCATGAAACCCAGAGAACAAAAGAAACCCAAACAAGAGATAAAGTGCAATTCAAAATGAAAAACTGTCCCAAAGGATTCAATATCACCCCCCCAAAAAAATGCATCAAGGATTTTTTTTAAAAGGGTGAATACAATGAGACAGCAATAACAAATGCAAATGCAACTGAAAATAAAAACTACATCTCCATGTACCAAGAGGACACAGTACAGTAGTTTTTAATCTTCACCTTCCAGCATGAGTATTTAATAATTACTCAGGTACAGAAACTTGAGGATGAGGCTATACAACAGAAGCAGTTTCAGAAGCGATGCAAACAACTTGAATGGCAGGTAGTAATGAAAAGAACAGTAATACACTGCAGGGAAAGTCCTGCAGATCCCACACTCATGAATATACTGAATGTAAAATCACTAACTCTTCCGTGGAGGTAAGCTTTCAGGTGCTATGTTCTTCAAAACCTCCAAGCCACCTGCAGAAGAAAAAAAAAAAAAAACACTTCTACATCTAGACCAAGAGGCAGAAGTGGATGACCTGGTGGCAGCCAGCCAAGTCCTTGGCCCAGAGAACAGAGAGTGTGGGGTGGGGGAGATAGGGGCTCAGCAAATGCTCCCACCCACCCCACAGCAGAATTTCCACGAAAAATGGGCTGACGACTGGATCAAACAGGCAGCAACTCCCTTGTGCTACAGACTGACCCAGTTTGCACTGGCTGATGTTTATGGTCACATTGCAGAGGGTTGGGATGATACAGACTCACCAGGCATGGTTACTGCTGGTGAGAGATAATGTGGTTGTTTTTCATAATATGCACAAGTAGGGTTCATTTAATTTAACGTTTAAAAAAATTGAAGGAATACTTAATCCCATAAACGGCTGAACAGCCAGACTCTTAAACCAGGCTCAAGAGCCAGCCAGCCTGCAGAGTTATACTCAGGGGGCTCTATGCCATTCAGGCTACAAGCACCCCTCGCATTACAGTAGTTTGGTCCCAAAGTCCATTTGCTCAACACCTGAGCACAAGGGCATGACTTCATCGGAAGTAATGCCAGAGGAAACTACAACAGGGCAGAGTACAGGATGAGTTTACACTGGCCCCAATTCCACTCAACCAAACCAACTGCCTCTGACTTCCTGTCTCTCTCACATTACCCAAATGCCTAATCATAGGAGGAGAGTTCCAACTCCAAGCACCCCTGCCATGCTGTGGTATTTAGGGACGGGAGCCAGAGCTCTCTATGGCAAGAGAAGTCTCAACAAGCAGCAACATCCTTCTTGCTCTCCCACGTACAATTGTACGCACGTGTCCTTGCCTCAGGAAAGTAGTGAGTCAGTTTCCAGAATGACTAACATTTCATTTACACAACAGCATGTTTGCAAAGCAAATTGTGCAAGGCGGCTATCACTGAGGAGGACATGCAAAGGGCTCTATGACCTAGAGTGATATAAAAACACTAAATCAGAGTTCTACAACATACATGCTAAGCTTAGTTTTTCCCAACACCAGTCATTTCTATAAAGATCATGGCCACCATATCAATGAAGGATGATGTGGTCCTGAAAGAGGGAATTCTGACATCAGCCAGAGCAGGGACATAAGTAGCACATTGCCTCTGCTCAGCGACATGCCGTTCCAGAAGGGGATTAGAATCCCTCATCGTTGCCACAGAGACACCTGGCGCACAGACTGCTCACAGATCTGAATCACTCTTAATCCTCCGGAGACATTAGGGGCAGAACAACACCAGGCCTGTGGGTATCATTAGCAACAGAAACCATCAGCACAGCAGGAAACAACCTCCAACAAGTTGAAGAGGGGCACACTTAGCTCAGCAAGAATGGCAAATGATAGGCATTTCCAAAGCAGATCAAAATCTTGTTTCATGACATGCTGATACAGGGACTGGAGGGTCAAGTGAATTTGCATCAAGGAAACAATTTTACAGGTTAAAATTCAAGCTAGAAAAGCAAATGACTTACCCCTCAATCTACCTACAATGAAACATAAGGCATGTTTCAGGACCAGATCTCTCATCAAAAGTAATTTAAAACTAACCATATCCATAGAAACATCACGCTTTATTAAAACACAAGCCCAGTAGTTCCCAAAAACATGGGACTGCTCAAGCTTGATAAAATCAAACATCATTTAATAGGCAACATTTAGATTTTCTATTTAAAATATGACATTCAATGCAATGCAGGAACCTTTGCGTACAAAAGGATGTCAATCCACTGCTGATGATAACAGAAATTTCTCCTTATCAGTGAATTCACCTAAACCAGAAGCCAGGGACAGTGGAAGGGAAAAATAAGTTCATGAGCACAGAGATGCAACACATCCTACTGGAGCTAACCTTGTAACACTTGATGTGAGGCAGCAATACTACCTGAGAAACTTGTCTGCCATTCTTCCATCGCAACGCTTGGCCAAGATTCTAAAGGTCTTTCTGAGACCTGAGTTAATATGCATTACTTGATCGCTACACTTGTTGAAACAGGTATCTACAGTATCACTGATGCAGTGCTTCAATGCAAACACACAACCAGGTCGATTCACACATACATATGCATTTCTGACAGCCTGCTAATGCTGCTCAGCTATGAGAATGTTTCAAAAGCTCAACATTAAGCATTTTAAACTGTTCTGTATAACTATCTCAAATCGTGCAGTTCAGTTTGTCATTTGAGCCCAAGGTCAGTCAACCAATAATCATCAGATGGGCTGTTGTCAGAAGAGGCAATGGAAAGAGCAATGGAAGTCACGCGAAACAAAGTCAGAGTATCTACAAGGGGCATCAACAAGATGGTGTTCACACCAAACTAAGATGCACTGCCAGCAGTTCTAAACCTGCCAGACCCGATTACCTGAGGGACCACAAATCAAAAGCCTGTTTTGACTCCACATCAACAAACATTTAAGACTGACTGACCCTCATCTGAGATAATTACATAGCTGCTTTCTGTGTTGCTATAAAAACAAAAGGGAGCAGGAAAGTGCCTACCACTTCTCATGCAGAGCTGTGGTAATCACAAAATATGTAAATGTATTATTTAGTGAGTCAACAATGAAGGGGAAGCCAAAGGAACAAAAAAGTGGTAGATGCATAATACCTTAAGAAGCAGCATGATGTCACATCATTCAGGTGATTCACCTTCATTACCAAAATGGACTGACCTTCTACATTCTCACAAACCTGACAATATACAACCCTCAGCAGGACAATAGACCATAGAGGTTGCAGGGGGCATAGAGACCACGCTGCTTCTCTCTACAAAAACAGATTACAGATATACAAGACAAACTAGATACTAAAATGACGCAATGTTGGCCATCTTACTTGATCATAATGGGATTTTTGTAAGAAATTAGATTAACCCTCAACATGATACAAACCGACCTTTGATATGGAAAAGGGTGATATTATCACTTTGCTTGCCTCCTCAAAATGAGGCTCTCATGCTTTGCACTTCATATACTTGAAAACGTTAAGTCATCCAGCATCCTTGCACACCTAACAATGGATTCAAACATGAATCTGTAATCTTGTTTGTTATAGATTTACAATACAGATAGTAAAGTGTGGCTGAAAGAACAGATCAACAAGAAGCAAAAATATGTCCGACAGTCATTGTTTGCAGCCTAGGTCATGTCCCTACTGTAAGCCCCCCCCCCCCCCCCACATATACACATAATATATGGTAGGCCAGGGTAGAATTTGAGGGGGCATACTGGGGAAGAAAAACCACATCAGCAGAATCCAGGTCAACACCACCTTCATGCAACTGTTGGATAGTTTTCTAAGTGCACGTCTGGTAACAAACCATGGAGCTTCTTCCAGTCACCTGGTACAAGGCTCATTTTTTTCACAGTGCAGACACAGCTGTCACTCGCACATACTGGTCACACTCTCTCAAGGGCTGTGGCAGTTTACGATCAAAACTGTTACAAGCCTGCCCCTCAAAGCTCTGAAAAAACTTTAGACATCACCCAGAAAGCATGTCTAGTCTAGCAAGATTCCGAAGAAATAATTTATGATCATGAACAGATTAGAAACCTTCAACATGAAACTCTAGAAATGCAGTTTAGAAAACAAAGAACCCCCAAGTATATGGTACAAACTACTATACAAGGTGACAAATGCAATTCAGCATGCATGCTATATTACAGATGTTTAAAGAAAAGTGGCTCTTTAATTAGTGGCTCAATGATTGCAAAAAGGGGAAAGTGCTTAAGGCCATCTGACACTGCATCAAGTTAACTAGAAAAGTGAGATTTTAGTGTATTCAGTACTACCAAATACAAACTAGGCCATTTGGCACTGAGTTCAGCAACAAAACACCACATGTAAATTCAAATACAAGTGCACTTCTACTGTAACATTGGAAAAATAGTATCCCAAGCCTTAACTGTAAAATTTTGTCTCTCTTAAATGGCACAGATAATTACACTAATAGCTATCAATAAACCTTGGAGCTGAGACAACCATCTACAACATGCATGCATAGTTCCTTGATCTGGGCATTCAGTCCTCCACAGATGCAAGACGAGACCACCATCTACTAGTCCCACCATGGCTCAGTTCGATTGCAATAAATTAGAACCTACTTGAACAGATACATGTACCGTGGGTTCCAATGATTATTTCTACAAGTTCTCCCCCCCTTGTCTTTCAAACTTTACTTTTCAAACTACTAAAAAGCAGTAAATGTTCGCCGTTAGCTATTCAAACTTTAACACGATCAGCTACCAAACTGAAGATAACTCAAATATGATACAAGCGGGAACGTTAGGCTGCCTTGGATCAGACGGATTATTGTGTTCCCCAAAACGAATTAGATGATTTGTACCATATCCATGGAAGGGTACAGAACGACTCGAGTATTGCGTTTTATCATCCTCGCGTGCACTGATAAGCCAGTCTCTAAAGAACGTGTATCCAAAAGGCTACCGCAGCCACAAGTGTCATAAGGTGCCAGCTGTTACACCTTAGAGTCAGGGGCTTAACCTGAATCTTCTTCAGCAAAATAACCAGCAGCGCAAACGGATAAGCCTCGCTGGATAAAAGCCGCTGTGACAAATTACAAGACGCGATAACAGCTTTTGCACTCAAAGCAAGACAGCAGCTTGGACGGCACTTGTGGTGGTGGTGGTGATGGGGGGGGACTTCCCAGTCACGCCTTCACGAATCGGCTTCGCAAGGGAAGGAGTTAACTAGGCCTCGGCGTGCAGGGCAGCCGCTGCGAGCGTCGAAGCCCCGACTTCCAGAGTCGGAGACGCCGGCGCGTGTTACAGCGCTGTTTGGTCCCACACCGACAGGCCGGAAAAAACGGGTTACAGATGCTCGTTAAGCCAAGGAGGAGCACGCCGCCTTCGGGCGTTACGGGACGTAGCGCACCGTACCGTTTCACAACCGCAAAGGAGGAAAAAGGAGGCGGCCGTTTCCACACACCGTCAGCTAGTCATATCCGGGAGATCCCTGGGGGTGCGCCCAACCAGCCCTGAACTGGTCCAGTATAGGACGTAGAAACGTCCTTTACCTGGTCACATACACGGGGACCTCAGATAGAACAAAGGCAACGAGGACGGCGAGCAGCACAGGCACATGCGTGACAGTAACTGACACAAAAGGCAGCCAGCGCGTGCCGAATGTCACGGGGCAATGAAGCCGCCTGAGGAGATTATTGGCATTTTAGCACGATTAGCAATGATGGACAGTAAGGGAGAGAGACAGCGACACACGCTGCCGTTACACATAGCCACCACGGCAAAGGGCTAGTCTAAGAAGAAAGCAGCCAGAAGGTCTTATCTGACTGCGAGATATGGAATACTTAGCATTTGTTGAAGAACAAAAGTCCCAGTTCAGTCTTCAAGCTAGCCAATTATGCTGCTGTGGCAGTATCATTGTGCGGACAGCACCGCAAGTCAAACTCTCTATATTGTACCAAAAAAACAATGTTTAGAGGATACAAGTAACCAAGTGTGTCTTAACAGCCCATTGCGAATAAACGTCAAGCTTCAGAAATACGGAATGACCAACAAACTGCTAACAAAATCCTTTATATTGGTATCACAAGCAATGGCTGCCGCCGCTCCTACTCCAACCATTCACGGCTTGCACGCTAACTGACTGGTTAGCCGCCGTCCCCGGACCAGCTAGTTAAAGTTCACGACTAGCTCCGAATTCATTTTACTCGTTCGGCTAGTATCGTCGGAATGTACTTAAGAAAATGAGCGCGTCGCGTACTTACAAAGAGCAGGCTGTACATTGAAATCCCGTGACAACGACAGAGAAGGCGGAGAGACAGCGATGGGCGCTGCTGGGCCTCTTTTTGTTCCCCTTTTGAGTTCAATGCGACTCGCCGAGGAGGAGTTAGCGGAGCGCTACGTCTCGCCGTCCGCTGACGTCACGGACACGCAACGTGGCCTCTGACGAAATGGTCGGTGACGAAGGGGCTGGTCGTGTAATTTTTATGGAAATACTGCGATAGTCTTGGAGCAATCATGCAATTATGGACCTCTGCGCATTATTATTATTATTATTATTATTGTTGTTGTTGTTGTTAATTATTTTATTAAGAATGAATTATTGTTTCTCTGTTTATTCATTAATAGTGCTAATTTTCTACTGTTTCACTCTCACGCAAAATTTAATAAAGAGACAGTAATTAGATTGTTCTTTAAGATTTTCCAATAAAACGTGACGAATGGTTTTGACCATAGGTTACAGCTATTGTATTGACTTTCAAAGAAATCGAAGAGGCGCATGTTTAGATAAAACGTGGAAGTCATAAAATGAAACATTTTTTGTTATAAAATGAAAAGCACATTTACGTTTTTTAATGTAGGCCTATCACCCAACTCTGAATGAACTGGATAAATATTAGTTATAAGTGGTCTACATTGACCGACGTGTGAAGCAAGTTGCAGCACACGATGATACTGTTCCACAATAATAAAATACCCGTAGTTAATAAACCTGTGCTTCGAATAATTTCTTGTACATGTTCGTCAGAGTTTGCAGCTGTTTTAAAACTGATTGTTTCGCGGTCAAATTGTAGCGTTGATCTCCAATAAATCCGTTGGTTTCATATATAGTAGCTGCACTGTGTCTGTATAGCTGAAGCAGCCAGTGTATCCTGAACATCGCAAGCCATCTGTCCAAAGGCTTTTTAAAAACCGGTTCACATATGGTGCGCCGATTTCCCTGGAATTTCCACGGAGTTAACTATTGTGTCCTTTTTTTTCCATTGTGGATCCATACCATGACGTACACGGAAGGTTATTTTCCATCTCCTCCGTTTGCGCGATAAAATATGACAATCCACGTATAAATTTCCGCTTCGAAAAACCGTCAGAACCAAATGCCTCCATCATTTTTGATGTCGCATATAGTAATGCATTTTTTACTAAATACATAAAACAGATGGTAAAGTTACGGTTATAATTTTTTCAGAGAAGAACCAGAAGCTAAATAATTAAAAATGCACCCTTTTTGCAGCATAACAATCTCGATGTTGCATTACTCTACATAATATACATACATCAATAAAAAAAATATTATATTGGTTTTGTGGATGTGAGACAATGGAGTTACTTATAAATAGAGAAAACATTAACACAGTTTTTTTTCTCACGCAGTATAGCTTCAAGTTGAATAACAGGTCACAAAATTTAGCGACTGTGGTATTTTAGTAGGCATGTCAACTCTTCTAACAACAGATTTAGAAGCAATCGTACACAAGGTTAAATACAGTATATCAAGCTCAGTTGTAAAAAGCACTTATCACGTAAAAAGTGTCTTATTGCTTTGCGTAGGGTAGAGTTTTAGTCAGAGGACCATGCAGTTTTTCAAATTCTAGAATTATTGAAACTGTAACCACTGAAATACATAAGGAATTATTGTGGCGTGGTGCGTGTTATGCAATAGTGTCTTCTTACAAGATAGAATTACATTAACGGCGTTTAAGACAATATGAATATGTGATGAATGACTAAAATGTGAGCACTCACGAAGATTATATATCTATCACCCAGGAATCGCTTTATTTTGAATGTAAGGTTTAGTTGCGTGAGGTATACTACAATGGCACACATAATTGCATTCATCTAAAATACGCAATAACAGTCGATAGGATTTCAGAACCCAGCTAAATATGTTTCAATGGACCCATGCCTCTCCTACGGTCCTATCTCACCCTCGGTACCAGTTAACTCAGGAGTTAAACTTTAGCTTTATTCTCCCTCTAGTGCTGAATTTGAGAATTGCAAATTACAAGTTTCTGAGATGTTGCTTGAGGCATTTGAGATAGAAATAGTTCTGAGGTATTCCATAAATTCAAACATCTCACAAAAATAAAAAGCAATAAACGTACTAATCTTCTAATAACGTATGGCAATGTAATGTAAAGCATAAAATATGCCTTCAGTTGGATATATGTCCAATGTTCAAAAGCAAAATGACACAGATATACTGGAAAGTATTTATTGATGTGGTATCAATACTATCAAGTTCTGTAGATTTAGTATAAACAGACAAAACATTTTCAATCAAACAAGAGTGCATTTTATACCCAAAATCTATTACATACAGTGTATGCAATGACACTTCACAAAGGAAAAAAAACAAACAATTGTGTGATATGTAGTACAATAAACACGAGAGGAAAAATAATGTACACAAAAGATTATCCTTCACAAACAATGCTATAGTGCTAACTATCAATGTAAATGCACGGTACTTGTCATTGTTGTTAAATACTGTATATAACTTTTGGGCTTCGGCAATCATTTTGGCCATTCCTGCTATCTCAGCACATATGTATAAATATCACTTTTATTAATTTCATGTGCAAATGGGAATTTCCACTCAATTTTAAATAAAAAAATACAATATCCTGTAAAACTCAAGCAAGAGATATAATTTCCTAGTTTTTGTTTATTTGCAAAAGCACAGTTTTTCTTATATGGTTTTTTTTTTTTTCCTTTTTGTTATGCACACTTGTGGTAGAGTGTATAACAATGCAACACTGCATCCAGTCTCGTTGGAAAATAAAACACAAGACATAATGGGAACATGGAAATCCATCCTGCGTTTTCATAACAGAATGGATATATAAAAATATATAAATGATATATAACAAGAAAAAACCTTGCCTTGTCGAAAGGGACTCACAACAATCATCATTTACAAACTTTGTGTTGATGGTGGATTGGAGAACTAGGCTGAAGGTAATGTCAAACAGTGCATTAACTGTACAAAAATACTGTTTATGAGGACAAAGTTCACTCTCATTGTCAGGCTTCCGGGGCGGGGGGGTGTAAAAAATCTATAAGTGAAATTCTTTCCTGTGCACTAAACTGGAAACTTTGCAATGGCCAAAAATGGAAAGTATCAAATATACAACAATGATTTAATTGTACCTGACCCACATAAGCAGGGGGTGTATTTCTATGTTCTGGGTACCAGGTGGTAAACAGATGAGTGTCTTTCTGTTTATTGGGGATCAAGCCAGAGCTGATATATGTTTTTTTTTTTTAAGTTATTAGCAATGATACTGGTGGGACTGGGTCATACTGGAACATCATAAAAACAACTGGCAGTTCATTCACAACTCTATGTAATAATTATCCAACAGAATAATTAGCCTGCAGAAACTACAAGGCTGTCCAGATATTAAATCTCTGGCAGAAATGGCAGTGGAGCCCCCCCCCCCCTAACTTCAGACAGTCAGGATGTGTCATACATCCAGTCCACACCTTTTCCTGAGCTTGCATGCTGCAGGATTGTGGCATACACAGCACCATTTCAACACAGGGTAAAAAAGGTACATTGCTTATATATACTTGAGAAACATATAATGTGCAGAGGGCTACTGAACGGGCTGTGCCTTCGAAACGCTTTGCTGATAGTCAGGCGCAAAGGTTAGGGAGATGATGGACCTGAAAAAGATCAGCACTGCGATTCAATCCAGCAGAGACCAACACTAGACACCCAACAAAAAACCATTGTCCAGACTGTTCCTTCTCAGTCAAAAATGTCGAGCTCTCTAGTGAAATATGCAGGCAGGCCGAACCAAAATCTTGCAGAAAGTGGGGTTAATAAGGACCCAACACAGAAACAAGCATGGGTGACTGATAAGATGCTTAGTTATTCTAACTTAGTGGCAGGCACCTCTTAAGGATCCTGTTCAGCATTGCTAAACATCTTTTTATATGAGATCACTGTAATATTTATCGCACAAACGATGTAAGGCAGCGTGCTAACTCTATATTCTATTCTGTGGTTTCAGACCAACATGCTTGTATGTTCACATTTATCCTCAGCATTAGTCTGTTGGTGTTTCCTCGCACCTGATACCTGAAAATTGATTTTATGTGTCTGCCCTCTCCTGGACAGGCATCACTTCAACAGTACACCCAGATTTATACCTTACTCTTTTCGACCACTGATTCCAATCTCCATTAGCAGGATTGTCATCCTTTTAGAAATGGATGGAGGAATGTATTTTGTTTTGAAGCCTGTTTTGTTTTGAGCCAAAAGTTCAAGGATGATGTTAATGTACTGTAAGCTCCTCTATTTTCTAATACCCTTGAAGTAGTGATGGCCAAACGAAGCTTCATGAACCATTTGCTGTATTCTTTGAATCCACTAGATGGTGCTCTTGGTTTGTTTGGGGCACGCTTTGAGCCCTTTTTTGAACAGAAAGCACCATCTAGTGGCATCAGAAGATACAACAAGTGGTTCATGAAGCTTCATTTGGCCATCCCTTCTTTTAAGTATTTTCACACCGCAAACATCAAGCACTTGTCCATTTTGACAGTTTCTGCTGGTGCCCCAGCTGTGTACACTTTTGCAGCTGATGATGGTGTCCCTCACATTAAGGCTATCACACATTCCCCTGCTAATGACGCTATCTTTAAGGGGTTTCTACTGTGGCATTTACTGCCATTCAGAATACCCCAAGTAAGACATTCATTTAGCCACCACCCAGTGAAAGAAATCCTGGGCTGAGTCCTGACACCGTCTCTGAGACCCGGCAGAAGCTGTAGCTGACTGTTGACTTTGGCCCAGTAAAACACATCAAGCAGTCGCGTGGATCACCTATTCATCCTTCAGGGTGCAGGCCAATAATGGAGGATAAGACTCTGCATATCACTATCTTTACTTCTCAGGGCATAAAGGGGAGCGTCACCCACAGGCTGCTCCTGACGAACTAACACTTCATGGTGGTGTCACTTTAAATTAAAGGGAGATGCAGGCACCTTCAATTAACACTAGACTTAACTAGTAAGTAGTAAACTGATTCTCTTAAAGGCTTAAGTATCCATATTGAACTTAAGTCTTTTCTCAGTGGCTACACTGAAGAAAACTCTGTGCCAAATGTGTTTTGTTACGCTGTTATAGGAGAATGATTCTAAAAATATTCTTGTTTCTTTCTCGATCTGTAAATGAACTAATACTACCATTAAACACCCCAAGGTATTTTTTTAAATATAATTGCAGGAACTGTGGTCAGGCTTTTTAAAGGGAGACTAAGACTCATTCCCATCTATGCCTACAGCAGCTAGAGCGAAGTGGCCCTTTGCAGCATGCAGGTGGAGGTTAGCACCTGCCGTGCCCACAGTAAGGCAGCAGAGCTAAGGCAAGAAGAGTGTTGCTGTTAGACATTCCATGCATATATTTTTGGTGGACAGAAGCAGCTGATTACTTTGACCCCCCCACTCCCCACCCCCCAAAAAAGAAACACTGCATGGAATGACACATTCAAGAACCTAGTCCAGGGATTAGGGCACTGAAGACCACTGCCACTAAGACAAAAAATTAGGTACACAAATCCTGTGCACACAAACAGCACAAAAGTAACACGTATCAAAACATAAAATAACCTTAAGGAAAATCTCCAACAGTGAGCCTAATGCGTATACATGATCTGAATGTTTAAATGTGATGTGTAACTTTAGAAGAATCCTCAGAAAAGGTTGTTTGATATGCTTTATAACACAAATCGCTCAGAAGTCATAATGATCCGAGCTTGTAAAGCAACGGTACTTAAATGCAACAGGGGAATAAATAACAACGATATGTTCAGGTCTTACAGTACATAGGACAGAAAAGAATTATCTTTACAGTACAAAAATATATATAATTCCACAACACAGAGAAAGAAAATCCACTGTTCTGATCAGAGAAAGCTAGCAGGCTAAATCCAATAGCTGGTCCATATTCACTTACTTATATAAAAATGTATTGATCGATTGGTGGCGGCATATTACGCAAATGTTATCTAGGACTTTTCAAATAGTAGACCGGGTTACATTGCACACAAAACGGTTCTGCGATGACTGATTTTGTCTTTATAGTTGTTAAAATAAAAAGCACACTGTGGCATGCAACCTCTAATACTACACTGTTAATCACAGCCGTCAGCTTCCAGAATGTAACCATTACCTAGCTATTTTGACAACAGGCTATCATAATTTAATAGATCAGCAAAAATGCATTACAAATATATCCATCAGTATTTGTAACGAAGAGCTATCCTGATGCAACCTACTCGTAACGTGATCTCAGAATATCATGGATGAAAAAAATACGTAAAATGTATTGATAAATGATCAGAGAACAAGCCGGTTTATATGACGTCTCAGTGTATTGATTGTACTTTTTTGAACTGCGTATATGTTTATATAGATATAATAATGCATATATGGAGTAAGCGGTGGCACGTGAGTGATCAGAAGTTTGTGACTGCAGAAAGTGAAATGCCCATGAACCCTGGGATGTAACGTTCTGTGGGGTCAGGGGTCAAGGGTTAAGGGTCAGGGGTCAGGCAGTGTTCAGTCACACAGATAAGCATTGGCAGCAGGCGCAACCACATTGTGAAGTAAGGTCCTTAACCGTCCAATTCAATAGAACATCAATTACAATAACATCAAAAAAGAACAACAAAACAGCAAATGAAACAATAATAATATTAATATTAATAATATATGCTAGAAAACAAAACAGGTTCAAAAAGTGAAAACAAAATCAAAACATTGAAAGGTAGAGAGAAACTCAGAGACAGTATAAAATATCCTTCCCCTGCTTTGAAATGTTTTCTTTCCTTCTTCTGCTTGTTCACAAAGTCATTTGATGCTGTAGGTGTTTTATGGCTGATGACGATGATGATGATGATGATGATGATGATGATGATGATGGTCGTGAATTTGGATGTGGGGAGGGCCGTTATGTGGAGCTGAGTAGGAACCCTGAGAAGGAGGAGTGGATGTACTCAGTGGAGTACAGCCCATTAGCCTGGTCAGAGGGCATCTGGACCCACACCTGATCTCCCTCCTTCAGCTCCAGAACGGCGCTGCCGGATGCCTGGTCCATGTAGCCCTTCTTGTACTCGTCGTAGGTGTATGTGGCAGGCACATTGTTCTTGTATAGCGCCACCCACAGGCTGGTTCCCTTTACATGCACGTGGTAAGCAAAGTAGTAGATGCCAGCGAATGGACTAGTGAAGATCCCCGTAGAAGGATTGTAGGCGTTCTGCCCATTATACAGAGTCCTGTCAAACTTAATTGGCATGCCAGAGGGCGGGAAGGGAGTGGTCAGGATGGCAGTGAAAGCGGGAGCGAGTGCGGCAGACAGCACCCCTTGTCCATACTGGGGCTTCCCATTCCGGCCACCTGGAACCGACTCCCCGCCAAGGTCAGGTTCATGCAGCCCAGACACTCGCGTCTCACCATTGATGATGGCTCCTGGAGGACCCGGGGGGCCCGGAGGACCTGGGGGCCCTGGGATGCCACTCAGTCCCGCTGTACCAGGTTTTCCTGGGGGGCCCTGTGGTCCTGGTACTCCATCATTGCCATTCATGGTTACCCCAGGTAAGCCAGGAGGACCAGGCTCCCCCTTTAAACCAGGAATTCCCTGGGGCCCCATAGGCCCTGATGGGCCCTGGAGGCCTGGAATCCCAGATTGACCTCGAGGCCCCGGGGCCCCTACAATTCCAGATTCCCCTTTCAATCCTGGCACACCTGTCAACCCAGGGTTACCAGGCAAGCCTATGTGGCCAGCCTCTCCTTTGGGACCTGGCTTTCCAAAAACACCATTGGGGCCAGGCAGACCCCTTTCTCCAGGGACACCAGGCTTTCCTGCAAGTCCATTGGGACCTTGAGCTCCTCTGATCCCAGGTGCTCCTGGGGGCCCAACAGGCCCAACTTCTCCTTTTAGGCCAGGTATGCCATGCTTACCTGGAAGACCGATAGGGCCCTGGATTCCTGGAGGTCCAGGTTGTCCATCCAGGCCAATGTTACCTGGCTGCCCATCCATTCCATGCTCCCCTTTATCTCCAGGGAGTCCTGGTAGTCCTGAGGAACCACGATCCCCCTTCTGCCCCATCAACCCAGGCTTGCCATAGCCAGCAGCTCCGGGCAGACCCGGTGGCCCCTGGTGCCCTTGTTCCCCCTTTGGTCCAAGAGGACCTGGCACTCCACGCAAGCCATCTACGCCAGGTTTCCCTAGTCCAATTGGTCCAGGCTGACCTTGCAATCCTGGAGCACCAGGTTCTCCTGGTGATCCTCGTATTCCTGGAAGTCCACCATCACCTTTTGGCCCAACAGGCCCAGGAAGCCCATTCATTCCTGGCTTTCCAATGCCTTGGGCCCCAGGTAGTCCTGGAAGACCTTTAAGGCCAGTCGGGCCCCGTGGCCCAGGTATACCTGGAGTTCCATTTCCATTTTCCCCCTTTTGCCCTCGTTCTCCATAAGCACCCGGTTCCCCTTTTAACCCTGGCTCACCCCTGCCCCCTGGAGGGCCCCTAATGCCGGGGAGTCCAGGTTTTCCATTCAGAGACAAGCCCGAGGGTCCCGGGAGGCCAGGCTGCCCGGGCAATCCTCTTGGGCCTGGTTCACCTCGCAGGCCAATCTCACCCTTTCCCCCGGCTATGCCCTTCAGACCTGCCTTTCCAGGAAAGCCTGGGGGCCCCGGTTTCCCGATCACAGACAGCCCAGGGGGGCCCTGAGACCCAGGCTGCCCATTGAGTCCTGGCTTTCCAATCCCTGGCTTCCCTGCAGGACCTGGGAGTCCCGGCGGCCCACGGAGGCCCGGTTTTCCTTGAGGGCCAGGTTCTCCTTTGACGTCCACCATAGGCAGCGTATCTGCAAAGTGATGCAAAGAGAAACCATTTAAGGGCCACTGACAATGTGCTCATATATTTTCTTGGCTCCTAAAGAGGATCATACTTCACCTTCACACTCGTTTCCCAGCTGTATGAATTTACTAGTACGCTGTCATCACGTAGTCATGGGATTTAACAAAAGATTAGTGAACTTGGGAATTTTTCCAAAACTATCTGCTGTTATTTGTTATGACCGAGGTGTGACCTATTGTTTTGTACACAGATGGGAAATCCATCATCCTTAAATGACTGGGATCCCAGTTCTTTCTTGTTCCCCTGCAAATGGAGTCGCAGGTGTTGCCTTACAGCCTCATATCCCCTTAGAGGACATAAAAAAGAAAATGAATGGAGGAGAATGATGATTCCTCCGAATTTAATTTCCGGGAGGGTCTGCTGCAGCTTTGGAAAGCCATTGTTGACAGAGGGAGACAGAATGGACTGCAGACAGCTCCGGTCTCTCACTGCCCACACTGAATGGATGCACTGCTGCACTTCTGGCCGACGTCAGCTGCATCATTTACATTCTTATTTATTTAGCAGATGCTTTTAACCAAAGCGATGTTTTTTTTTTTTTTTGAGAAAGCAGGGTCAGCCAGTCCCTGCAGCCTTGGCCAGGGGCCCAATGGTAAAATCACTTGGCTAACCATGGGATTTGAACCAAAAACCTTTCAGTCACAGCACCCAAACCCACTGGGCCACATCCTGCTCACATAACGGCAGATCAGTCAAGGAGACAATTTACTGTGTAATTGGCAGAACCATTAAGTGTTTTTTTTTCTCATCAGCTGACATAATAAGAGAAACAAACCGTATCTGTAAAGCTAACCTCACGCTTGGTGCTCAAATTCATGGCTAATTGGTTGTTCAAACAATATGAAATGTTGTTTATTAGGGATATCCAAGACAACATTACCGGGGGAAATTGAAAGTTTATGTCCAATTATAATATAAAAAAATTTAAAAAATACAATAATGGGAAAGATACACAGTTTTCCTCCATTCCACAGTTTATCTGAGTGTCAGAATAAGTAGCATCATGTAGACTAACATTTCAAAATGGCGGCAATATATGTGGGAATTTCGAAGTCAGGGCAGGATGATGAAAGCACATTTCAAGATCAATTAGTAATAGAAGCAATGGAGAGAGAGAGCGGCTGTCATCTATCATGTCATCTCAGTCTATCCACTGGCCAGGTCTGGCAGTTGTTCCAAGTCTTCGGCCTCAGTCAGACATTACAGATTGATTCAAGATGTGTCGCCAGTTTACACATTACCTACGTCTCAGTGCTGGGGGGCTAGCCGCAGATTTGGACTTTCGGTGTGAGTAACAAATACCACTGTTTGCTAAGATGTGTGTAAATTCCCAAAAGGTCAACTCAGGCAGAATGCCGTCATGTTAAAGAATCATGTGATATTAGAGTATATTTCATAACTTTATATAAAATTTATCGTTCAGCCGGAATTCCATATTTCCACTGTTTGTGGAAATGATCTCACCAGTTGTAGTGAAAACATCAGTAACGCTAGAAATCAGTAACACTAGCAAAATGCCACTTTGTGTTGGACACGATTATGCGACGTTTGTCTGAAAAAAATTTACATGTGGAGGGACTGAGGTTTTCTAAAACTAAAAATGTTCTCTTACTTTGTTACTGTGAATGGAAATGAGATACAGTGTTACATTTGTTTCCTAAATTTGTCTTTTCTGGCTGCTGGTACAGTCCAAATATGACAGAAGTAATCTAGGTAATATGTTCTCCATTCTATGTGCCAGAAGAGCCACCAGAACCAAATAACATAAAGTGCTGTTAATGTCCGGCATTCCACTGACTGCAAATGCCTCATTAGACAATTAATGGTCAGTTGTAATCATTAGAAAATGTTATATTTACTACATAGTAAGTTTTAAATAACAAAGAAGTACTTATAAAACTTAAGTACATTTATTTGACACTATAAACCATTTTTATAAACTTTTCTTTTCTACCTGAATGCTTCCTGCAGATTATAGTGCCAAACAGCAGACAACAAATGCAAGACGGTAAGTATGGCAGTCACAGATAAACAATGATACATGACAACAGACAATAGCACCCCAGTGTATAAACAAACACTCGGCATACACATGTGTGAGAGCGGCGCTGGAAATAGAAGCTGAGGTGTAAAGTGTCAGAGTGTCAAGTGTTGCAAGATTTCGCATGCAATCAATTGTCGTTGAGGAACCTGGCTGACGGTGGGTAAAACCATCCCTGAATCATGTAATCTGAGTACTTAGTTCGGCTCAAGTTTATGATCCAGGCCGGCATTTTAAGGAAGTGTATCATGCAAATGCCCTGAGCTGCTTTGTGTCGGTTCTCCTCTGGCCAGTCATCTCCTCTCTCTGCTGCGCTTGTTATTCTCACGAGAACAGACACAATAGTATATTTGTAAAGATGGGCTGGCGCTGCTGATGACATTCAGACCATCGTCAGATGTCTGAGGATGTAAAGGCACCATGGCTCGCCCTTCCTCGTGGTTGGTGTGTGAAGTGTGACGTGACCATGTGAGGCCATCAGTGATGGTCACGTCAGACTTCAACGGCCATCAGGAAACCAGCCAATCTACGATATGTGGGTGGTGAAGCTTTTTTTCTGGAGGCTATGCTCTGTCATCCTGGTATGGTACTTGCCATGGGGTCTGTATCTGCCAGGGGGTCTGTAGCTGCCATGGGGTCTGTGTCTGCCAGGGGGTCTGTATCTGCCATGGGGTCTGTATCTGCCAGGGGGTCTGTATCTGCCATGGGGTCCGTGCCTGCCAGGGGGTCTATATCTGCTAGGGGGTCTGCCTCTGCAAGGGGATCTGTATCTGCCAGGGGGTCTGTGTCTGCCATGGGGTCTTTGTCTGCCAGGGGATCTGTGTCTGCCAGGGGGTCTGTATCTGCCAGGGAGTTTGTATCTGCCATGGGGTCTGTATCTGCCAGGGGGTCTGTAGCTGCCAGGGGGTCTGTAGCTGCCAGGGGGTCTGTATCTGCCAGGAGGTCTGTATCTGCCATGGGGTCTGTATCTGCCATGGGGTCCATGCCTGCCAGGGGGTCTGCCTCTGCAAGGGGATCTGTATCTGCCAGGGGGTCTGTGTCTGCCATGGGGTCTGTGTCTGCCAGGAGGTCTGTGTCTGCCAGGGGGTCTGTATCTGCCATGGGGTCCGTGCCTGCCAGGTGGTCTGTATCTGCTAGGGGGTCTGTATCTGCCATGGGGTCTGCCTCTGCCAGGGGGTCAGTCTGTGACACAGGGTTAGGCCCTGAGAGAACTAGAAAGCTGTGCTGTGCACAGCCACACCAGGTAATCTGCTCCAGAAAAATCTGCTCTGACGTACTGCAGAAAGAAGGATTTTGCTAAAGGTACTGTAGGTTAATTGTCGTGTCCAAAGTAAGAGTCGACTAAAATAGGTTACAACCGGCAGAGGAATAGTGGCATTGATTGATACTAATGCATTATTTAGTGTAAATATTTATTGTATACATATGCTAAATATATAAAACTGACAATATTATGAAAATGCAATACATCACTAGATAATAAAAAGGGTAGCTAATCATTCCAGTTATATAAAGCTTAGGAAGAAAGATGTACATACTGGGAAAATGAAGCCTTATGTGTGGACAGTAAATAAGTAATATGATTTTGAGAATCAGTCAAATCAGAATAATTTTAATCCTTACAAAACACTTGACCACTTTCTCTGGTGTCAGAAATGCCAGCAATTTAGGGCCAGATCACCAAACAAAAAAGATCTACTTTTACATGCAATGCTGCATTCATTCCAGTAGGTGGGAGTAGAGACAAATAAATGAGTGAGCTGCCGTTAAAAAGCACATTATCATCACTGGAACGTTCCTACACAGAGGAAAAAGGACACAGGAATTCCGTGGCTCTAG
Source organism: Paramormyrops kingsleyae (assembly GCF_048594095.1). Classification (NCBI taxonomy): domain Eukaryota; kingdom Metazoa; phylum Chordata; class Actinopteri; order Osteoglossiformes; family Mormyridae; genus Paramormyrops; species Paramormyrops kingsleyae. Next base: position 7,409,755 of record NC_132819.1, on the reverse strand, counting down.
AATGGATCTTAAATACAGAGGACTTCCCCCTTCACAAAGCCAGCGTGCCCCAGTCCCAGCACGACACTGATGATCTCATTCCCCAGTAAGTCTAGGATTGTGGCAGCAAATTGGGTTCAAGGCTTACAAAAGCAGCACATAAAAAGCTATATATATATAATGAAATAAAAATAAAAATTCCTGGTAGCAGCAGGCCCTGTAACTAGGAGCCATTGTGTTAGCAAAATCCAGAAGCTCAAACTTTGCCAAGAGAGAATCAGCGGATTCTTCTTGTGGTGGATGCCTTTATGTGCAGCCCAATCACACTCGAGGTGGAAAACCAGGAGAGCAAAGCACACCCAGGAATGACAGAGAGGTTCAGGATGACCATTCACAAATAGCTGGGACTCCTATCTTCCTTACAAATGTAGGTTTCGGGTTCTGCGGTAGGTCCCAGGAATCGTGTGGTGGACAATTTGACACTAGGGTGAGGATCTGATGCACAGGACATTGCACCATCTTCTCAAATGGTAACATTTCAGGAGGGCTGCCTGCATTCCATATGATCTGGCTGCACTATGGCGACATTTTTAACAGTTTGTCTGTCTTTGAGCATTTTTGTTTCTGTTTTTTTCCTCGTTAAAATAATGTCTTCCTCCAATAAGTTGCAGGGGCTTGCTGATGCTGAAAATGGTTTCAGAATGGTTCCTGGCCATGTCAAAAAGTGTTTGGAAACTTTTGCTTCCAGTATTAAACAGGTCAACTCCAGTTTTAATTTGAGTCAGCAGATGTCTGACCAGCTATACCAGCCACAGAGCACATCTCTCTCCCATTCTGGCATCTTCCAGTAAAATATAGAATAGATTTTAAGATTTTTGTTTACTTATTTATAATCCTTTTTACAATCAGATACCCACTTATATCTGTGACCTTTTGACCCCATACTCAGCAAACAGGACACTCAGGCTTTCCGATCCAGGTTTTGCTGTTATCCCAAGTCCAAGTCTAAAACCAGAGCTGACAGAGCTGTTGCTGTTGCTGCCCCATGGACGTTGGATCAGCCGGCAGAGAGGGCTCCATTAAATGATGTCTGAAAACTTTTTGTACAGCTTTTATTGATGTTTGAATATCTTGTTTTATTTTTTCTGAAGTACTTTGTGACATTTGTTCTACATAGATATGTGTATGTCTCTAAAGGTGCTATATATATATAAGCTACTTACCAGGCCAACACCTACTGTACTTACTATACCTGATGTATGGATAGTCAGTGGCAGCGAAAGGAGCTAAACTTCAGCTTGGGTCAGGAGACCACTTCACTCATGGCTGTGGTCTCTTTGCCTCAGGCAAGATCCAGGAGATGACGAGTCTGTGTTTTCCATGCCTCCTTTCCATTTTTACCACAGCCCACTTAACTGGAACGTGTTGGGAGAGCAAAAAAGCATTTCTTTTTCCAGCCGCTCTGAGGCCCAAGTACGGGTGACACATCGGACGAAACATCGAACGAAATTGCTCTGTTGTTTTTTTTTGCTTTTGTCCAGGGTGGACTTTCGCTTGGAGGAAATGAAGGATGGGTCAGAGGCTGCTTCTGCTGACAAAGCTGGGTGGGATATTAGCATTACTGACCGTTAAGTCTGACACACTTTAGCACAATCTCACATGCCCCTGACTAAACTTACTTAAAAAAAAATATATAAAAACACTACTAACAGCTACCAGATGCTTCGGAGGAGCATGTCTTCGTGAGGCTTTCCAAACGGAGAGCAATCAAAGGTTTATGAATGAGCCATGTGGCCCCACCAGCCCCAGAGAGCAGTCTGAGCGAGGGCCCGTGGTCCCTTTCAGGGTGCAGAGCTGCAGCGGGCCGTGAGAAGCTGTTTTCACGGGCACACGCATGCGCTGATTACTCCTGTTTGCAGTCTGCTCTCATTCTCAGAAACACTCTGAATTGCATCCAGTCCACAATCCCAGGAATGTTTTTGTCTGCTTCCTCCAACCCTGCCGTGGCAACTCCGACGGCGGCCGCGGTTGCGGCCGGCATCCGCTTTCCTTGCGGCACTATCACATTTAGATGAGCTGCGCACCATACAGGGGCAGCATGCGGCTCAGCCTCTGTGCCTCTGATCAGAAGGTTGTTGGGTTGAAACCCCAGGGTTGGCAGAGTGAATTCCCCACTGGGCCCTTTGAGGGAGGCCCTTAACCCCCTGCTCCCCCGCTCTAGGAACTGACTGAGCCTGCTTTCTCACAAATGTGCTCCTTTGGAGGAAAAAACACATGCTCAATAAGTGGTGTGTAATGTACTCTACCTACCAGGCCAACACTAAAAGTCAAGCAACTAAGAAAGCATCAGTTGCATGAATTGTGGTCCAAACATTTTTTGGCAAATAGTAAACGTATGGATTAACCAATACATGTAAAGCTGAAACAGTGAAGGAATTAGCAGCTAGTGAGGTATATTAGTGAGTGCTGTCATCTTACTTTTGCACTTTTGAAAATTTAATGAAGCACTGGAATCGTAGTTCAGTGCTAATTTCTTTATTCTGAAGGACAGACAGATGTGAGGAGGCATTTTACTGGAATCAATCATAAGCTTATATAAGCTGAATATATAATTAAAGCAGCTATACATCATTGCTGCTAGGGGTTGATTCGAGGGTTTAACCAATGTGGCCGATATTTACTGTTTACTGCAGCCCTAGGCTACAGCTTGCAGCGGAAAAAGCACCAAGTGTAAATAAGTTACATTCTTAGTAATATTTCTACACGTTGACAAAAAGGGGTGACAACAAGTCATAAAGCTTGTAACAGTGGTTGTGAATCTCAGGTATCTGGGATCAAATACATCTTGACCTAGTTATTGGCTTAATGTCTGATTCAAAACAACCCTTCCAAAGTACAACCCTACAAATATTTGTAATAAATAATAAAATGATCGATATTTTGAATGATTAGCAATCTTTCTTATCGGCTGAATTTAGTTCCAGCTCAAATTTAGTATTTTTTTTTGTTATACTTTCCCAGAGTTTGCTTGTATTCCTTAGCTAACGGAAACTTCATTTAACCGGACTACAGGACAATATCAAGTCAAAAACTGGCAGATTTATATTAACTATCAATTTTTAGAAGCAAACATATTACCTAAGAGCTGAAGAGGAAATCCAGTCAGCCTACCCTCAGGGCTTCGAAATGACACCTTCATAAAACAGAAGCGGCTGCCATAAAACATGCAAACGAGCCGCTCAAATTACAGATGAGCTGAATGACATAAATTAGAGCTCAGGTAAAAGCAACCTGAGGCTTTCGCCTGCATTTCGTCTGTAACAGAGCACGTTTTGTGTTCCACCATCACAGCGTTTGCTTGACCCAGCCATCCTGACCTTACACACACCAGCACAAAGCTCATTTTCCTAGGAAATGCTTAGTGTGTGAACCTGCAAAGATTTATACAGGGGCAGGTCCACAGATGCACTGCCCCTAGCTAAAAGCTGATTGGTCCCTTGAGTCCCCCCTTGCCGTTCACTCATCGATTCAAAAGCCACATGATTGGCTACTTATAAGGTCAGTCCCTCTGTTTGAATTAAGGCCCCTCTTATGCCAAACATAAGCTTTTCGCTGTTCGTCTGTAACTCTCTCTTTCTTTAACTTCTTCTCTCACTCCTAGCTGGCGTTCAGTTTGTTGTACTAATTCTAACAGCTATACTCTCATCTATAGGTATTACTATTGGGGGGGGGGGGGCTTGGAACACATCCCACCCAATATTCAAAACAAGAAAGAAAGAAAGAAAGAAAGCTTACCTAAGAACTGGCCCTTGCCCTCCCGGAAGGGAGGCCCCCCAGGGCCCTTCATCATGGGCTGAACGTACTTCATCTGAGGCAGGGGGTGGTATCCGCCTCCCAGAACCCCCCCCAGCAGGAACAGCGGCAGGAACACAGGCAGCATGGTCAGGAGCCTCAGGCAGCCAGGGAGGGGCGACCTATGGGGAAGGGAGTGGGGGTGTAAGGAGAAGCATGAGAGAGGAGCGAGAGGAGAACACCTTCATGTTGATGTCCAACTGTAGAGCTAATTTCCCAAACGCAGGCTGAATCATCATACGTATGTCACACTCATGCAGCATTGGACCAAGAGTCTAATAAGACAACTGTTCAAATAAAACGTGCATAATGAGAAGATGCACATGCATCAGCAGTGTGTTCATACTGCTCTATTCATGTACTGTTTGTTTTCTCGAGTCGGAACATGTGTTGAATTAGCACTTACAATTTTGTGCAACTGCTTGCTTAATGTCACGCCTCAGAAATGCGCCTAGGAATTGATTTTGTAATAAGAACAAGGCTTCTGCAGAGGTAAAATACTGCAGTGATACACAGTGTAAGTGGAGACTGATTATCGGCTGGGAATCAGCACAGCTCTGGGCACTGGGTCTCCCCAGCTTCACATCAAGAGCCTAATACGAAGGCCTCCATCAGGTGTAAACAGTGAACCATGTCCTTGGTAAACCACATATGAGGCCTGGGCTATTACACTCAGGAAAGATAATACCGCAAAAAAAAGAAACACTGCAAAGACTGTAATCATTCCCGGGCATATGGAGATCCAGACGCAGCAGTCAGACTGAACCGGAGAAGGGCTACGAAAACTTGGTACCAGGAGGCTGCGGCTGGAGTCGGGGCGTGTGTTTTCATTCTGGCAGGGGAGGCGAGACCCAGATGAAAGCCAGGAGGCAGCCTCCCCCCGTCATGGGCTGTGCAGGTCGCTGTTACCGAAGCTGCCCGCACCTGGATGGACTTCAGCAAGGCCGGGCCGAGCCTCACGCTCCCCGCCTCGCTGTTTGTGTAACCTGTCCATCCCCAGGACAGCCGGGCCTCTTTGCTTTAATTCCCAGGCTGGAATGATAATTTCATCCTCATGTTACCCGTACCAAATATTTACATAAGGCCATTCAGGTGCTGAGCGGGGCTGGTGATTTCAGAAGGCTGACGAGGCTCCGTGCACCTTACTCTGACGAGCGGCCGGTCGGGGGACAGAGGGATCTGCTCGTGAGGGACCCGTTCTTGTGGATGTAGTGACACCTTGAACCCCAGGAATAGACTCAAACTAACAGCAAAACATTAAAGGGTAACACTTTACTTGAGGGGGCACACATACTAAGTAGTTGCTCAGTTACTACTGAAGTACAAATCATGAACAAATATAGTAGCTCTTGAAAATACAAGATACATCATGATTCATTAATGATGAACCAACATAAGATCAGTATTTCACTGGTGTTATTCATGACTTGTTCCTTCAGTAGTTCCTCCAGTAATTCACAAAGGTTTACAGAATTAACAAATATAGTAATTGCTCAAGATAAAAAATGCATTATTCATTCATTAATGTAGTATGTAGGTACGTATGTAACTAAGACTTAATTTGTTGTTAATTAATACATAAGTAACAGCATAACGGCACATTATTAGAGCCCCATTAAGTAAAGTGTTACCAAATATTGTTACACTTATACCTTTTCTTAGTCCAAGAAAATAACAGGTTTTTGTGTTGGGTGAACCATCCTCACAATGCCTAATTAAGTTCCTAAACATCTTCATTACATTGCCCCACAAAACAATGACAAAAACATGGCACAAAAAATAGTTCTTATGTACTTGAGTTACTAAGATGAGGGAGGTCAGGTGATCTGTGGCATTCATGAGCAGGTTACATAACGTCCTACAGTTTTAATACATTTAGGAATTAGCATCCAAAGATCCGGACTACACAACAACAGATGATGAAATTGGGCAATATCCAATGAGGGAAACCAGTCCCAGCAGACTGGGGAGGATGCTTATCTGGTTTTATTAGGGAAAAAGTAGGAGACACCAGCTCTGTAGGTTGATGTTTCACAACACTGGTCATTTGCTTCCAGAGATCAGTCTGGTGAGAGATGTTCTGCTGTATCCACCATTTACCAGCATTCATTGTTGTTTGGCAATCAAACCAAAAGGGAGATTTGACACTTTTGACACATTGTCGTTTGGAGACAAGCAAGAAGCTTGAGGACAAATGTGATTAGTGATTGCTAGAGGGCACTTTTGTCTGAGCTTCTACACATGACCCTAAGTCTACGCAGAAGCGGGCAAGGCAGCCAGGTCCCATGGCGCTAACTTTGGAGAACTTCTGTGATGAGAGGCAAGACCTGTGTGGTTCACCGAATATGGCCTCCTAATCTTTGGTTATTTTATTTTTACTGGACTCTAGGATCTCAGAGCCACTCAGTCCAAGCGTGATACAAGCCCAGTTCCTGTGCTAAAACTTGTTCTATTCCATTTCTGGTGTGCAAATCATTTTTGTGGTTGCCATCTTGATTGTTTCTCCATGTGATAATGTAGGATCCAAAGGCTTGAGTAAGGACACTTGAATATGTGATCTTCTTTCAATCATTCCCTTATGCCTGATAGCACGTATGGTAAACTCTCCCGAAAGCTGCACAATAAGAAAACAAATATAAGGAAGTTTGCTGTTCTTTTTTTAATTAAAAAAAGAAAAAAAACAGCACAATTTGTGGGAGTTCAATACCCTCCAGCTGCTTCCTATACTGCTCCTGAGAGCTGTGTTTTTCTGGAGAAAGCAGATCAGCACTTTACCAGGATACCCAGCGTTGCAAAGGCGTCTACACAGTCTGCCTGAATGAAATCAGACATGTCTCACTTTTCACAGAATCTGTTTATTGAATGTGTTCCCCCAAAAATTCTGGTCAAAGCTGTTAAAATGTCTCACGCAATCTGCCTGGCGACGGCGAATGTGTTTACAGCGGAGACACGGCCTCGTGCAGACGGCGACGAGCTGGGTTGTTGAAACAAACAGTGAAACAAGCTTTACATAAACACTGAGGTAGCTTAGCAGCTCCCTGGTGGCCAAAAAATGAAACGACAAAAACCACATTCCCTGTAAAAGGCATTAGGCTGGCAGCATGAGCGACACGAGAACACTAACGAGAAATGCGGTGCCCGCTACCAACTGCAACATCGCTAGATAGATCACTAGATAGATCGCTAGGTAGATAGATAGATAGATAGATAGATAGATAGATAGATAGATAGATAGATAGATAGATAGATAGATAGATAGATAGATAGATAGATAGATAGATAGATAGATAGATAGATAGATAGATAGATAGATAGATAGATAGATAGATAGATAGATAGATAGATAGATAGATAGATAGATAGATAGATAGATAGATAGATAGATAGATAGATAGATAGATAGATAGATAGATAGATAGATAGATAGATAGATAAAAATATGTGTTAAAAATTCAATCACAGGATACTGTGGGGAATTCCCTGACGGCCTTTTCAATGACAAAATAACATTTAAAGATTATAAGCAGACCTCTTTAAGCAGCTCAAGTCCAATGTATGAAATGTCATGCATTGGTCATAGTGCAAATGAGAAAATAGTAAATAGAATTTAAATACTGTAAACATGTAAACATTAACATATAAATATATAAACTTGTTGGCCTGATCACTGGTTGTTGGATTGAAGGCAGTTGACCTAATCATTCAGCCACGCCGACCTGATCTGCTAAGTTAATTTCAGCTGGTCTGGAAACGTTACATATTTGTGTCAGTAGTGCTGCTTTAATATGACAGGATTGGAGACCAACACACAACCCGCTGCTTGCTGCCAGATTACCATCGGATTAATATCTGACCTAGTCTGAGAAAGACTTAAACTAAAGCGGCATCCGTCTGCGTGCAAAACACACTCCAAGTCTTTAATGCGCCATGTGACATATCGTGTCTTAAGCAACGGAAAACCAGAGTAGACTGGAGGAGAAGAAGCCAAGAAAGACTGGGCCCTGTGAGCGTGCGGAGTGACGACTGGCTCACTGCAAATATCGGAAACCCTTCAGCAAATACCATCCCGCGCGGAGATGGTGAAAAAGAAGACGGGCGGATTTTATTTCCTTTCACGTGGCTCGGATCTGCCCCGCTGCCACGGTGGGGGCGGAGGTGAATTGGAAGCAAAACCGCTGGCAAGACATTTCCAAAGTGACACCCTGGCAGGCTAAAACAACACTTGATTGCACAAGTGATGGCAGCTTCAAACACTCCAAAACACGGTATTCTCGATATTCTCTGTAATTATAAACCATACATACCAAGTGCCCTTAGAAAGACTAAATGTTTACATATTCTACTTGTTTTTTTTGCATTCCTCATCCAGTTCTGCCCGGTTCATGCCACTATTTTAATCTAATTCGTACCATTCAGAAAAGTCAGAACAGCAGAAGTGATAGTCCTGTTCATATTTAGGATTTCTTGATCCCATCCTTTAAATGTGAGTTTTGGACAGTAATCATCAGTTTGGTAAATTAATGCATTTTCTATGCATGTAGGCATGTGGTGAAGAGCACCCATGGCTACACAGACAGGCAGACAGACAGACAGGCAGGCAGGCAGGCAGGCAGATAGATAGATAGATAGATAGATAGATAGATAGATAGATAGATAGATAGATATTTTATTAATCGTACATTAATCCTGTGTACTTTGTACGCTGACATGCGTATATGAAAACGCCTAACATCTGGCACATGACTAGAGAACATACTCAAGACACATTAAAGCGAGACTTGAAGAGACTGAGGAAAAATTTTCATCTAAAAATCGACTTCCAAGTATGAAGTCAGCGACTACTGTGAGGTAATGCCCAGTAGTTATGGGGTCCAGCCCCCATCCTGTCCTCATCTCCTTGCTACTAGCGAGTCATACAGTATGAACTCGGCTGCTAAGCACAACACCTCCGTCCCAGTGATACCAGTGATGGGTAAACAGTAGGGGTGTGCAAAGCAGCCGGTATTTGTATCTGTATTTGTATTTGTTGAGGGGGGAAAAGTATTTGTATTTATATTCGTATTCGAGTAAAATTCAAAATAGGCGTAAAAATCCAGTTTTTTTGCGTTGCACTTCTAATTTACGTTATAGTGTAAGTATTCTTTAATTATATCCATTATAATAATTATGGATATGCAGTAGACAGAGTAACTTAAACGTACCATATAACTCCTACAAGTGCATCCAATTCGACACAACTACACAAGCATTGTTTTAACCTTTTTAACCAAACGTTAACGTTACTCTGTCAACAGCCTATTGTCTAAATTAGCGAGCTAACAGAGCTACGTAAACAGAGCGAACATGAGAGCACCTGATTGCAGACGTCAATAATGCAGCGTAATGGAATAATCTCCCGATCAAACTCTGCTTCCCGAAAGTTATAAACTGCCTCCGGAACCCAGTTAAGGTACAAAAATCTATTCAACAAAAATAGTGATACAGTTAAGTCTTTTTTCACTCAGCCGAGCCTTCTCTGTTGCTGTGTGGAGCAGCCTGTGTCAGTCACCTCTTTTACTGCCCCCCCGACTCCTGAACTCACTCACTCACTCATCCGGGCATGCACTGCGGTCTCAAGAGGAAACGCAGCTTTTTGATATAAAGTTTTTCTTGTTCCCGAATACAAATATTTTTTAAAGTATTTGTTCGAAATAAATATTCGTAAAAAACACATTATTTGTGCCTTTCCGAATACCGTATTCGGGTTCGGCTCCACCCCTAGTAAACAGTAAGACTAGCAGCTTAAGTGGTCGCTAATTCATGATGTAAAGTTAGGTGAATCACACGTAATTTAAAAGAGTTCAGTCAGAGAATGATCCAGAAGAAGTGTTCCCTGTTGAACTGCTGCAGAGTGGGTCTTTTTCTCAGAAACTGAGACACCAACATTTAACAGAATCATTAGGAATAAATCTTCCATTTAACATTGTGCGGTGTCTGCGGAGGCTTGGCTCTTTACATGCCTTCCCAATCCTTCTTTAAATTTTACAACGTTTATAACCTCTACCCCAAAATGGATTAGAACATGTGGCTTTGCCTATTTTATTGTCTTCTTTGATGCCTAAATTGATTATGGCTAAATCACCAAAGAGCTAAACCGTAAATAAATGATCTTATATAATTTTTTCATGTTTTTCTCATTCATTTGCATAATGCAACAGTATCAGGCTTAAAATGAGTCAATTCATGAACATAAAAGTTCCCACCCAGGCTGTACCCCAGGATTGTGGGACAGGCTGGGACAGGCTTCACTGCAACCCTGACCAGGTTCAGTTGCTGGAAGATGGGTAGATAGAAGAGCATATAATGACCAAGCAAGTTTTTTTTTTTTTTTTTAAAAAAAAGCATACCTTGTAAGAGTAAAGCAGTGGTTATAACACATGACCTTAAACCTCTACAGCTGTGATGTCATTCCTGCACCAGCATCGCCTGGTTCAGATTGCATGTTCTGCCCATGATCATGTAAGATTCTTCTAGGTGCTATAGTTTCCATCCAGTTCAAACATGTGTCTTTGGTGAACTGGTGCATCTAAATGACTTTGGTCTGTGTGTATCCAGGCTCCAGGCCTCGCCTCCCTGGGACAGACTGCAGGTATCATGTGATACTGCATGGGATGAAAGGTTCCAGAAAGATGGATGGATTATGGAATGGATTATCCGAAGCGCTTGAACCTTGGTACTCCAGCAGGTGAAATGGTCTTTTTCTGTTTCTTTGGAAATGCTGTCAAATAAGGAAACGATTCTGTGATGGCTGCTTCATTGCATGATATAATCCAGACAGTCCTCCAATCACTATAGACCAGATAAAGAGCACAAGACATGCTGCAAGAAATCATGGTTGACTGTGATCGCTGTGTGTACAGTACTTGCTTCCTGTTTTCTGCCAAATGGATGTGCAGCGGAAAAGCATTGCATACCCAACTACCTCGTCTTTCTGGGACAAGAAATGGAAACAGATTTTCCTTGCAGCTTTAAATGAAACTGATTCTATCATCTGCTGCTGGTTTCTACATCTCTGCCAACTAAGCTGAATACACTGCGGTCCATGCAGCTAAATCTCTAGATTGGCACAACAGTGATCTTTCCTCTCTGCTTACATATTAGCCTAACTTTGTTAACAGATACAACAAAAATGTAACTGGGAAACATGTAAACAGGAATGCATCACTGGAAATTAAAGATCTCATGCTGACATCGCCAATCAAATCTTCTGAGAAAGGAAACATTTCAGAACCAGGATTTATGATGCTCTTATACTAGTGTAATACGATTTGACTTCAGTGACTACAAGACGAAGGAGCAATATTAGATATAACTCTGCCATTTGCTATTTGAAGAACAATGGAAAATTTAGGGAGGAAATGATGCTGCAGAATGAGCTTTAAACCAGAAGAGCATGAAGTATGGTGCCTATTATCAACTATGAGTGATACTTACATAATAATCTGAGCACTGCAGCTCAAGGCGAACTAGAAATTATTAAACTGGATAACTGAAACTGAAGGACGACCCCACGAAAGGCAAACCAATAACACGTACTGCATTCAGAAGCAATGAGGAAAAAAGGAATGGCAACAACGGGAAGCAGATTTAAGCATAGGGGACTGAGGCATGCTGGGGTGAAAGAACATTTCAAAATTTAAAACTGTTAATAAGGGGGTAGAGAAAATAAAACCATTTGATGGTGTATCGGGTTAACTTTGACAAAGAAGCATGGCAATAATAGATTAAAAGTGTAAAAGAACCTTTTCATTTGGGTTGATCAACTAGTAGTTGATTTGCCGGTATACAAGAATCTGGAAGACGTGCATGCAAAATAATATCTGTGCAGTGCCAAAAAGCTGGTGTCCATTATCTAAAGCCCTCCAATGACATAAAGTTTGTTGTTGTCAAGATAAAATTCACTTAAATTAAGCGGCCAATTTGATTTTTTTAAGGAAAATTAATCTTTTAGACTAATCGATCAATTGGTAAAACGGTCGATTGATTAATCCATAGAAAAATCGTCAGTGTTAAAGTTGTTAGTGACAGCCTTAGTTGAAACAAAATGTAAGTCTTGACTTTTACTCTGGATCCAAACTACCGGTCTCTGCTTAGCATCATCTTCTAACCACATACCACAGGCAGGGACAGGCCAGGAGCACCAGGAGGATACCCTCACTACACAGGGAGCACAGGCAGCATAGGAAGCACAGGCAGCACAGGTAGCACAGGCATCACAGGAAGCACAGGCAGCTCGCAAACCCCTATCACTGCAGATATAAGGCCCCAGGGCTTCCCACTGAGCCACCATCCCACACTGGCTCGGAAACTCGAACACGGAAAATCTGAAATCAGCGGACGTAAAGGTCCAGTGAAAGAAGTGAATTTACAGTGTAAATATTAAGTCTTCAAATGGGGAATAGTAATTCCCATACAATGTGGCTGGGCAGCAGCTCCGCAGCGCTAACAGCGTTCTCCCCGCAGCAAAACTCCAAGCAGATGGAGGGGACAGTGGGGCAGCACGCTGGGGATGAGCTCTGCCATCACGCTAACCTGTTCCTCATTTGCGATTCGCCATTTGCCGTTTTCCCCGTACACCGTCAAATTGGCAAAGACGTGTGGTAATCCCCGCTTGCTCTCGTGGCCGTGCTGGCAGCAGAGCCTAGTCCCTCTAATGGGGATCAAGAGCCGGCTGGGGTTTTATTTTAATACGACGCAGGAAATCTTTGTCCAATCCCCAAATAAGATGAAATGCTTCCCTGTTCCAGAATGGAATGGGCTGCAGTTTTTGCACTTATTGCCCCAAAATCAGGTTAGAGGAGGCTCAAGTAAGGGGGGGGGGGGTTGGTGAAGGCAGTGAAAACACACACCATCATAATGGTATGACAAAGCACAATGAGATTTGGTGTCATCCTGCCAACCTCCTTATTAAAATCTGATTATTATTTTTGTAAATGCCAATGTACTTCAGTGATATAACAGATAACCAAATACACTCATTCAAATTAAGGAGCACAGAACCTGAACACTAGCATGCTGGCTACTAAAAACCTGAATACTAGCATGCTGGCTATTAAAAACCTGAACACTAGCATGCTGGCTACTAAAAACCTGAACACTAGCATGCTGGCTACTAAAAGCCTGAACACAAGTACTAAAAGTTGTATGTTGGAGTACAGTTTTTACTGAAATAGCCCAGCTGGCTAGTAGCAAAAACACTTAAGTTCCACCCCTGGGTCTGTAGCTGAGAGCTTAGTTAGAGAGCTGTACCCAGTAGGGTGTGGGTTTAAATCCTACAGCTAGCAGAGGGGTGCAGTAGGTGCATGGATACCCTGGCAGACCCGGGGGGCAGTACCTTACAGGGGCCTTTGACTGTATAAAACTATATAATGTAAGGAGGGTAGGGGGGCCATGATGATTGGTATGTCAGGGGGGGGGGACTCCAGGCTAGCAGGATAATTACATCACCTTTGGGTCCTCAAACAAGATCCTAAACCTCAACTGCTCCTGAGCTCAGAGCTAACCCTCTGATCTGATCCCCAAACTTGGTCTCACCTGTAGGCTATAGACACATGTTTTTGTGTCTGTCACATAACAGAAGATGGAATATGTGAAAGTTACCCAAATTACTGTTTTGCTATCAAATCTTTTAGTGCACTTTGTTACTTAACTGCAATGCTTGTATGTGTCTGTGAGTAATATGGGTCAACATAATGGCAAGACACCAAATTGGACGCCAAGCTGATCAGGACACGTTACTTTGATAGAGGCGGACCTTCTAAAATTAATCCGCTGCACTGAAACTTCTCTCAGTGCCTGCTGTTTCCCCTCAGAGCTTTTAGTCCAAGCACAGCTCGGTGTTTTTTACTTTTCACCTGCCCTCTCAAAAATTTCATCTGGGGGTGGCTTATGGCTTATGCCTGTGATCCGAAGGTTGCAAATTCAAGTCCCAAGATTGGAAGAGTCATTTCTCACATTGGGCCCTTGAGCAAGATCCTTAATCTTCAGTTACACTAGGGGTTGTCAGACCCAGCCTTCCCCAAAAAACACATGTCGCTTTGGATAAAACCATCCAATAAATAACTCGAAATGTAAACATGCCGGCTTGCAGAAAGGTGTGACTAGAGCTCAATCTGGACCTCCTGAAGTGTCCTGTTCTAATCCAGCTGCCTCGTTCATCACCACATTTGCACTGGAGTGTGATTTAGCGACTAAGTGCTGCTTACACCCTCTCTCTTACGGGTCACCCCCCGCATCAAACCCAGTGCCTGAACACTGCTGAGCATTGTTGCCCCTCAGACTCAGGCCCTGTAAGCAGACACCACTACCCCCATCCTCACCCTGTGCTGAAAGGGCTGTAAAACCCAATTTTAAATAGCAAGGGGAATGAGATCTGGATGCCCGGCCTCCGCGGGGAATTCGGTGTTCCAGGGAACAGCGATGCGTTCCAGTAAACCAGGGGACATTCCGGGCGATTTATTGATGACGGGTCTATGTCGCCAGATCGCAGTGCAACCTGCTGTATGCATACTGCACATATAAGTCAAGCACATGCAGGTGTTTGTGTTGACAATGCCCATAACCTGCAAGTTTGATTATTTTTTTTTAATTTGCATTTGGAAAATCATCCTTTTCCAAAACGAATTGCATAGACAAGCATAAACTCCAGGCAAATTTGGACAAGAGAGGCAATTTGAAATAAGTTAGGGGTTCCAAAATGAGGGACATAATCGTAAATAGATATAACAAATTATCCAGGTGTCAGAGTGGACCAGACGAATGACTCATGCGGCTCAAATTTGCAGAAGCTGGCCTGGGTGTAGACAGGCTCAGCTGCTGCTACTACACAATGTGACACATGGATGGAATGGTTCTGACAGATGACATCAGAGTGTATCTGTCTAGACCACTGTTTCCCAGTCCGGCCCTCGGGGAGCCACAGACAGCCTATGTTTTTGCTCCCTACAGGGAGCTGGGAGGGAGCAAAAATGGGGACCAACCGTGAGCCCCCGAGGAGCAGATTGGGAGATACTGGTCTAGACAGTGCTGAGGACAGTTCTTCAGGAAGAAGTAAGAAACATCTCAGCACTCTTGAGGTCACCTGTGATGTCGAATGGTGCCCCTCTGTCCTCAAATACGTTCATGAAATAAATACCAGTGCACTGGCTTACAGTAGGTAGAAAATAAGAGAAGGTCTTCCCTTAGGCTTACCCTCACTCATTATGGCAAGTGAACCTCACTGGAGAAATTCCTGAATGGTCAAACATAAAAAATCGCACTTGATTAAGGAGCACCTGTTACTCCATAGCAATACAATTAAGTAATAAAATGGGTAGCATAAATACTTTTGAAGAAAACAGATAAGCAATCTTCCATGGAATGACATGTAAACAAACATTTCAGAAGCATCTACTATATGATCTACTAATGAGATAAAATTATATATATCTACTGTTCACAAGAGAGCCGTCCTTTTTACTAAAAAATGCAAATAATCACATTTTGGTAGCTAATCACCAGTGAATGTTGGCAATGAACCATGAATGTGCTGCAGTGAGAGTTCCTAAGTGCAGGGCGAGACCACAGAAGCACAGTCAAAAGCTGATCGGCCCACTCCCATGTCACTCACTGATGTAAGACATATCATTGGCTAATGAAAAGGTTGGCCCTTCTGTATGAATGACCGCCCCTTTTGTTCCCCCCACCTTTAAAAGACGCTGGAATCGCCCCCTGGCTAAGTGCTTTTTATAACCAGTTTGGGGAGTGAGGTCATTACTGGGCTTCTTCAGGTGCAGTGGATACAGAGCTGCTCAGCCGGCCAGTTTGGCAAGGGCCTCGGTGTTGGGGTGCGGTTATGGCTTTTTTTGTGTTGGGCCGGTAAATCCCAGCACGGTGAGCCAGGATATTATGCTCATCAAAACAACAACCATCCAATCCTCCACAAACAAATGAAATTGTTTATAGAGCTGGTTTTCTCATTCTCTCGGCCTGGTCAACAGAACGTATTTAATGGAAATAAAGGATAAGAGGTATGATTGGATTAACGGAGAGATCGCTCCTTAGGTTTTATCGTCCTTGAACTAATAAATAAAATAAAATTTTTATAGGTACAAGTGGAATCATTTTCACATCTGTTCTTGTCATAAACACAAAGAAATTACAACAAATTTATGCTTAATAGGTTGTTAAAATGTCTAGGCCTCGCCCAAATTTGCTGCCTTCTGCAGTGAAGCATGTAAAAATCTTTAACGACAATAACCTTCCCGAGATAATTATACTGCTCCCGGCCCACTTTCACCTGTTCGGGTGCATTTCCCAAAAAAAGCAGCAAATCCCAACCAAGTCAACTGCTACGTAGCCAGACTAAGTAACACGTGCAAGACTCGTTAGCCATGTCCCTGATTAGGAAACGAGAAATATATAACTGTAGATACCTCTTTTTTCCCTATGATATCTTCGATTGGCTCTGAATGTGGTAATAAAAATGTAGTGTCACATGCCAAAAAAAAGGGGGGGGGGGAATGGTAAAAAAATTGTAAAAATAGTAAGATGCCTCAGTTTCTCTCAAATACTGTTCTTCCCTCCGATTGCAGTCCTGTGAAATGTTCTTGTAACCGTTCTGTCATGCAGGAAAAGTAAAATCTCAAAGGACTCTGTCAAAATTAGGTTCAGCTCCTTAAGGAAAGATTTGTTAAAAGCAGAAGGGAAACTCCTCCTCCGCAACACTGGGGCTCAAGCAGGGAAGTACATTTGCATTCCATTTAGCCGAATATAGATTCAGTCCTACTAGAGCCAGCACTGGTACCTTGACTGACAAAAAGAAAAAAAAATTACCAATAGTTTCCATAATTACAACCCCCCCCCCCCCCATCTAACAACGCTAAACATACGTTTTTCAAGTCCCGGCAAGGTGCGGTCAGTTGGCCAGCAGCCTGAATAAACGAAATTAGGGGGCAACGCTTGGATGATAGATGGGGCCAATTTTCATAGCGAGCAGTCACTTTGAAAGCGCTTGGCAATGAATTACAGGAGACACCAGGGAGGATGGCAGGGACTTCGCATAAACGAGGAGAAAAACGAAACTTTAAATTCATACTGAGATTTACCACAGTAAAAGAAATCCTGGGAACGAAATGTAAGGAAATAAAATGGCAGTGGAAAAAAAAAACATGAAAGGAAACATTTTGTTAAATGCAGAAGCACAGCTCAGAGACCGCTGGAGACGTACAGAATGTAATCTCAGACAATCCAGCAGAAAATGGAAAAGTTCATTTTAATGAGATCGTCCTGCTTCACTGATTCTGTTCTATAACTCAGGATCCCCTCTGTGCAAACCAATGTTTTTCCTCATGTTCAGCTTTGTTCTTGACAATGAAATGTTTCTGAGGATTCTCTGTAAGTTAAAATCTCTGCTGTAGCTGATTTATCAAGAACTCAATGTCAAGAAAATGGATGAGCAACTAAATCGGGTGAAATGCACTATATGGATAAAAATATTAGAACATCTAGCCATTTCACCTACAGGAACTTTTATGGCATCACATTCTAAATCCATAGGCATCAATATGGAGTTGGTCCCCCCTTTGCAGCTATGACGGCTGCCACTCTTCTGGGGAGGGTTTCCACAAGATCTTGGAGTGTGTTTGTGGGAATTTTTGCTCATTCATCCAGAAGAGCATTTGTGAGGTCAGGCACTGATGTTGGACATGAAGGTCTGGCTCGCAATCTCCATTCTAGTTCATCCCAAAGGTGTTTGATGGGGTTGAGGTCAGGGATCTGTGTGGGCCAATCAAGTTCTTCCACACCAAACGTACCCAACCATGTCTTTAGGGACCTTGCTTTGTGCACTGGGGCACAGTCATGCTGCAACAGAAAAGGACCTTCCCCAAACTGTTCCCACAACATTGGAAGCATTGAATTGTCAAAAATGTCTTGGTATGCTGAAGCATTAAGAGCTCCCTTCACTGGAAGTAAGGGGCCCAACCCCTGAAAAACAACCCCATACCATTATCTAAACTTTACAGTTGGCACAATGCAGTCAGGCAGGTAGCGTTCTCCTGGCATCCACCAAACCCTGGCTCATCCATCAGACTGAGTTCTGTGGTGCAGTGCTTTACCCCACTCCATCCAATGCTTGGCATTGCGCTTGGTGTTGTGAGACTTGCATGCAGCTGCTCAGACATGGAAGCCCATTGCATGAAGCTCCCTGTGTGCAGGGTTTATACCAGGAATAATGCCAGAGGAAGTTTGGAACTGCAATTATTGAGTCAACAGAGTGTTTTACACATTATACGCCTCAGCATAGCTCTGTTATTTTACATGGTCGGCCATTTATGTTGTTCCTAAATGTTTCCTCTTTGCAGGGAAGAAATTTCACAAACTGACTTATTGCAAAGGTGGCATCCTGTGACAGTACCATGAATTCACTGAGCTCTTCAGAACGACCCATTCTGTCACTAATGTCTGTAAACCTGACTGCATGGCGACGTGTTTCACTCAGGGAGCCACTGGTGAAACCACTGTGCTGACTTGGGGATTTGAACTGGCAACCTTCTGACAACAGGCAGAGCCCCATGATCCACTGAACCACACATCACTCCCACTAGGGAGATACCTGCATCAGTGTGACTGTATTCTTCTTGAGGGAAGGTGAAATACGAGGTATTTCGTAGGTATTCCTCAGTAAGTCTTTGCTGCTTTTTGCTTTATTTTGAGTTTTGACAAAGCAATGTTAGGAAATCATACCTGTAAAGCACTAGTCTGGGCACTATTCTCTCACTCCTGCTGGATGAGAGCAGAGCAACTCAGCGAGAAACGACTCATCACACTTGCTGCTTCTGAAAATCCGCTCGGCTGAAGCATAGTAGGCAGCAAACTGGAAAGGATTTGTTTGATCTCTCGCTTAAATGTTCCCTTTGACTTCTCAAAATTCTGAGGGCCCGCTTTCCCCCTTCTGCTTGTTTTAAAAATTCTTTCTTTGATTTATAACGTCTTATGTGAATTCCACACCGGCCTTTTGAAATTGTTCCTCTGCATGCCTGCCAGGTGCATAGCTGTTTGTTGGCCCCCACGCCCCCATACACTAAAAAAGGGGGATGTCATGTGAAATATCCTCTTCAGAGGCTTTCAGACCCACAGATAACAGACATGCTTGCTAGACGAGTTACATAAGAAAATGTGTATTTTGCCTCAAAAGCAGCTACATTTCTGTATTCTGACCACCCAAACAATACCAAACAGGCCCCAACAACTACTGTATGAATCTAGTTGTTTTATTCCCTTAAAAGCAGCGTGGAAATGTGATTTCAATTAGTTATACACAACAATGCTAAGAACTGGAGGTGAATTGGGGATCATAAATGCAAAACTGTTACTCAAAGCACCTAATAAAGCAATCAGCTCTTCTTTAAAGGATGTGGACGTCTTTCTCCTTTGTTCCTTCCTAATTTCCCACGCCCTGTTTATCCCACAAGAGCCATTTTATGCGCACCATTTTGGTTAGCCACTTTAACGTTTGAGGAGGAAACACCATTAATGAAATGCCACAAATATTTAATTTATCATGCCAGGCCACAAAACCCCAAACCAAATTAAGGCAGCACAGGACTTGGGAGAGACCAATCTTGGTCACGGAAAGAAAAAAAACACACACACACGCATAGAATTGCCTCAGTCTGGTAGGGTAATCACTATAATAGTGATTAAGATCATTATTATTTTCTTTTGAAGTAATAGGGATGCAGAAGACAGACCATAGATGAACAAAACCACAAGAGCTTGTTTCAGCTGTTTATATTTCCATTTTTTTTGTTCTCTCCAGATAGAAGCTGAATATGATGTATCCCTGCAAAAGAACACAGCCATAAATATTTGGATATTTCGAATAAACACCACTCGTGCTGCCAGCCAGATAACAATCATAATTCACCCTTCTTGACGCATCATTCCCCCCATCTTGACCTCTCATTTTTGACCACATGCTATGTTCTTGACCTCCTGCCAAACTCTGTCTCCAACTCTGGCCACAGGTGTGCTGGTGGCTTCTTATATCTGTGAGTTACATCACAAGAAAATGTTTGAAGTCTGCTAGGTTGACTTAAGACAGTGGGATCCAGTACCCATAGAAAACACTGAGGCGGTTGCAATAAAATTGTCTTTGAATTGAAACTCATTAAAATTCTAATAAAGGCTTTAACTCCACCCAAAAAGGCAGGCTGCAAACATTTAATCTTTATGTGTCTCATGTCTAATTCTGTCAGTAAATCGGCATCCTACTTGTTTGTAAACTTAGTATTTATGTAGCCTAACTACCTCAAATCCACCACAAATCCACCTCAAATCCAATTTCTGCCCAGTTCATTGGCTATGTTTTATAGCTGTTGTTTATTTTATTTGGCATTTTTTAACCAAACATCACTGCTGTTTTGCTAAAATCATGGCAATGCAGTCTGGTTATAGTTCTGTAAACAGCTGCGAGCGACATTTATCCAGCTCGACCCTGTATGTCTCCATGATGGCTGTCCCATCAACACAGAACCAAACAGGTGGCAAAAACAGGAGTGGTGCACAAAGGGTGGGGTTGGGGGTGCAGTTGGGGCAGTTCTGTTAGAGCGATTATTTTGTAAAAAAAAAAAAGCTTCTGTTTTATAGAAATTTATGAATAGTGCCAAACTACACGCCTGCCTCCAGGTATAAGCCACTGAACAGATTGTTCTTTTGTTCATATAGGAGACTATGGACTTCAAAGAGTTTTCTTGTACTAAGTTCATAGCTGCATTCAAAGGAACTCAATTAAAATTCTCAACCACATTCTTTCATCCCACCTATTTCTCCATAATCAAAGAGTCCTTTCAACCTGTGAGCCATGACATTTATTCTCCTCAATTATGTCAGAGTGACATAGTTAAACCAGAATGTGACAGCCACATATAAATGTTATCCCAGTCCTGAAATGGGGGCGCTTTTGTGGCTCAGTGATGCGGCTCTTGGATATTTGGGCCCGGTCCACAAACCGAGGCACAGGATTTGAGCTGATGCCACAACAAATAGCTGGTCCATTGTTCTCCGAACATGACTATGGTTAGTCAGATGGAGGGAGGAGGAAGGAGATGCCGGACGCAAAGCCATGCCTCAGCTATACCGAGAAATATCCCCATGAGAAAGTGCAGTGAGCAAAGCAAGAGGGACGCATATTTCTACTGGGCGGACTTGGATGCCAGTCAGACCACATCAGGAGCAGAATAAATACTGGCCTGACCCCGGGCCTTATGAAGGACTTGACAGGGATCAGACGCAGAGATTAACCTGGGAGAAAGTCAGCATAGACGTCTCACACGTGAATGACATACAGTCCACGCACATGGTCCGTGTACCTTTTTTAGCCAAGAAGTCGTTCACTAATGCTGACAAAGCACTATTATTTTTAAATAATTCCCCTCTTTGGTCTGGTATGGAAAAGATTGTGTTTACTTAGACATAGATCAAAAAAAGAACCCAGCAGATTGCAGTATTTTGACAAAGTGCTTCCCTCATTGACTGCTATGAGTAATCCTGTTTATCCCAGAGGGACAACCACTAATAGACAGAGATCTAAGCGCCAGGGATAGCAGCCCAATCCCAGACACGACGGCAACCGCTCCAGTCCGGCTGCCATGGGAGGAGATGCTAAGAAGAATTAAGGTGGGCCAGTGGGAATGGAGAAAATCATAAAAATACTTTATGCCATTTATACCAGACCGATTCTGGCCGATGGTATCAAATAGACACTCAGATCACTTTCTTACAGGTTAAACAGCATTTTCTCAGCTAAGAGCCAAACACAACCCACTCAGCTCACAAATCCTGCTTCCCAGCTGCTGTTTCAGCCGCTGCATAATATATGTCAGTCTAGCAGAGTCATTGAATGGGAGGCAAAGTATTCATGGTCTAAAAAGGACACTGCTGTGCTGTAGACTCCGCCAGCTGGACGGCGTGACGTTTGTTTAGTCCTTCATCGGTAAGGCTTTCTGTCATCCTCATGCAGGCTTTTATTACCAGAGCGAGAAAGTGGAAATCACAGCCCTAGATAAAATGTCCTTTTCTATACCTGCACACTAGGCAGCATGGGGCTACATTTGTACGAGTGTTCACCTCACACCTCTGGACACCACTTAGTTTTCTCCACTCCGCGTGTGTGGAGTTTGCATGTTCTCCCCGTGTCTGTCTGTGGAGTTTGCATGTTCTCCCCGTGTTGTCGTGGGGATTCCTCCAGGTACTCGTGTTTCCCCTCACAGTCCAAGAACATGCTGAGGTGAATTGAAGTTGCCAAATTGTGTGTGAGTGGCGTCTGTGCCCTGTGATGGGTTGGCGCCCTGTTCTGGGTTATTCCCCGACTTGCGCCCCTTGTTTGTGGTCAAGCGACCCCTATAGGCCAGGAGCGGAATAACAGCGCATACGACACCAAAGCGAGTGAAAAGCGAAGGCTAGAATGTACAGGCTGTGTCGAGGGGCATCATGGTTCTTAACAGTGGATTGGGAGCAGAGAAAGAATCTGCAATGCATTAATAAATGCATATGCAGATACCAAAAGGTGCAGGATGATCAGATAGGACAGCGGCTCTGTTCTGGAGCAGATGTTCTGATGAGACTTGAAGTTCCAGGATGTATAGGAGGGCCAGACTGTCTGCAGACCAACACTAAACCATTAGCTGAAGTCTAGTGATGTAGCTCTATTTGTAACCTGTGTATTTCTGGTTAATATACTTGATGTAATGTTTCACTAGAGATGTAGCGTGGCTGGTCAATGACCAGTTCTTCATACCCATATCTCCAGACACAAAGCACAAAGCCTAAAAAAACCTAGATCACATTCTCTCCTTCTGTCACTCCTAACAGTACTGATACTGTAATAATAGTTTATTAGCAGTACTGTCCTTATAATTAGAAGCAGCATCTAATAGGGCATTTCAAAGTACTGTATTTAGAATAGTATTTGTTACTTGTTGTGTGTCACTTAGCACTTGGTACTGGACACATTGCAGGCAAACACAAAATGCGTAAACGTCTAAACTTTTTGGCACAATCTCATCTTCTGTGGCCTCAGGAAGGGAGCCTCACTGGGCAAGGATCCAGCTATCTATCCCCCACCCCCCCCAAAGCCCAAGAGCTTCACTTCTGACCTAAGTTAGGTGACGACAATGTAAAAAAGCAGAATTATTGAACGCCCCCCCCCCCCCCCCAGGGGCCCCTACAGGACTATATGGAAAAGATGGCTCATTATTCTTGGCTAAGTGAAAAGATTTGAGTGGGTCCAGTCAACCAGGAACCAGTTTAAACCCCCACTTCCCAAACGCAGCCCCACAGCCAACCCAGAGAGGTACCTTGTGCCTGTTCCCCAGTGCCTGAGTCTGTCACACATCAGAGGGACGTTTGGGGAAAGTTTATATGTTTTTACAGGCAAGTGAAGTGTTTCTCCACCAGTTTAACAGACTCATTGGTTGTCTCAAACTCACAGATCATTAAAACCTACGACACTGTTTTACAGAATACTCTGTGATCACAGACATATGCCTTTACTCCCTACGGTTACTGATTTTCATGAAGGCATTAAAACGCTGTAGTATATGATGTGGGGTATATTTTTCGCTTCACATTTACTTTTCATTTCATCGATTCACTTTTTACATTTATTAAGCTGCATCTCAAAGCTGGACATTATCTAACAAGACTGAAGCTACCGGTAGAAAACATGCCCTGCAGAGCCGGTTCTGGTCAAAGCCGGTAAGCGAGTGGATTTCGGCCTGCAGTGTCTGTGAGCAGCGAGATCGTGGGCTGCCTTGTAATGATGCCGGTGATAAAGCTTTCCGACCTGCCTAGGCACAGACAGACCGAGCGTTCAGGAGGAATTCCGTCATCAACTTGATGGCACTTACTACTACTACTACTACTACTACTACTACTACTACTACTACTACTACTACTACTACTACTAATAATAATAATAATAATAATAACCCATTTACTGCTACCTAGACCAAAGACACTGCAGTCTCTCTGGAGGAGGGAATCAGCTGACCCTGCTGCCTCGGCACGAAGTAGCTATTACCGTGTTTGCACGGTTTCCTCCTCTGCTACTTGCTGTTTTCAGTGGGTTAGGATCTGGTGCCTATGATCAGAACGTCACTGGTTCAAATCCCAGAGTCTGCGAGGCCCTTAACCCCCAACAGCTCCAGGGACTGGCTGACCCTCCCTTCTCAATTCTATGTCACTTTGGACAAAAGCACCAGTTACATAAAGAAATTAATTGTTTTTGTTTGGCGTTATTATTTAATTACTCATATATAATCATCTACCGTTTTGGTAATATAGCTGTACCTTCTTCTTCTGGAAGAAAGTCTATTATGCAGCATAAGACTTGTACTGTCTTATTTTTTATCATCCCCAGAGAGAACGAGAAGAAAAATGACTGTGGGAGCAGTTAACTTAGCTCCCTCCCTCATGCGCACTAAATCTACCGAACACCATTCAGTCCTGTCAAACAGAGAGAGCAGGGAGGAGGAGCAGACACAAAAGCAGACAAGAAAACAAACATTGTCTGACTTGCTCGTTTTGTTTCCCAATGAGCTCCCTCTTTCAGACATGGTGCCTGAGGGTCCTTAATAGAGAGCCTGTGGCTTTCATAGAAATGAATTAAGTGCCTGAATGACTGTATGTGGGAATCACTGTGCACTTCTGTAGGTATTTGAGTCAATAGCAGCATATCAGATTTTGGGGAGTATAAGCCACAGATTTGGGGGGGGGGGGTCAAAATGACTGGCTATATACAAACAGGCATATCTGTCCTCACCACACATGAAAGCAGAATAAAATGTAACACTACTTGAGGACACAAATAATGTAGTAGTACATGCTTGCTTAATGAATTAATTAACCAGTAATGAAGTGTTTGTTACACATGCACTGATTCTATGCTTGTTCATCATTAATCAATTATCATGGTTCATGTATTCCATTCAGGAACTATATTAGTTAATAGTTAACTCATTAGTTAAAATGCATGAACCATCATTGATTAATGATGAACTAACACTTAGTTCATGGTTAATTAATGTATTAAGTAAGCGTGTTCTACTACATTATTCATGTCCCCTCAAGTGTCACCAAATAAAAATACACACTATCAAGCACGCAGCTTATGCACTAAAGAACAGCGATCCTGAAAGTTCCCAGGTGGCTGTCAAGAGGCATGCATTTGTGCAAACGAATAAATAATGAGTCTGTGTGCATCTTATATTACTGATACAATGTTTGTCTTTCTCTGTTTTTTTTCTGCTGCTAAGTTTCATAGACAAATAAACTCAGTGGTTCGTGGTAGTTCTTTTTTCAACTCAGGAATAAAGCGAAACTCAAACATATTTTGTCTTTTTAAGGACTTTTAAGGACCAGACTTTAATGTTTTGATCTCATCTTGTGTTGACTGTTGTGACTCTGTGTCTCTGCTTGGCAAGCTTGTCACGCCTGCTGTTGGTCTAATATACAAGAGACTCCTAACCAGTACCACAAAAAGAGAGAGTACTACTCCCATACAGAGTATCACTCCTGTATAGAGCATTACTCCCATATAGAGCATTATTCCCAGATAAAGGATCACTCCCATATATAGCATCACTCCCATATATAGCATCACTTCCATATAAAGCATTACTCCCATGTAGAGCATTACTCTTCTATAAAGCATCACTTGCATAATGCATATACAGCATTACTCTCAAATAGAGCATTACTCATATATAGAGCGTTACTCCCATATAAACCATTACTCCCTTATAGAGCATTACTCCCCTATAGAGCAACCTTCTCATATAGAGCATTATTCTTGTATAGAGCACTACTCCAGTAGAGAGCATTACTCCTGTATAGAGCATCACACCCGTATAGAGTATTACTCGCTTATAGAGTGTTACTCCTGTATAGAGAATTACTCTCATATAAAGCATTACTCCTGTACAGAGCATTATTCCTGTGCTCACATCCTTGCACTGGCTGCTGGTCAAGTATAGAGCTGAATTTAAAGTTTTATTATTTATTTTAAAGCTCTTCATGGCATGGCTCCAAGCTATATCTCTGACCACGTCAGTCTCCATTCTAATGCTCAAGTCCTACAATCCTATGATCAGATGATATTCAATTTTCCACATCCTCAGTTGAAGCTCAAAGGTGACCGGGCCATTTCAGTAGCTGCTCCAAGACTTCCTCCATAAAATCATCCCTTACAATCGATATTTTAAGTCAAATTAAAAAACCTATTTATTTTACCAGGCGTTTCAGTCACTTCACAGAAGTAGGCTGCCTGTTCTGTCTTGGCTTATTCTGTCTTGTGTTGCTGGCTTGTGTTTTTCTCCTAATTGCTTCTAACCCAATGGTTATTTCTTTTACCTTCTGTTTTAAATGACTTATAGCTTTGCCTTTTACTCTTAATTTTTAAGTATTTATAGTTTTATTTTAATCTCAGTTTCTCAGTTTTACATGACTTACTTTTCTCTTTTAAATTGTTTAAACGTTTGCCATACCCTAGTTGATTTTATTGTGCGGCCCTTGGGTCGACACCTGCTGTCTTTTAAATGTGTTATATAAATACAGCTGACTTGACTTGACTGTGCTATCATACAGAGAGACTGCAATCAGAACTGGAATGCGGCTCCTGTGATAGACACTGGAAATATTCCGTGCCTCCCATGGGAATAAAGTAATAAATCAGTCAAGGTCATTCAGCCAACCATGCTGGTCCGCATACCTATTAGCTATGGAAAAATGTCGGAAATATACACTAATGGGACTTTTGTCACCCTTATGACTCTTTAACTATGGGAGGGGGTGCGCAGCTCAGAAACAAGCCAAGCCCAGCCTCTAACATTCTTGGAGAGCACAGAAAAAGGGCGCAGCGCCGTATAGTTTCAGCAAAGATTGGAAACTATTTGGACAGTGGGACCCGGCGCTGGCACTTTGTCTCACAACTAAGTAGATTTTTGCTGAATAATGCTATTGACAGCAGTGAAATAGAGAAGCAAGCCCAGGCAAGAGGGAGAAGGGGGAACAGTCACAAGAAGCAGATTAGTATAGCTATTGGGTCAGCAATCCGGCGCTGTATTACTCCAGCAATAAACATACACCTATTACACCACGGCACAGCTGAATTCTCGAATCTGATTGGTCAGACGGGTGCCGATTAATTTTCTGTAACCGCACACAGAGTGCTAGTCAGGCGAATCACAGTAGCATATCAATGCCGGTCTTATGATCTTTAATTCTAACAATTCTAATTTCATTCTAAGCTTAAAATGCCACATGCAGGACACAGTCTTAAATTAATGGACATTAATCAGTGTTGGAAGAAAGAAGTTTCACCTCTGCAGTAGCATATTAGAAATGCATAATACAGGGCTTGTTGTGCATTAACCCTTAAGTAATTGCTTTGGTAGAAATCAATTGTTATAAAATCAGTTTCAAAATCACCCTGGTTGTTCTGAGACATATAGCTAGTGCAGATCCAGTGATTGGGTGTTCTGTTATTTATCTAATGTCCTTCAATCTCGATGAGCCTGAATTTGCACACTGTTTAATATGATGCAGACCGCCGCCACATTCTCTCAATTCCAACTTGTTCACATTCACTGCTGCTTTACTTCCACTGACAAATATGACTGTCTTGAGCATCCCTTATTCTGCAGCTGAGGTTCAGTTTGAGAAAAAAAAAAAAAAAAAAAACAAACCTATAGGATTCTGGAGGCTGTGTTTGAGCAATTTCAGGGAACCCTGGAAAGTAAAAAAAAACTTAGGGAAAAAAACTATACAAGGACCAAAATAACAAATGTACTTCTCTGTGTTAGGTTAAACAGCAGTCAATGAACTCCTGTAAGTTTTGAAAGCTAAGAGCTGTTGATGACACAATCTTAATTCATAATCGTCTAGGCTGCACAGTCAAACACAAATTGTTTTTAAGTATGCAATATCAGAAATATTTATGCAGACGATCTGGGACACCAAGGCCAAATGGACTCTTTTGTAAGCTCAGTGCTTACTGAGGCAGGAGATCCGCGTGACTCATGTCTGAAGAACAAAAGCCATCTACCAGTCAGGGTCCAGACATGTTGGGGGACATTTATTCTACGTGTCTGTATTGCATCTACATACTGCACATAGTATTCTTTTAAATTTTTCCAATCAATTAGCATTACATTGGCAGACAGGAGAGCAAATTAACCAGCTGTTTCTGTCAAACTGCCTACATCAACTCCAATAACATCTGTAGTCCATCAAACCTTCAGAGGATCAGAAAGGGACTTCTGGTTTTGGATAAATACTACTTTTAGTTGCATGCAAGAGAGATATTTAATGCAATTTTAGCATCAAACAAACATCTGGGTTATTCCAAATCCCTGCTGTTGTGATACAGGTCACCTGTGTCTCCCATTAAGCATAATGACTCTGCCCAGATAATGCGTGTAAATGTTCTGCCAAGGATTCTGGGTTGTAGGAAGTCAGTCTGCAAAATAATCCATGTAATTAAAATACTCTTATAACCGTGTTGTAATGTAGACGGATTATACGGCGATAGGCAACCTACGTCTCGTACTTTAGCACCTGGGCAAATCAAGGATTCATGTTACATTTTAATCAAATGTATCTGAGCACAGATATTTCTCCCAGCAAACACATGTGCAACAACAACAGTATGTAACATGATACTAGGTAACACTTTGCTTATAACTTAGTAACTTAATTACTACTCTGCCAGAGTCGGCACCCGTCCGGCCCGGTCTTCCATGTCCTGTGTTGCTGCCCATTCTGTTACCCCCCCCTCAGCCCTTGTGTGTCATTTTGCTTTCTGGGGTGCCGCTTAGCTCAGTGGCTCGAGCCTATAGCTTAGAGGTGGTGTAGCCCAGTTGAGGTTTCAAGGCTGGCGTGAGACCAATCTCGCCTGTTCTATGTTTATTAGGTTTGTTGTGTCTTAGTGTTTATTACTCGGTGTATTTTCCCATTTTTAAGTTTTCCCTGCTTCTGCTGTTTTACTGTCTCTGCATATTACGGTCCTATTCTCTCTAGTGTTTGCAGGGTATTCTTAGTCTTTAGTGTTTATCTGTTCATTTACTGTTACTGCTTCCACCTGTTTCATGTTGTTCCTGTGCCTTCCTTGATTGGTTAACTGATTATGAGTTACACCTGTCCCTTGTTTTCCCTGGTTATCTGTGTGTATTTAAGTGCCTGTTTCCTGTCTGTTGCCTAGTCTGTCATTCGTCATCTTCATACTGTTGTGTGTTAGGAGTTCTGTTTCATAGTCCTGCTCCCTGTGTTGCTCTGTTCCCTGGTGATATTATTTTATGGTTTGTTTAATAGGTTCTTCTTTTTTCCCCCATTAGTCTTTGATCCTTCGTGGTCCCTTTAATTTGTGCCTTTCCATAGTGTGTTCTGTTTAATTTAATAAACCCTTGTTTGGCTTAGAAACACAAGGGGATCATCACCCTTTTCCCACCTGCACCATGCCACGCTGTAACACTACTCAAGTACAAATCATGAACAAACATAGTAACTGTTTGAAGTGCATGAACCATTATGACTGATTAATGATGAATGAATGTGGGATTAGCACATAACTAGCACTTAGTTTCTGGTTAATACATTAAGCAAGACTGAATTACTACATTATTCGTGTTACAATGCTTTAATGGATATGTTATAACATACTTTAATGATAACAAAATGACCAAATAAGATGTAAATTTGTAAATGAATATATTAGTGGAATGAGTCATAAGAGGAAAACAGACACCTATACCAAATGAATATGTTCTGATGTACATACCCTTCCCTACACACACACACACACACACACACACAGGTTTATAATAATATCTTTGTGGGGACTCTATTTATTTGTATGGGGGAAAACTCTAATCCCAACATGACAACCTTAACCATAAGTAACCACACAAAATATGAGACTTTTGCCATTGTTTGTTTTTTGATTGCATTCGCAGATCTTTGTGGGGACCTGAAAAATGGTCCCCACAAAGTCAAAATAACAGGTTTTTAGCACAATGTGATATCATAATGGAATCGTACATACTGTCTGCAAGGCTAAGATTAAGATTAAGATAAAAATTTAATACTGATCACGGGGGAAATACCTGTGAATAAAGCAGCAAGGTACGTAGAGCGCAGAGACAAACACACACACAGGGAGACAGACGATGTGCGAAGTCAGCGCACATAATGCAAACAAGCAACCATGGTGCTAAGTACACAGTGCGCACTGCAATA
Source organism: Paramormyrops kingsleyae (assembly GCF_048594095.1). NCBI lineage: Eukaryota > Metazoa > Chordata > Actinopteri > Osteoglossiformes > Mormyridae > Paramormyrops > Paramormyrops kingsleyae. The sequence goes on along the minus strand of NC_132819.1, from coordinate 7,379,611 downwards.
TGCTGAAGAAAAACAATAATATAATATTAAGGAAATAAATAAATACTGAAAGATAAGAGATTTCAGAGGCCAGTGGCAGGGTCTGAAGGGCATTGAACATCATCTCGGAGGGTATATCTCCGGCTTGAAGGGGCCGTTTCTCTGTCCTCACATGGTCTTTGCTCTGTGGATCTCTGCCAGCCTCCCCCTGCCCACTCCAGCCCAAATTTACACCGCGCTGGCGTGTACTTACGCTGATACAGTCAAGTGACTGATTCACTGAACAAAAAAAGACCAGTTATGGGATAAAAAAAGCTAAAAACTAATCATGAGAAGAGATTTCTGTCCTAGAGGGAGAACAGAGTGAGGGTCGTGAGAGAGTTTCCAGCCTAGCTGAAAGAGGCAGTGTTTCCTACTGCGGTGGGGGTCACAATCGCGCTGCTGTCGTCCCTGGGGGTACCACAGTGTTTTATGTTACAGGTCACTTTGAACCACAGAGCAGCCGCCCACAGTGAAGGTTTGTCATCAATTTAACGATGTTCAAATGATAAATCAGAGGGATTGAATTCAGTTGCGGACAGGGATGAGATGTGGCGCTCACAAGGACGGATAGTGGCGTGGCTGTCATTGCACCCAGATAAGTGCGTCAAATTCTTCTCATGGTGTAGATTAAGTGTGCTACAGATATGTGTGAGTCTCTGCTGTAGTCCCTTAGCGAAAGGCACTTAATTTTATCCACATTTATGAGGTCAGTGGCTCACATGTAAATGCTAATTGCAAGCAGCTTATAAAACTGATCTTGTAACTACCAAACTGTTTTCAAATTTAACCTCTAAACATTCAGAGGCCACCCAGTGTCTTGAATGATGGCCTTTCCCATTCTGTTGACCACCATGAGTGTGACGGTACACAATGCCAATGTCAGATCACTGCTTGGATCTATGAGCTCATTCCAGTGCCGAAGGTGAGGAAATCCAGTAAATCCACAAAGATGGCAACTTGCAGGGCTTCTTGGCAGATTGGCTCATGAAAGGAGGAGATTGGGCCTCTAGTGGCTGAGACTAACCTCATTTCTGCGTCAGTTGTAGGGAATAAATGGAAGAAGCATGACCTGACAATGGAAACACCCTCTCGATCGTGCCACCAGCCAACTAACAGTATGCATGTTTCCGCTGATGCCATTTCAAACCACTGCTGGATCAAAGCTGTCATGTTCCCAGAAGATAACGACGTGCCAGCACCCCCCCAGTAGGTGAATATCTTGGCAATCTTGAAAACAAAGCGAAGCTTCCTCTGCCTCTCGCTAGATGCACCCCAGGAGACTTCTTGTGCTGTTTCGTTCTTCTTTGGCCGATAAAAATGCTATTAAAGATTGGCAGGTGAAGAAGTGACTCCAGAGTAATATTCTGCTTTGCATTAGGGTCAGAACAACAGGGCTGCATTTTTATGAGATGTATAAAAGGAAAGTGAAAGAATAAAGGAGATTGTGTTAGCATCTGCAAGCCATATGAAGGACACTACTAATTGACTCAAATATTGGACTAATAAACCACTGTGTTTGCTGACCAAAGGAAGACTTCAATCATTTTTTTCTTTACCAGAAAAAATAAGGACTGAAATATTTTCGAATAAGCCATGAGTGACAGCGAGAGTCACCACATTCCATTAATCCATCCAGACAAGATTAGTCTTTGGCCGGCTGTCTGAAGCAGTGTAATTTCTGAGATTTCCGTTCCATGAACATTCCTTGATTTCATGTTTACTTTAAGGGGGACACTGAACTGATTTAATTATAAGAGAGTCTGCAATACAATGTGGGTTATTCAGTATTGTGGGATTTTCTGGCCTTTGCTGGTTTTCTTGTTTTCTTCGATCAATCAAAATCCGTTGCCGTGCTGTGCTGTCCAGACACTGGCACCCAGAAGCTCACTGCACCTACAAGGACTCTACACAGAGTGACAGCGCTAAAGAGCTGGTGGTTGGATTTGGGGTGTAGGCATTCACCCCCAACCTTCTTGATGGGCCTTGTAGTAATGATGTCTGAGGTGTGGGCGTGCTTATCCAGCAGTGTTATTTCAGAACTTGCAAACAGCCCCAGTAACATTTATTTAGGCAATGATGATGATAGCTGGACAGAGTGACACTATCAGGTCCTTATTCTGAAATTAATGACAGGAGGTGGTCAAGAATAGAAGTGTTGTCTACAGCAGCTAAGCCTTGAGATATGGTACTTAACCTCAGTTTTGCAGAAGTCTTTCCGGAAGCTTTCCCCCCTGTACGCACTACAGAAAATCCATGAAGTTAGTAAAAACAATCAAGGGAATTTTGCATTTTACTCTTTTATCTGATGGATTTTATTTAAAGGAATAAAGAAATCTATAGTAGAGAAAGGGGCTACAAACATTAAAGAGTCCTGCCTGGGGATTGAACCCACCACCTTTGCATTATTAACAGTTCTTTACTTGTCGAGTAACAGGAGGTTTTAGAAGCCAGAACTGAACATTTTTATAATACTTGGTCCATCCAGTGCAAACTAAGCCTAGGCAGAGTATTGAAGTGAGCTACATCATCAATACACAGCTTACAACAGGCTCGTCCTTCTCATCTCTTGTTCTGTGCCCAAAACATTAGCTTTTACTAGTATTCAGTTGTCTCATTAGACAGGCAGCTGAAAATCACTATTATGGTACATATGTGCCCATGCATAATTATTGTCTCAAATTTCACGTTTACTCTCTATACTATAAATCTACCTCAGTTTAGCAATAACCAAAAAGGTGATCTTCTTTTAGCAAAGTCATATTAATTTGCGTCGAAAGCAAAATAAAATAATAACAACTAAACGTAATATGTATGACCTTCACAAAGTTCTTCTCTGAGGATATGCAAGTGATAATGTGCTCATGTACTGAAATTCCATCCTGCAATTGGACTGATAAAATGTCCAAAATTACAGTAAAGCAGAGATTTGAAGTGATGGTAGAAAATCCCGAATTAAAGATCCGGTGGGGGAGAGGGTCAGGCGTCTGTTGTGAACTGACTGCGATGAGCACATGTGTGACCCTCCCAGACTAGGTGGAGGTTATTCCGGGTTTGATTTTGACACCATGACACAGATCGGATCCCATGCCGCACTGTCGCGGTGAGAACATCACAGACCACTTTCAGACAAAACAAAGGCCGTTTCAGCAGGCCAGGCGAGGTTCAAAACACAAAGAGCTGGCTGGGAGCAAGTACAGGAAAGGCGGGGGTGGCGGATGGGAAAGAAGGAGCAGAGGAGAATAAAACGCCTGGCCATTATTCTTCTCTATTTTGGAGGAACCCAGACAGATGTATTACAGTGGATATGAAAGCGCTTCCTCCACAGTAAGCGCTTAATTCTAGGTTTCAGACTCCTCTGGCGTCTGCAGAACACTCACATGGGGATATGTGTGAACAGAGTTTCATCTGAAAAGGAAGCCAGGGGGTTGTGGGCAATGGGGCTGCAGGCAAAGGGGGTGTTGCTGGGGGGGGGGGGGGGGGGGTGCAGGCAAAGGGGTGTGGCCAAAGGGGTGTGGCCAATGGGCAGGGACGGATTACGGACCGGGCCAGCGGGGCCGCTGCCCAGGGGCCCTTGGGGTGCAGGGGGCCCGTGGGGCCCCTAGCCCAAAACAATTTGCAACGCTTATCAACAATGTATTTTCGTTTGTCTATTTTAGAGGGCCTACATTCTTTGATCCTCTGCCTACAAGGGCCCCTGACCCTATAGGGCCTCTGGTGGAAACATGGAGGGAGGGCGTTTGGCTGCCAAGGGCCCTTGAATTGTGGTGGTTGTGGTGGTGGTGCTGGTGGTGGTGGTGGTGGGGGGGGGGGGCCCTCGCGAACGTTTTGCCCAGGGGCCCACACAACCCATAATCCGTCCCTGCCAATGGGGGGTGCGGCCAAAGGGGGTCTGGGCAAAGGGGGGGGGGGGGGGGGGGGGCGGACAAAGGGGGTGTGCAGCAGTGCTACAAAAATCCAGGGCCCCCAACCCCACAAAATACCCCCCCCCCAAACATCTAGATAACCGTTGTTGCCGATTCACACCCGGACCAAAACACCAGGTAATATTTTTGCGTACTTATCACCTGCTGACACTCCAACGACAAGCTCCCGTTGAACAAGGGGTGACATAAATCTTGGCATTTGTAATATCTATTGTTAAAAAAAAAAGCAAATTCGCATTTGACACAAAGGACCTGACCTAAAGAGGAACTTGCTGTTTTCTTGTACAGTCTTGGATCTGCTCATTGGATTTCAGTGCCAGACATTGAACAAGAAGGCAGGGGAGAAGGAACAACTAAGACAAATAAACTCAACCTCCACAGTCCAGCTAACTCCGCCCTGTAGCCAACATGACTGCATTGCTTCACTTGGATTGTCTTAAACAGGTAAAACTAAACCAAACAAAGGAGTGAAGTCTCTCCAGCTGGCTCTCCTGTCCCGCTATATATCTGCTACATGAGGGAGCTGTGATTTTCATATTCTTCTAGGGGAATTGGCCAACAATCAATCCCTCTCTCCCTTGTGGCCGTTCCAGCCATACCACACACACAGCCTCGCGTTACCCGACAGGCTCCTCACAGCCACATATTACTGCCCACATTAAAGCTTGGGTCCCCTCAGCAGCTCGTCCAAGTCGGCCCCTGCCATAGTTCAGCGACTCCTGTCTTGTCGCCGGGCTGGCCTTGCTCGTTCTCCACGAACACCATGCTTCATTGGACTTCATGGAGCTGTTCATGCTCGACCCATACTCACGCCAGCGTTCCACTTAATCTTTCAGGAGTGAAGTTCATGAACCGAACAGCTCTTCCAGGGAGACAGCTAATGAGACAACGCTGCTAAAAATGTACTGCCGAGACATCAGCTAAGGGCGCAATATGTTAACATTCGTTATCACAAACATGACTCCTGGAGTAAATGTTGAGGGATGAGGCAGGAGTGAAAGGCCGCTGAGGCTCATAGCTTTACAGTTCTCTCATCACCGACACCCTTTTACCACCAAAGGGTAGACAGACTCGGTCCTTAAGATATTTATTATTAGAAAAATAAATAAATATAAGACCCAAAACGCCGTTTGCTCTGCTGTCTTCTCTGTATCTCTGCTAGAGGATCTACTTGCCTACTATAGCCAGTCCTTGATTACACCCCTTCTGTACATACACCTAGCCACGGACCGAGGTTTAAATATTTGAGCATATACATATGCATGTTTGTCTGTGTGCCAATTTTATTACGAGATGACACATTCTGCCCTTGAGTTTAATAATGCATGTTTTATATTTTAACTGGGTGAAGTCAAATTTCTTTTGCAGTTTGAGATGTATTTATACAGCTGGATATTTTTACTCCAGAAGTACAGGTAAAGCTCCCTGCTCAAAGGTACAACAGCAGCTTCCCCCGGTACCCAAAATGACAACCCATTGATTGCAAGCTTTACAGCTGCCATATGTGGATTTGCGGATTATGGCTCTGGCCTACGATCGGAAGGTCACAGGTTCGATTCCTGTAGCTGGAGTGATTTCTCCGTTTGGTCCTTGAGCCAGACACTTAACCCCCAACTGCTGCAGGGATTGGCTGACCCTGTTTTCTCTCTTGCTTTGGACGAAAACACTTGCTCAATAAATAAATGTAAATGTTTATATACAGCTCGAACCTTCACACGTGTGACTGAAGGTTCTGGTCCATTTAGCAGAATGGGCCCAATATCAGAGAGCCGCTGATTCAGGACATGTGGACACAGTACCCCCCCCCCCCCCCCCCCCCCCCAACTGTCTATCACTACAGGCTGCCTCCAGCTCTCTGGGAGCGATGCACACGGAGGCAGGGGGGACCAGCTGACACAGCACTTCCTTAGTGGGGCCCCCTAGCGGCCTGCAGGCGATAAGGAAGCCTTTAAAGTCTCGCCATTGAGACGTTTAAGAGCGGCAGTGATGACAGAGCCGATGGTGAGCGAAAGGAAAAATAATAACAGGCGGCTGCCAAGCGCTCCCGTCTCTCCCAACGCCGCCAGTGGAACGGAAAAACACTCCCGCGTCCAACGGGGGGGGGGGGGAGACTCCGAGGGAGTGAAAGAGGGGAAGAGGAGGCAGGAGGAAGGGGGAGACGCAGAGAGGCATGCAGATGTTAGTTTTATTAGTGTCTCCTCCAGCATGCTGTGTGAAATTCCCCCTGAAGGGGGGGCACTGGTCATGTGGTCCATGAAAAGTCGAGTCAATGAGCGTATCTGGATGTATTATTTTAGCCGCATGCTGCTACCCTGCTGAAGAACACCAGGTTCCTGTACATGTGTTGCCTCCGTGTTCACTTGGCCTACCAGCGTGTCCATGCTTTGACAAAAACCTATAGCTGTGGGCCTCCCCCCCACCAGGACTCATTATACTTCCATAAACAGAGCCATAAATCACCTCTGAGGAACCCAACTTATGAAGAGCTTCCCCTCGCCATTCAGAGGTCACTTCCTCCCAGCGCCTTGCAAACACTTCCCTGAAGCACGCTCTCAATCTCCCGGACATGCCTGCTTTGAGACTGTCTTTCGCTTATGTGAAACTGTGGAACTGCGTCTGTAGAGCATTTGCAGGACATTCGTTGCACCAGGGCACGTCACTGGTCCAGCAAGCAGAGGAACAGGACTAGATATGTAGGCTGACACAAGAGCAGAATAGACATCCTCATGGATATCAAATGAATAATCAGCTCAGCTCAGATTTACTCCCCAGTCTATAGTCCTGGCTCCCTCTGCCCTGCAAACCACCCACAATGCATTCTGAGCTTTCGGACACTCATGCTCACGTTTGATGAAAATGAACCTTAAGCAATGGAAACGCACCAAGTGCCATGGCCCTGGGCGACGTTTCCCCTGCGCCGCAGCACGCTCGCTCGGCCTCGGCTGCCATGGCCCAAGGCGACGTTTCCCCTGCGCCGCAGCATGCTCGCTCGGCCTCGGCTGCCATGGCCCAAGGCGACGTTTCCCCTGCGCCGCAGCACGCTCGCTCGGCCTCGGCTGCCATGCAATTACTTGTCTCTGTCAGGAGCAGGATTCTTGTTTCGCCGCCAGCACACATATAGAAAAGCACAAACTCTCCGTGTGGAGAAAAGAACAAAGGCCTCTGCTAAAGAATTAGAACGTTTCGCGTTTGGAAGGTAAGTCGGTCGGGCATTTGTGTTTCCTTGGTAATGGGAGTCATTCCACTTAATTTCCTGTTTCATCTGTGCACCAAATGTACCAGTTACAAAGATCCATAGCAAACCGGAGTCTGCATTTCTTCTGCAGTGCAAGACAGTAGGAGATTACAGGCAAAATGACACACATCTCTCTATAAATTACTTTTGAGATGTTTAAATAATCATTTTAAACATTTCACTAACAAGAAAGGACAGCCAGAAAAGTTGGTAATTAAAATATCATTAAGACTAAAACCAGCATTCTCATGTTCTAAAAGTGTGAAAATCAATCAGCCATTCAATCAAAATAGTATCTTACTTCCACTGGACACCTCAGTCGACCAGATATTATAAAAGTACTTTAAGAGTTTGCATTGCATTGCTCTATATAAAATCTTACAGATTTATTAGCTAATTTACCATCCTTGTACCCTTTAAGTTATGAGTCAATGCAATATGTTTTCATAAATATTCACTGTCTGCACATCACTGTCTGTATCACTGTCTGTGAAGCCAGTTCCCTTGCACCGTCTAGGTAAGTAATCACAGAACTGCAGAACAGCATTAGAAATACTGCCCTCTTGTGGCTCCAATGGTATGAGCCTGGAAACTTCAGCCAATGCATGCTTTAAACGGTGCTGTAATGGGACAACAGCGGTGTTCACTGCCACAGATGTGTCCCTGCACTGTGGTTTGGCATGAAATGGAGAGTGACGGGAAGTCACTGGATTTCACAGCTGCGACTGGGTGCGAACCAAACCAGTCAGCACAGTAACTATACCAAGGAAGAAAAACATCCAGGCAAATCATCACATGCTCACAATAACAAATCAGACACCTTGTGTCAAATCAGCCCTGTGCTTTGAAGTGCTAATGCACCCAGTGGGTTTGTACGAGCACTTTTAATGTGGTGACAGATAACCTGCAGCCAGATAAAGTGGTAACTCTGATTTTCAGCAGGATCAGAATCCGCTATCCCACAAAGGGAGGTGCAGACTGAGAAAAGGAGCATCTCTGGAAATGTTCTAGTAGTACTGCTTTGTCTAAACTACCAGCAATGTTTGCTATAAGCTTCCAGGTTCAAAACAGACAAGAGCATAGACTGATTGAACACGAGTATCAGATTTAAAACTGCCTTAAACCAGGAATATCAGGAATTCTGACAAGCTCTTTACCACCATTGTTTAATTTTTGGAAAATAGAAATGATTTTTCATTAGCTCACATCCATATATGCTTTAGCATAGCATTCCTTTGGAGGAAAAATAGCAAAAAGCAACCGGAACTGGCTGCAGGTTTAGCACTGGATTAAAATTGATATGCTGTCTTCCCAGAGCTCAAAGTCCATGCCCACTCAGGCTGGACGGAATCCAACAATTTTCAAAAGTATTTTGTGAATGTAGACTCCACAGCTTCAAGACAGACTTTGGTCCAAGCAGTGAATAACACAGTCAGGCATGTCAAACTGACCATAAGCAGATCCGTATTTATAAACCTTGTTGTTAACCGTAATTTACATCAGGTTCCCTCAGGATGAGTGAAGTTCTATTGAGGAGGATGGTAGGGTCTCATCTCAGCGGGATGGTGCTGCTCAGGCTCTAGCGCGTCTGCAACCAGGAAGCACCGCGAGATCCCTGGAAAACGGCTCGTCCAAAGAGGCAAATTGAAGAGTAAATTTCCAAACCTCAGTCCATTTCTCGTTGTTTTTTGAGATGAGGCTGCCAATCAGAGGTGCTATAAAGGGGGGATGGGGTGGGAAGGTCAGGATGATTCTAGGGGCTCCTAAATCATAGGAGTCCTAAAACATTTGCAGCATAATTGGATTGGTCTGGGTTGGGGGCCTGCGATGGGTTGGCGCCCCATCCTGGTAGATTCCCTGCCTTATACGCGAGGCTTCCGGGACGGGGTCCAGACCCCCCGTGACCCTGAATGGGTTGGATGGGTTGGGGCCCAATGTGATATGCTTTCACAGGGTCCAGAATCTCTAGCTGTACCCAGGCTACCAATTAACAAAATTTACTCATAATTCTGTTAAAATTCCCAAACTCACTCAGTTATCCTGTCCATGTACTGAGGGAGTCTTGGAAATTTTCTCTTCAGCTGTCAATGGTTACTAAACGGTCCTGCAATTACAGCCCCTCCAGTGCCCGAACGTGTAGACCGACTAGAGGGGGGGATGGAGGTGTTGCTTAATGGAATGAGAGGACCTCCCAAATTAGGGCTTTAATGTGCAGACATGCATACTGCGCAGACTTTGCATGTTATGACTGAAACATATCTAAGAAAAGGCAGTGAGATCCCGCCCCTTGTACTGGCTAGCCAATCACATGTCCCATGAAAGGAGTGAGATAAAACATGAAGCATCTTCCACTGCATCCTCTTTGTTTGCCCTCCTGGTGGCATCTCAGCTCACCTATATTGGTTTTTCAGGCACTAAAGCACACTCAGCCCAGAGGGATAGCGAAGGAGAGAGAAAGAGAGAGAGAGAGAGAGCGCGAGAGAGAGAGAGGAGGGGAGAGAGAGAGAGCAGATGCCAAATGTTTTTGAGAATGTAGCATTTCTGGGCTGGGTCTGTTTCAGCACCGTCAAATTCTAGAAACTGAGTCCTGCTGCTCAGTAGAGGAAAAATGTATTATTGAATCCTGTCCCCTTGTGTTTGAATTGGATAACATATTATGAAAGCAGTGAAAAACACCCCGGAGCTTGCCCAGAGATTCAGATGCAGAACGTATCATGAAATTGGCTTTGTTTTTTTCTTCTTCCTCTGCACATGAAAAATTTTATGATGCTGAAAAAATATCGAGAAGAAAAAGACTATATTGCCAGCAGTGTTTGGACGGGAGGAGAAAAATTCAAGGTGCGAGGACAAAATATACATGAGGGACTCTGGCGGAGGGGGGGGGGGGGGCTGTTTGCGGCAGAGCCAGTCACTGACATGAAACACCCTCCGATCAAATGATACTGTCACAGCTTCAGTATAAAGTCAACAAAAACATTTGCAAGTTAAACTGCAAGCAAGCCGCGATATACGACCAATAAAGAGGGAAAGCTAGACCTGGACAGGCAGAGGAGAAAGGAATCCTCGATGCATGACAGCATAGCTAAAGCACGTCTAACGGGATGTGAGCTGTGCGGTGGCAGCACCTGTGAGACCTGGAGGGCGATGGGGGGTGGAGGGGAAGGGTGGGTGCTTAGCCTGAATTACGCTACTGAGCACTAATCTGCACTCTGAGCGAGCGGCTGGCATGATGAAGGCCACGGGGACACTTGTCAGTCACAGCTCCAGAAGGCAGCTGCTCTCTTTCTCTGGTACCAGACCTGCAGTCCAAACCCAGCGCAGCACCTCCTCCCTGCCCTCCCCTAGATGCACTGGACGTCCTCTGATTCTACGCTGCATCACGCCACGAGAGAACCGTACTCTAAGTATAATGAAGTTTTTTGATTTTTTTTTTCAAATCGAAAAACAGATGAAAATGAGCTCTCCAGAAACATAATCAATGCCATCCCCTGGCAGAAACTCTCTCTGCCTCTCAGACACAACTTTGGGAGCTTAGAAGAATGAAAAAGATTGACAAGAGAAAGCATTGTTATAAATGCTGCATTTTGTTTTTAATCTCCTCAGAATTATTCCCCGCCTAGAATTACCGTACCAGTGAGAATTATGCAGGTCCCATGACTAACAAAATAAAGGCATCAGCTTTTTCTTACACTTTTTTCTGATGCACTTGGCTTTTGTACACTAGCCTAGACCAACATGTGATATTAGGAAAAATGCAAGAATTACATGAATGGAGATGAAAGGAAAACTCTAAAAGGAGAACAGGAGTAACTCCTTACCTTTCTCTACTGTCTGAAGAAAAATGAGAAATATTTCTTGGTGTATCGGTGGAGCTTCTGGCAGTGATCTTCTGCTTTTTCCTTCAAACTTCAGGAATTAAGGAGATGGAGGGGAAAACACTTAAATGCACAACGTCCTGCAATTAAAAGGAAATAAAATATCACACAGATGTAGGACAAAAATAAAACGTTTTTATGTCTGCAGGTGAGAGATTCTTTTTTCTTTGTTTTGTTTTTATTTGTCTCTGGTGAAAACTTAGTCCATGTGCTTTTTGCAAGGAGGAAAAAAAAACCTTTTTCGAGTGCTGTCCTCTAGACTGACTACAAGTTGATTTGTGAAGCACCTTCAGAATCGCTGTGCTCACTTGCTCATGGGTTAAAGTAGGAGGGAGAAGCTGGAGAGAGAGAAGCGAGCAGAGCGAGCAGGAGAGCGAGAGGGAGCGAGAGAGCGGCCAGAGTTTCAGAGACAAGGTGCTGAGGCTGGATCCCGGTTCAGTGAGAGAGAGAGGTTCTCTCAGCCGGGCTTTATCAGGCACCTTGAAGATGTAATGTCCCCAATGCCTGCTTTTCCTTTCACTGGTGCTGCCTTTCTGGGAGAGAGAGCAGGAGAGAGCAGCTCCCAGACAGAACTGCTTCTTAGGTTCCTTTAATACAAAAAGCAAATGTAAGCAGCAGTGAATGAGCGAATTAGGTGGGAGTTTCCACCTCAAACACAAACACTCTGAAAACAAATACACACACACACACACACACACACACACACACACACACAGACAGACTTACATACAGACATACACACACATACAGACAAACAGACACATACACACACAGAGGAAAGGATTCTTCGGTACACTTTTCAGCCATCAATTACATAATGGAAATAAATAATAACTTAATATAATATATTTAATATATTTAAAGAAATATATAACTAATATACTAAGGGTGCTAAATCTAACTCTAGATGTTGAATAATCTTACTTGAGAATTTCATCAGTGACTTGAGGTGCACACGTCCTTTTTATAGCCGTACATGGCAGCCCCTGGGTTTGTGATTCTGCACAGCAGACAGCAGCAGTATTTGCTTAGCAGGCCGTAAAGGAAACACCAAGACGGTTTCATGCGCTTGGTGAGCAATGCCTGTAGTGTGTCAGACTCAGAGGAAGCTAGGATGCGAGGCTCCATGGCACCCCACCCCCCCCGAGCCATATTGTTCATTATTACCAGCCAGCAGCATCACGCATCCCGCGTTCAGACCTGGGGAGGCCCCCATTTTCGGTCCTTGGGAGGATCCCAACTGCTCAGGTCGCACATCGGTTGACTCATTACACTGACAGAACATTTTTCAGTCAACAATATAGCATTAAACTCTTTGTGCAAAAGTGTCAGTGTGTTTGAATCCAACCCCCAGTAGGAACGATAACGCTTTGTGAGACCTGCATTTTTTTGTTGTTCGCTACACGAAATAAGTACATTACAAAGCAGTGCCTTGCCGCTTGCTGCTTAAACTTTATTTTTTATTGTTAGTTTTTTCATCAAGCTTCTCACTTACGGAGTCCTGGATGAGCATGACGACCTCGACCGTGTGACCATAGAGCGTTCCATGCCAACACAGTCATTGCCCCCATTTAGGATGAACAGCCCCTTAGATTATGTGATATTTAGTTCATAAAAATTTAAAAAAGGCTACATCTGATAAACAGAACACAACCCTCTTCTCTCACCGCTGCCCCACCCGAAAACCCAAGCTCTCCCCGGGGTTCGACCAAGCCGACTGGCTGCGTTTCTGACAAAGCCGGTCATTGAGCACAAAGCACGTTGCTGCTGTACTCGCTGACCACCCCTCTTCGTTTGCATTGTGTCCCTATCGCGCTCGTATCGCCAGTCGCTAATTTGCGCTCGGAGTGCCGAGGAGCCAAAGGTATGCGCGGGGCCCGACCGCACCGGCGTTTGCATGTCGCTGTGGTCTGGAAATGGACCATGGAGCAGCAGCACACTGGCCCGCCGACAAGAAAAGGGCCGGCTTTTTACTGCCGGATCTATTGGGACCAGAAACTGGCAGACTGAGCAATCTGATAATGCAGCAGTAAATTGCCAGCCAGGGTTAGAAATGTGGACCAAGGGAAACACAATGAGAGACTGAGCGAGCGAGGAAAAAATACAAAACAAGACAGAAGTTTAACTGTTATGTTTCTTAGCTTAGTGAGCTTCTTGTTGCTCAGCATAACAGTTTAAGTTCAGCCGTTCCAATTTTAGCACACTATCGCCAAATTACAGTAATTTTTTTTTTTTTTACTTTTCCACTCAAAGATCTACATTTATCTTCAAATGAAAAGACTCAGGTTAGCCTTTTACACATTAGCCTCTATTACTGATTAAATATGGCATCTTACTCAACTCTGCCGTTGTTCATTCAAGGGCTCTGTTTTGTCAGGCTGGCTCGCTCGCATAACGGCCACGCTTGGGTCTATGACAGGCATGATTACCTCAAATGTCCAACGGGAACGTGTGCTTTCCTGCATCCTGCTGCAATTTTTCTGCACCACATCTGCATAAAAGTAGTCAGCAGACTTAAAAATGGAAAGAAAACCAGAGCAGAATTTCACCAGGATTTGATTTAAATTCAATATTGTCTGTTCATAATTAGGTCTTGGGTAGGACGCTGCTAACAAAATAAGATGTTTTTTAGATATTTGTTTACCTGGAATAAGCTACAGAAACTATTGGTTGGAGGACTAGACTGATGTCCAAAATGTTACAGTCAGAATGCAGGCTGTTGATGCATAACATAATCACAATTACTTTAAACATGCAAACTACATCACAGTATAGGATAGTTTAGTGCGTAATTGAAATCAGAATAACAGAAATGTCATGTATTAAGAAATCTGGATGTGAGTAAAAGTTCAAACAATGGAGATATTTAAGGACACACTGGTGCAGACTGGGATTTGTGGCTCTCATATTTATCTTATCTTAAGCAACATGGAAAGAACAAAATGCAGCCTTGTTCACTCTAAATGTTTGGCTTTAATATATGAAATAAAGTGTGGAACATCAAAATCCCAATCTTGTCCATTTCATAAGCCACATCAAGTACCTATTTCTAGAATCCTTAATGACTTCAAATAAATATCCAGTGAAGTCAGCCCCACCAATATGCAATAACTGAATAGCTGCACTGAATGGATGTCATTTAGACATTTACAAGACAGAGTTTGCCAGGCCTTTGGTGATGATGTCATCAATGGGGGCCTTGTGCCTGTGTGTTTTGCCAGGTACATTTCTCAGTAACCGGATGTCATGGTAGTTCCATTCAGCCAGTAATGACTTTGTGTAAAAGGCGTCACTTGGGGGGTGGAGGGGGGGTGTGGACAGTTAGGGGCCCCTAGTCTCTTGCTAACTTTAGCTACAGGGTGGGAGCTTTTCTATTGACACACCTTGGAAATTCGCTCACTCATACGTCTTTTCTCCCTTAGTGTTCCATGATCGAACACAACCACAAACAGGAATGTTTAATAAAAGGGACTCTATACTCTGACATCACACTTTGGCGTCTTTTTATAATTTTTCGTGTGCTGCTAAAAATAACTTCTGACCCCACGCCTAAGTACTTAAATAGTGATGCATAAAGGAGCTGGATTTCCAGTGAGTGCCTTTGAATGTCAGGCCCAAACTAACAAGAGTGCCACTGTAAGATGGCGCAGCACTATAATACTCCACTGGGGGCGCTATGCACCCTTTTCGAATTCATTGTTTCTCTGTATGCCTCTTCCCACTCTATCATCTACACTGGACTCGCACATTTCAGGCTGTAAGCAACGGCGGAGCTGATATTTTTTGAGGATGCGAGTTAGTTCAGCTTTCAGTTCCGTGTTCATTAAAACTTGCCCAGATGTTGAATAAAAATACATACAGTTATTGTCAGTAATTTCCATAACTGAATAAAGATGTCGGCAGAATGTGAAACTAATTATGAAAAAAACAAAAACAGGGAGAATCATTTCATAATAGTTCCACTGCCTTTTGTTATGAAGAATATGGGGTGGAAGCAAGGGGTTTCTGGCAGGTCAGGGGCTTTGTGAGGACAGAGTCTCCACAGCAGGAGCTGCGACAGGCTCCTCTCATCCCTGGCAGCTGTCCATCAGTCTCTGGCCTGCTTTAAATAGGCTGCTTTATGTGGACCATCTCTCCCCGCCTTCATCTGCCGTAACCTTCAATAGGAATGTCTGGCATTTGGGCAAAATTGGGCTAGTGCTGGTGGTCTTGTGAAGGGGGGGGGGGGGGGGGGGCATGGTCGCTGAAATTGATATGAATTTCAGAAAGAAATTCCTCTCTTGGCGTTTATTGGATGCTGCCCAGGTGGAGCGGGACGCGCGGAGGTGGAGGTTCTGAATGTCCAGGCCGGGCCCACATCCACCTGACAGACGCTGCATACCCACAGTCTTTGCTGCCAGCTAATTCTTCAGTGCTGGGGAGGGCATATGACTATAATGTGAGGATAGTGCCTTTCCCCAGCTACAGAATGCCTGATCCAGATAAGAAAGATGGGGTACTGTACAATCTGACTTCTGTGTGGCCAAGAAAATTATAAAAGGATAAAAAAAATGTTAGTTAAAAAAATGGTCTTTCGGTTTGGAATTGGGGAAAACTGCTGGAAGGTCTTACCTACATGCACACGTTTCAGAAGATGCCCTGGTACATGTGCAGAAAAGCTGGCGGAGAAATGGCAGGGCAGTGACACGGGGCTAATTATCTCCACGCGGACGTCCTCCATGCATCCCATAGCAGTGAGCGATAATACAGGCCTCACCTCAGAAGTAAATGCCATCAAAGTTAACTAATATAATAACCTTGTTGCCTGCCAGATATTTTTACCAAAAGCACCTTGGAAACTTCCCTTCCTGTATAGCGGCGAGGCTGAGTAAGACCTCTGGAAGGAACAGTCAATAATGTTATAGGTGTGTAATTTTTAATTCCCATTTACATTTGGTAAAATTATACCCTGACACTCCCACCCTGCACATGTGCTCTGTGCTGTCACATGTTCCCCTTGCAGCGTATATTTAATCCTCTTCATCATTCAACTGTGGTCTAACCAATCTGTGCTGTGAGTTTAACAATATATTGCATGGACCAATCAAGATAACGAATCAAATAGTCTTTAATATTACCCACAATGCACGAGTGGGATTAAGAAAATATTTTGATTTTTTTTTTTTAACAGGAATGTGCCTCTAGGGGCGTCAGAGGGGCAAGGGTATCCTGGCATGGATATCCTGGCACATCCAAGGGGCCGCCACTTGCCAGGGTCCCTTTAATACGTAAAATTAGACGTAAAATTGCAAAGACATTTTGACATGGGTTCAGAGTTTCTAGATACAGCCCCTGCTTGCCTCATAAGCACATAGAATAATAAATGATATACATTGTTAATGTGGTTAAAATATATGGAATAAAAATATTTATGAAGTAAGATGTGTTGCAGGGGGTGGCACGGTGGGGCAGTCGTTAGCACTGTGGTCTCACACCTCAGAGACCAGGGTTCCCTGTGTGGAGTTTGCACGTTCTCCCCGTGTCGTCGTGGGGTTTCCTCCGGGTATTCTGGTTCCCCCCCCCCCCCCCCACAGTCCAAAAACATGCCCAGGCTAATCGGAGTTATCAAATTGCCCGTAGGTGTGACTGTGTGAGCGAATGGTGTGTGAGTGTGTCCTGCGATGGGTTGGCGCCCCATCCTGGGTCGTTCCCTGCCTTGCACCCGCAGCCTCCGAGATACGCTCCGGACACCCGCGATCCTGAACAGGATAAACGGTTTCAGTAAATGGGTGGATGGATGTGTTGCAGACAGAGGAGCTCATTCCTTTTTTTCACGATGCGTAGGTAACTGATTCTGCAGAGAAATAAAGTGATGCAGCGAACACTATTCAACAATGAAAATGCACACTTCTCACTACTTGCTGCGTACTTTACCAGCCTTAATGCAGGGACGCCAACTCTCATGCATCTGGCGTGACACTCACGCTTTCTGACATTCAAGCTCATGCAAGAAATCTCACACCAAATCACCATTATTCCATTATAAACCTAAAATTTGCTACATCAAACGCGTTGGGGTACCTACATTATATTTACAAGGTAATAAAACTGTTATATATTTTAATATATATGCATATATGAGCAGATGAAAATCTCAGGCCAGCCAGCTGACGAAGGTTGGCAACCCTGTTAATGTCTTATGCAATTTGGTATACATAGTACACAAAAGTATTTAATTACCATCTTTACCTATAATTGCTTAATATATAATAGGCTACATTTTAAAACAAGGCAGATTAACGATGATCAATTTGAAAGTATTTCGTTTCGCTGATCATGTCTACATGTCCGTGACATTGCTTGACAATGGAAGGAAGCGTTTAGCAAGCGCTCTGACTGGGAACCAGAGCAGCGAGCCTGAAACAGGGGTTTAAAAACGTTAAAAAAGCGTTTAACTTTAAAAAACATTCGATCGCAGCTGGATGGCAGACATCAGATTCCTCGTCCGGCGTTACTGCTAATATCAGTTTAACAAATAATAATATCGACGGCCGTAAAAGGAGAAGCGAGTGAGGAAGGGCGAGGGCTGGTGGCTTTGTGTACCAGCAAGGACTTAATCAGCCAAGATCGCGGGATGAAAGAATGTGGAGATTATTACATTGTAATTGTTTCCAGAAGGTGTACTGTATCATTCCCCCGGATTCCGGGCTATGTGGAGGAAAAGCAGATTTCAATGGACAAAATTAAATAAACACACGCAGATAGACATGGGTAAATAAATCAGATGGCTTGTCTATGGAGTTGGGGGGCAGACAGGAGTGCGGGGAATTCCGACCGAGTTCTGCATTGTAGTATTGCTCCCCTTCCTTCATTTTTCAAAACATCTCTCCCCAAACAAGTGTTTCCAGGGAAGCCGGATAACCAGTAGCCAGTGAGCCGTGGTCAGTTATTTCACTAAGAAAATAACATTCCTACCTATAAATTAAACCAAGACCATTCAGAAAAAGGGCTGGGCTGCGACGATAAGGGACGCTTCGCACCGAGTTGTTATTCTTGAAAGATAACGCAGAATAAATCAGCCTCATTTTCAGTCACATTTTGTCAAGCTGGACCCGTTCTGGAGGAAAGCAAAACTTAAAAGGGAAGGGGAGGGGTGGCAGACTTTTCCTTTTACTCTTTTTTTCTAACATTTTAAAATCTATTTTCATTACAAAATAAGTCAGCATGACAGCAATTTCCCCTACAGCAGGACACAACGTAAACCCAAACAATAATTTTCTGGTAATTCCAAGAGTGTTCCATTAAAGACGAAGTAAACATTGATAGTCAAAATATGCCAAGCATTAATTTTCTATGATTGTTGGGCTGATAGGCAATATAGTCCATCTGTTTGTCTTGTTCCACCACAAGAGGGCAATATTCTGGTCTCATGACAAAGGAAAACAGTAGACTATTTTCCTAATTGAATTTAATGCTTTATAGTCAAGTAATATTAAATCAGAGCAAGTTCTAATGGATCGCACAAAATAATCTGAATGACCAAATGTGTATAAATAGCTATGAGATTCATACACTCAGTCAGCACTTTATTATGTATTTAAACTAGTACAGGGAAGGATCCACTTTTCTTTCAGAACTTTATCCAGAGAGAATCCATTCTGCAGTCCTTCCTTTGAGCTTTAATGAGTTTGGCTTCTCTCATTAACGAGGTATTTTGTGCCAAAGAAACACTATTGACTGGATCGACGAGAACCATGTTCAAGGCGTCTTCGATAATAGATCCTATGTACTCTAACGTTGGACAGTAACTCTTCAAGGCTCAAGAATTTCATTGCTTTCAGAGAATTTGCATCTTCATTATTCTGCAAATCGGCCACTTAGGCGGCGTCTAAGGGGACTTAACTTTCAGTGACTCTCTGGGTTATATAAAACCTGAAGCACCTTTGGAGACACTAGCTACCTCTGTTTTTCTGCCCCCAGACCATTTACATCTCGCTAAAAATCCTCTCTCCCGCCCAGTTCCCTGCGGGGCTGAATGAATCCGTCCTGACATTTTTCCGCTGAGGAATCACTTCAAATGTCCTCAAAGAGAGACAGGATGATGTGAATCAAATCAAATCAAAAGTATGCCAGACTGCTACATGACGGAAAGTAAACTGAAATTGGGAGAGAAAAAAAAAAAAACAGTCCAATAACGGAAACTGGGGCAGCAGGTAGTGTAGAATCAATCCATCCCTCCATCCATCCATCCACTTATCGTTGTCAGGGCCAGTCTGCACTAACAACTGAAATTCCATAGGTCATCAGAAGAATTGCTGTATGGCTGGAGAATGTCGTTATCCTAAATTATAGTTGGCTTCTTACAGTTGTATAAACAAATGCACGAACACCCCTCTCTAGATAAACATCTGCTTAGCACACAGAAAATGTGGCCTTTGTCTTGTGATCTTAAATAATTGCAACTGGGGATATGGATCTGACTAATGCAGAATCGCTGGTGTCCAACTGAGCCTGGCACCCTACAGGCATTTGTGCGATGTTTCCAGAGTGTGCTGTGCTATTCAAGTTCTTCAGTTAAAAGTCACAACAGAGATATTGGCATTAAGCCTAATACAGTAGATGAGAGAAGGTGGTGATACTTCAACTGGGAGTCATTTATTAAAATGATAATTGACCTGAATATAAATTAATAAAATCCCTTTTGTTTATAATCAGTTTTTATCCTTGATTATATGAAATCGGAACCACAGAGATACCCTAGAAAGTGAAGGTAACATCAACTCAACATCAACTATTCACTGCTCATCCGGTACAGTCATGTGACATTATGTATGGTACAGCAATATAGCTAGTAAACAGCATATATCAATACCCAGACATGGTCTGAACTAACCAGAAACACTATTCATGCAACTCAAAAAAAAACCCCAGCCTGCAACAATAAAAAAACATGGATCTACATGCCAAAAAATATCTGCCAGAACTCGGAAAGGCCAAGGGCGAAATGCAGAGACCACCTACAGTGGAGCTGATTCAGGCCTCTTAGTGTTCTTGTTTGTCCCCTTATTGTTTTCGATTCACTCCTCATTGATTCTACGATCCAAAGGGCTATTTGAATTGTGCCGCAGAATGAGGCCATATGTATGGGACGGCAAAGCACATACGTTTGTTCGGTGTGCCTCCTGCAATGGCAGCCACTGGCTAAGCTTTAGTGTTTTGAGACAAGTGGGAAAACGTTATTATTTGACACAAGTGGGAAAACGTTATCATTGGATCCGCCTCCCTGCCAAACGACACATGGACCATACTTGCTGTTTTCATGTGTGCTAATGTGCTTCTGTCTCTTTATATTGACAAGAGAGTGAGATGGAAAGAAAAGATATAAGCCAGAGAAACCAAAACAAACAAACAAACAAATAATATTCGGGCTATAACTCAGATTCTTCTCCGTTCCAAAAATTGAGGCCTTCAAACCACATACTTGGGTTGTCTATGAGAAAGATCTGTGAGGAACAGGGTGAGGGAGCCCTCAGAGGCTGTGATTTAGTAAATTCCTTGATAGGTATCTCTTGGTCTGGGTTTTCATAATCCTCCAGTTCCCTTCCCCTTCACATTTTGTATCGTTTGCAGCATCTCCTGCGTTGCCATGTTCCTCCTGAACTCCTGGTCTTCTGATTCTCCTGACCCTTCAGGATTCTCTTGGCCACCAAGGAGTTCCTTTGTCTTTCTTGCTTGTTTATATTAGTATTGTATTGCTGGGAACCTCCAGCCCTCACTGCCAGATGAAGACCTGTAGGGCTCGTCTTTCTGCATCTTTTAGAACAACAAAATGCAAAGATTTCCAGGTTGCAGGTTTGGATTAAAGCTACAACACTGCAGTTATATGTTCAAACTAGGTACTGAATCTGATTTGAATCCAAACTTATTTGTTTGTTTAATAATGGTTCACATGGACAAAAAGAGGCAAAGACTAAAAGTAAATAAGAGTTGGTTAACAATATAGAATATCTATCACAATACATCTAAATTCAGAAATATCCCCATATGTCAAATGCATTGCATGCATACACACTAAAACTTAAAACTTGCCATTTGGCTAAGTGTCAGGGGACAAAGTATTATGACCATGTCCAATGCTTTCCGTCCTCAATACAGACACTTGCAGCTATTTAGCGTGTATTTTGGGCTGTGCTAGGTACATCTTTTTTTTTTTTTTGCACTTGCTGTCACTTTCTCGTGGGAAGAGGAATGTTTGTGGAACACTTTTGTAAGCATTTCTTCAGCTAAATCAATAAGCACTTTTCACTGCGATTTAATGTGAATGAAGAGATTTATCGCGGAGCACTTGGGAGATTAAGAGTTATGGTAAATGGCTTATAAAACTGTACGGGTACATTTCAGCACTTTATAATTCAGGCGTAAAGTCAAAAAACCTTTGCCTTAAGTTTTAATATTTCAAATTTGATATTTTAATGTCTTTACCTTTTTTACTTTGTACTGTTACATGAGATTAAATTGTTTCAACCAGTTTGTTGTAACTGACTTGAATATCAGTTTTATGACAGACAATGCAAATGTAAAAATTTATCTCAAAGCCTTTTGGACATTTATTCATTTCTACTGGAAATTACTGTGTAATTGCCTCCCTGTTTTTCAGTGTCTGTCCAAACCTCTTCAAACCAAACAGGAACAAACCGATCTGGACTTCAGCTAACAATGTGACAGCAAAAGATTTTATACTGTATAGACACACATTTTACAGCAGCAAATACCTTCCTAAGATTCAAACCTTGCAACCTGCTGAAATCAAGACCCTAAAACCTTTAAGATCCTTGCCTTCTTAAGCGAAGGGTCCCCTTATTTAGAGGCAGCGCATACAGTACATAGCAATATGCCATTTCAGTTGTGTCTTTTCAATGGCTTTTATAAAACTTTTTATAATGACCAGGAAGAAATCTTGCAGACTCCATTTCTCCATTTTAAACACTGCAGCTAAGACTGTCTTTGTTAAATATAACAGCGGCTGTAGCAAGTGTAAGAAGTGTTTTGGGGTAGAAGATTTCAAAATATATTCACCTGGATTCTGTATCATGGCTAATTCTGTACGTAGGCATGGAGGTAAAGCTGATACACTGCAGGCTCAGTCTTGGCCCAAGCTGTCATTGGTGAAGGAACGACACAGAAGGGCCCTGTGGCTTGGCATAGACATGGAAGCTCAGCAGTTATGCCATCTCAGCCCTGGCATCATGTGGAGACCACCCTTGACTTGACTCGCCACCAACATTCACATGGGCTGGCCGCACGCTGATCTGAAGGGCAGAAGGCTGCATATGCGACTGTATTGTGGCTGCCACTGGGATCTGCCCACAGAAAGCTTCAAAAAAGTTATGGAACTTTAGCCAGCAAATGACTGCCTCAGTCAAACCTCAGTCTACCTCCACTTCATCATTACCTTATTAACTCAGCAGACACAGCTGAATATATATATATATAATAATCAATTAGGTAGCCAGCACTTCACTGGCAATTTAAGCTCAACTTACTCACATCATTAGTTGTCTAATTGGTCTGTTTGTGCTGATTAAACTTTAATGAGTCTAGAATAATCTATCCCTAAATTCTTAAATCTTTAAATTAGTCCTCAGTTTGACTGCTGAAGTGCATTGAAATATTACCCTTAAAATTATAATATAATCAGATGAGCTAAGCTAACTTCACGTTGCTTATCACAAGAAAAACATGACTCACAAAGATTATTGTTACACGCGAAAGACCGTTAAACTCTTCATGCTTCAAAATCACATGATAAGACTGGAGGTTGGTCATGGTGCTGTAGTGCCACTCAGCAAACGGGGGGTGGGGGTGGGGGTGGGGGGGATTTCAGCTAATTGCAAATACAGGCAATGTTAAATGGTTTTTTAAATTTAAATATTTAAATGGTGTTTTAGTAAAATTTAAATGCAAGTGGTTGTTGTGCAGGCTAATCGCCCCCCCAAAGAGAACATGTGTTTTCAGTGCAGTTATGCTAGAAGCCAGGACTCCTGCTGGTCTCACTCATCAATTGCTGGTGAGTCTCGTTCTGGAAGCCCCACTCTGGGGCCTGACACTGAGTATCACTCATCAGCCGCCTGCCTTACGGTGCTGTCATGGTCCCATGCGTGGTGGCATTCCATGCGACGGCTGCAGAAGCATCCTCACACTACACAGCACCTGTACCAGCTTCCCTCCCCATAAAAATTCAGAAATTACATATATATTCTGTTTCCTCGATGGATTTCTTGTGCTCAAGGAGAAAAACACAACACAATTAGTGAAGCTAACACCGAAAAAAGGATGCAAAGTATTCACGCTAAACGCTAACTCACATATTTGAATTAGTGCTTGTTATGAAGGTAGCGTTGTACTGCAGTATAGGCTAAGCTGGACACAGTCAGACAAGCAGAATATACTGCAAAAACCTCAGGTTATCAGATAAACAATTATTGTATCACGATCAGAAGGCTCTGGAACAGCAGTACCTCAGCAACAAAGGAATAGTGAAACTTTTATATGTCTATCTGAATGTTCACAAATAGAATACCAGGTGAGCAAAAATACTTACGTTATTATTCAATACAACAAGGCAGCGCTGGAGCATGTACATTTGTTTTGTATATAGATTCTTGTAAATATTGAATGCTTTCAACAACACAGCACACATATACAAATCATTTTTAACAAAAAGCAGATATGCATGAATACCAGCTGCCTTGCTTTTATTACTTTGATAACTGTTCCTGTCTGTTTTCTGTGTATGTTACTTTTTTATATTTTTTTCTTAAACCATTTCTTTCCATTGTTCTTATACTAGCACACAATGCTTAGGCCAAGAGATTAAGTTGCATAGCAAAACTATGATGGTGTGTGTTTGTGCGTGTGTGTGCGTGTGAATCTCTCAATATATTGACGTGTTTGAAAGTCCCTTCTCTGTTGAGTTGAGAACTATCAGTCATGGTCACTAAGACACTAGGCTCTGAGAAAGTTCACGGTGGGAGACCCAATCCCATGCTTCATTTCTCATGAGAATTATCAGGTCTGGATTGGTTGCCCCAAGAAAATGGCCCCATCAAGCCGTTCACACATCTCACCTTTTTCATATCCCCTTTTGAGACCCATTCAGTCATCCACCATCTTGACAGAACACTACATTGGGTGGCTTTCTTTGCAATTAAATATCTTGCAGTGACATGGGAAATCCTCTGCTGTAAAGGATCCCCTTAATCTCAAGTTGTGCTCTAAGCTCTGATTGGAGGGGAGATGGGAGATGACTGCGGGTCTTGGTGTTCACGCGCTCCATCAGAAGGCTGTAGGTCAAGCCTGCGAGCAACTTGTGGCAGAAGCTGGGATTGTGTGACTAAGTCAGGGTGGCGACTGACCATCCGGGAGACACCTCCAACATTCTGTGATGCTAACGGGTGGTCCAGGAAAACAAACACAGTTTATTATGCCGGCCATCAAGAACGAGCTTCTTCTCTACTGGTTATTTTCATATGCAAATCTAAGGGAACTGTTTTGCTTTGGCTGTTTATTGTTACTGGATGTGTGAGGCTGAGTGGATTAATATGTCAGATACTACTATAGCTTTATGTGTGAGAATAATCACCTTTCCCCTTAACTGTGAAGTTTTAAACACACTGTTGCGGATTTCTGAAGGAGACGGTTCATTACTTCAAGAAAATAGCCAGTTACAGTAAAACAATGGCACCCTTGAATTCAGTTGTTCCTCGTTTCGTATGTAATGACATCTAGATTAAATACAATATTATTTTTGGCTAATGTGAGGCAGTTCACTTTCCGATGCTCGCTTTTGAGGTATATGTGAAGAAGGGCTTATTGGAAAACGGCCAGTCTCACATGACAGTTGTGGGAATAACTACGGGAAGTAATTACAACAGAATAGAATGAACTGGTGCATTTAGAGTGGAAACCCATGGAGTGAAAGTAAGTACTGAGGAAGTAGCACGCATGTATCAAGTGGCGTATGAAGCCGCTGTGCTGTCCTCCCGTCCAAGCCTACAATAAATTGAAGAGCACTGGATGGTAATGCGGCCTGGCCCCTCACATCTGATCTTGCTGAGGAAATGCAATCATGTTTAAGATCTACAGAGAGGGGTTGGGGTGAATCTCTCATCTTCCACCAAAGTCAACAAGACAGCATTCCTGTTAGGCATTGTGGATATTCTTGAAAGGAACCTATTCCGCCAACTTAAGAAGAGTGGGAGAGTGCAGAGAGGAGAACGTCGTCTCCCAGCGGCCTGTTGTACAAATAATAAATTGTAAGCACATTTGCTGAATATCTCCAGGTTCTGGAGCCTTAGTGAGAACGGGACATTTTGAGTGGGTGTCAGGGAAATTTGCGCCTGGTGCGGTTGGGACTCGCTGTATGTTTGAGGTTCCCTGCTGCACAGGGAGTCCCACCCATTGGCAGGAGCACGGCTGAGGATGTCTGCTTACACTGTACTCTCACTCGGCGTCTCACGCGCCGTGGCCAAACAAGAGAGTTAAATTTCCCCTTTAGTAAAACTTCCACACATGCAACACTCAGGTATTCCTTCTCTCTGACTATGGTTAGTAGCAAAAGACAAGGAACTGAAGAGAAGGGATACTGTGGAAATATGCCGCTCAAAACCTGCCAAAAAAGAATCAATGAGAAGTTTGGCTCTCACTTTTGTGGTCAGAACAGCCGAAATTTTGCTTAAATCTCCAGCCCACAGTGGTGAGCCTAAAAGGTTCTCTCATTAGTAGATCAGAAATAAAGCACAAGGGTCAGACTCGAGTAAGAAGCGGGTGCAATAAGTCTATGAAGGCTCCATTTCTGTCTCCAGGTTTGATGTCTCTGTTTTACAAAACACACACACACACACACACACACAAATACAAACGGACCAAAGGTAATGTTTTAAGCTTTAAATGTCTTCTTTGCAACGAGAGGAATGTCTGCATTTCTCAAGTGGAGGTTTAGGATCTAAAGGGCATGTGCTAGACGTTACAAGTTGGCAGGAAGAATGACACAAAAGAAACAGAGGAAAAAAATATTACAGTGTGGGGTTTGAGTTAGTGGCTAATTATAGAATCAGTGGAAAGAAGTCATAAAAGTGCACCTCAAATGCGGTCCCATTTACTTTTTCCCCATTAAACAAAATGTAAAAATAAATGTGTGTTTTCGACAGCAAGTTGGTAAGTATGATGTGATTCTTGCAGAACATTCCAAAAGCCTAAGAACACATTACTTCCATGATCATGGTGTTGCAAGGATATATTGTTAGGACAATGTATTTGTTTTTATTCTGTGTCATGCTGGGACACTGGGGGTGTCACAGCCAGGCCTAAATGACTTTGTAGTTGGCTGACGGTAAATCTACAGTAGCAGCTCTCTATCATAGGATTAAATCACTCGTAGTCTTTGCAAGTTATCTTACACCCTGGTAATCTTTCAATCACCACATTTATGCTGCTGTTAAAATATATATATCGTTTTATCTTAAAAGCCCATGTACTTCTACCGACATGCATGAGAACATGAGGCAGACCGATACATTTTCAGCTGTACATGTAGTATAAAGGCTAGGAACTGTGCTAATAATTGACCAGTGCAGGCCAACTCATTATTCTGACTATTTGTCAATGTAACATACTTAATGCTGGACGCATGGCAGTGGGGATGATCATCGCCCAGTGATCCCAGGACACTCGGGAGAGATGGTCGGTCAACGTCACAAAATAAGGGCAGTGGGGAATTCACATAACAAGGAACACCATAGAATCTCTCTCTTTCACCATAGACGTTTCAAAGGATTATTAACGTAACTTGGTCTGAAACATGTGTCTTCTTCTTTTAAGCTTTAAGGTAACAATGTCTCAAAAAGTAGCAGGAAGCTGTCTGTTCTATCGGTCAAGGTCCCTCAATCCCATTTTCCATCATGAATCTATAAATCTATAAGAGGAGTAGATTGTCTTGCTGTGCAATGATTTCCGTAACGGAAGATGCTACTCTGTGCAGGTACACTGAAAATTATAAAAAAAAATGTGTACACTCCTACACTTCCAAACAAAATATATTTACTTTATTTCTGTTTATTTGTTTGTTTACTTTTTCTTTACTTATTACTTTATTATGGAGGGTGCCCAGGGAAACTCGCTTCATTGGCTACACCAACTCTTGTATGCTATACTGTTGTGCATTTGATAATATGAAATTAACTTTGACTTGATGAAAATTCTGCTTGGTACCGATCTGTTTACTCTGTACATTGTGCCTCCAGGCATGTCGTGACTGTTGGCTTTTACCTCAATGCCTCTGCTCTATGTGAAACCTCCAATCATTGCCAGCAGACTGCCGATCAAACAAAAAAAAACTACCTTCCTGACTCCGATACACCTTTCAAGGGCAACAGCAACCAGCAGTCTTATGCAAATGACCCCCTTCCAACCGTTTTGCCAATCTCTCCATTTCATTAGCTGCAGCTTTTAGTTAAATTAGGTGTTTGTGACGTGATTGCCCTCCTGGGACATGTCTATCAACGGTGTGCACGGAAAAATCTAGCGTATAGATTCCACAAAAAGAGTTTTCAATAATAAATGCTTCCCGGTCTTTGCTAACTAATGTTCCAGATCTCTCCGCCAAGTGGCTTGGCTAAGCAGCGGCCCCCTTGTTCTACGCGAGCGTAGCAGAACTGAAGGGCAATGACTGAAAATATTGTTTTGATCGCAGGTGCTGACTGTTCTGAAGGAAACAAGCTGTTTTCACAGGGATGAAAAACACAGTGAGCTCAGTATGAAATGGCAGCCCAAAATTCTATCTAGAACAAATCCCAATTAGGTAGCAAAGCACAGATTAAATATTAAAACTGTAGCAACTCCATTCACTGAATATAATACATCTGTTTAGAGCAGGGCTATGCAACTTACAGTGTTGAATTTCCAGCTTTCCTTCACCTGAGAGCCAGGTGTGAAGCTTCTGGCCAATCAGAATCAGTAATTATTAAACGAACATCCTGGGAGAACTGAAAACACGGCTTGGATTTGGAATCCAGGTTTAGAGTTTAGATATCCATGGTTTAGAGGGATACCATGTGGAGAAATACACTTGTTACTACACAAAACGAAGGAGACACAGATTCACAGATGGCAGTAAAAAGCATAATTAGCAAATATTTTCTTGAGTATGTGGTCGATGACGCTCAAGCTTCTAAATGAGACTTGAACCCGGGCCCGTGAGGCTTTCTGTATCTACAGCAGGTTGTCTCAGCTGCTTCCCTTCTTGCCTCAGCGAGGCAGACAGAACATCCCAATAAATCACCCTCTCTGATCTCCCTGCCAGGAGTCTGAATAAAGATGGCCTCTGCCAGACACCCACGACCCGCGAAATGCCGAAACGGCAACTCTCCACCGCAAGAATCCTGGGAATGCCGAAGAAATCCAGGAATTTTTATTTTATTTTATTTTATTTTATTCTTAAGTATCTGTATCTTAAGAATGCCTGCGGGGCTTCAGGGATATGCGCTGTTATTGTGATCATACAACTATTGAAAGTAATCTACTTTTAAACGTGACCATATGTCTGATTCACTTGGACCACACATGCTAAACAAAGAACCAGAAGAGCAAGATGATGCTGCGGGACAATTACAGTGGCGATTCCATCGGTTTTCAGCATGAGGTGCTGATACTGTGAATATTGGGTATCCAGGCAGATTTGGCATGATGCTTGCGAAGCCCCTGAGACAGCAGGAGAGGATGCTCTGCAGAACTGTTCTGGATCAGCTGGGTGAACGATGGGGCAATTTGATTGTCCTATAAACAGTGAGCATTCAGGCAAGATGACTATGACTGTTACACCTATTACTTCATTATGCACAATTGTTTTCATCAGCTTTATCATCTGTATTATAAAAATGATTAGACACAATGTAACAATTAATTCATGGTTCTTAAAAGGGAATGGGTTCCAAATCCTGTATGAAGTGCTAAAATGATGTGGAATTGGGGTTGTCAGCTTATTAATACTTAAAAAGACACCAAGACACCATAAGAATCCAGCATCAAAGCTTTCTGAAGGACAGCTGGTGTCCCCGGTTTCAGACATTAGCCTTTGTTGTGGTGACTATTTTTCTTTCACCTCATATCATAACAAAAGTAATACCAAGTTCACACACACAGAGACATAAATAAATTCATATTGAGAAGTACTTATATCTGATGGGAGCAAATAGTGCATGCATAGCTTTGGTATTTTAGTGCAAGTACATAAACACACAAGTCTCCACGTCAAACTTACTCAAGTCATACAGAAACTAAATTTTTATTTAAACGGGTTAGATTACAGTTTCACTGATTGCTTAATATCAGAAGCTACTGCACAGCTGAGAAGAGCTGGACGTAACGCTCACAAGTAGCACAAAAGTTAGTGGGACTTGGGGTTGGCAGTGAAATGTCACTAAGCCAGCCGTGTACTGTGGAGGTGTCAGTCATTCTGCATTAGTGTGTGAAATCTCACCCAGAGACACAGCGGCACCAAATGGAAAACGCTGAATTTCGTTATAAAAAGTGTCGGATGGTATCTGCTACAATTGGGAGATGTCAGTATGATAATGAAACCTTTGGTTATACATCTAATACCATTCACCATTGTAGTGATGCAATCCTCGTGGCATGAAAATATTATAATGCTGGCTGTGCTGTTGATTGTCAGTATTACTTATGAACATTCGTGACATTAATGACAGTGGTGTTCTATAAAATGAAAAGCATATGGAACTCAGGCAAGCTGCTTCTTAAAAGCACGATGACTCTTAACTCTTGGTACTCTGAACTCTCTCTGACCCGGAGCTTGAGAGTTACTTTTATGACTGCTCTGTATTCAGGGTAAATTTTGCTGAAGAGTGAAAAGGACAAACAGCAATTACCGCCCTATACTGTACCCTCCCAACACATATAGTGACAGTGCAGTAAACGGAAGAGGGCCTCAGCAAACATTCCCTCTCCCTACTTCTGAGGTGTGACCTTAAGTTGACTCTGGGGACAGACCTGAAAGGTTGACTCTGCTGAACAGTGGGGTCATCTTAGTTAGTAGCAATTAGTTTTATTGTACTAGATGTTAAGAGGAGGCAATTACCTGTGTAATAGATGGGTCATGACCCTTCTAATTACTTGCTCCAAAGGGGGGTAGGGGGGGGAAGAACTGAAAATTTTGGTATTTCATTTTTGAATGTAATGCAAAACAATTTGTGCATGTGGATCACTGTTTGCCAATTCATGAATACCAAATTTATATCTCTCTCTCAATCTATTAACCGTACAGCCCAGCAAGAAAAAAATCATGGTTCATCAGGAGTATAGATTTGAGTGTGGACAGTAGGAACATGTCACTATTGGTATTGCAGGAATACTGGGTGCGTTTGTGGGGGGGGGGGGGGGGGGGGGGCTGATTTGGGCTCTATCAATGCTGAAACCAAATTTACATCTATGGGCTATCCCACAACCCTAACTAGGACCAGCAATTAGAAGATGGATGGATGGGTAGATGGATGAACGATCAATCAATCATTTGGAATAGATCAATACATGGATGGTTGCATGGCAAACCCAAGTTCTTACATAAAATCTCTTTCAATCCAAGTACCCTGAAAAGGTGGAGCAAAAGTAAACTTGTAAGGCCAGTTGCGTGTAAAATGCACCTTTACGCACAAGGCAGACGAGTTCCGTCGGTATCCTCTGCAAATGGAAGAGAGGAGCCCCCCCCCCCCCCCGCATTTTAAAGCTGCTTCAGCTCTGTTATATGTCCAGTTTCCAGCCCAGGGGCCAAGTGTGTCAGGGCGTTTCCCCCCCTACTTCCTGTTCACATGGTTTGGCTCCTGGCCTACTGTAAGTCTGCTGTGATTCCCCTGCCAGTATCCCAAGGTCCTCACTGCAGTCACTAAGGACCTTGGCATATTTATTTGTGAGACTCAGAATGGCATGTTTGTCAAATGATGGACAGATCAGACTTTCATAGAGTAAAAACTGCAGGTACCCTTCCTACAACAAAGCCAACTATTTCACGATGCCTGCATACATTTTCCAGCTTGTTTAGTGTAGCGCGAATCATACTGATTTATTTAACTATAATGCCATTGCAGAAGTTTAGACGTGTCCCCACTTATTGCTCAATGTGGAGTTTTTTTGTGGAATTTATTTATTCTAAATGGATGACGGAGCCAAAAAAAAATCCTTAATGTTCCTTCAAGGGATCAACCAGACACATTTGTACCATACTTTGTAATCATAAAAATACGATAGATTCTTTTCCAAAACCCTGTGGGTTGACCAGAAAAGAGAGCATTTGGAGCAGTTTTCAGTAACAAACAAAGAAATAATGAAATAAAAATGTATACCCATATTACCCATATTTATGTGCCAAAGGGCATTATCAGTATAAGAATCAACAGTCAGTGCAGGCTTTCCTAATCAGAAGGCTTTCTTCTCCAATACTGCCCCCATATCATAGTTGCTCCTATAGAATGTAGGGCGTTCCATCTCAGACCTGAACCCACAATGAACATTTTCAATGCAAGTGCCTATTCTGGCACAGCAGGGCACCACGACTACAAACCCTGTACAACAACCTTATAAATGACTTTTTGGACTGGGGACACGTTCAATATTTTAGTTGTGCCCCTGCAGACGAGGAGAAAAAAAATACTGGAATATTTTTTAGTGTTAGGGTGAGTAATGAGAGAAAAGTCAGCTATGGAATGCATTTACATTGTATGTCAGTTGACTGTGGGCCTCAGTCCAGTATCACGTTTAGTTGGGTGATTGTTCAAATGTCCATGAATATTCAAAAATGTTCAACATTTTTAACAAAACTAGGAGTAGCATGGTGCATCTCTTCCTTCCATCCATTCAACCATCCATCCATCCTGTTCATTTTCAATTATCATAAACTGAAAAGAGAAAACGATGGAAAAACAGGGAGAGGGAGCAAGTTCCACACATACAGAGGGGAAGCCAAGATCAAATCCTCAGCACCGATGGTGTCTCGCAAAAATGAGAGTTAGAGATAAGTATTTTTAAAAAATGACATTCCTCAGTGCGTGTCATCGGGATTTTCTATCATTCAAAGGCTATTTCATCAAAGTCCTTAAAGTGATACGATAATGGCAGTTTTACATCTGGCATGATGTAAACAGCACAGTAACTTCAGAATTTATGAGAAGCGTGTCGTGTGAGGGTGCTCTGTGGCCGCTGCGGCAGGTCACTGCGGGCTGGGCGGATGGAGAACTTAAATGCAGTGATCCCAACAAGTTGATTAATTTGCTGGGCTTGTGTCCTTACTGTGGGACAGCTGTTAAAGGGGAATGCTGATTAAATGAGAGTCATTATATCAACTGTAAATCATTTACTCAAAAATCAGGGAGAAACAAAGCTTTTTAACGTGACTTTTAGGCAGGGCTGTGGAGTCGGAGTCGGAGTCGAGGAGTCGGAGTCGGAGACAATTTTGGGTACCTGGAGTCGGAGTCGGCAAAAAGTTAACCGACTCCGACTCCGACTCCTACTAAATTTAAATGGGAATTTAAAAAGTAAGTTGAAATGTCCCAATTCACAAACAGTCATAATGAACTACTTCTCTGCTGTAAGAATAAAGCCCAATGCATGCAGTGCATAATGTTACCACAAAACGAACATGTCAAGTAACCATGAAGCATGCTTTTCATTGACTGTATGCGTCACTATATGGGATGTAATGCACAGGTAAGGTGCGGCACCGCTTTCCATTGTGTCGTGTTCCACTGTTACAGGGAACTGTGAACCTAGCCTAAAGCCCCCCATACATTTACAGATGCACTGCCGATTTTTCGGCCGTTCAACGAGTCATCACGCGTCAAACGCCTGAAAAATCATCTGGTGTGTTCTCAGCTCCGTCGGCTCCCCTTCGCTATGCGCTACCCTTGAAACCTTGTTTTCATTGTGTTTGTCTTTAATCTGGCATTATAGTAGAGTGTTGGCTTCCTAGCCAGTAGTTCTGTGGTGAAATGACATGTATGTTGCCTTCCTTTCCTTCAATGGATGTAGAAAATACATTAGCATAGTATATACATACAGAGGAGTCGGAGTCGGGGAGTCGGAGTCGGAGTCGGAAGATTTAGAAACTGAGGAGTCGGAGTCGGAGCATTTATCTACCGACTCCACAGCCCTGCTTTTAGGGGGAATGCTTTAATGAAGTGCACTCGTGTAGTGATGTAATCATGTGGTGCGGGTAATTTCAGATTTTTATTGGCTTTTACCAAGTCACATGACCACTCATCTGATGAAAAAATGATAACTGCATGATGGAGTGCAGAGTTTCCTCTAAAACCTTGTTAGACACGGTGGTAACACACTTAAAAGATAAAATTAATAAAGTAGTAGGTTGGCTTTTATCTTCAAACAAAGACTAACATCTGCTCGTTAAACAAGTCAGTGCACCTTAAAATATGCATCTGGGGCCAAATAAATTACTAGGTCGATAAAATGCTGACTGAAAGCTATGACACTGCTACTGACAACAAAAAGCACTACAAAGTTACTGAGAATAATGTCCAAACATTACTGCCTACTGAGAAAATGGAATGGTTCTTTCTTCACATAATTAGCTGAAATTTAAAAATGTTCATATGTAATTATGTAATACAATAGCTGTTAGCTAGTGTGTGGATTATAGCGTCGGTCGTGAGCCAGCTACTCCGGCTTGGCCCTCAGCGGCACTGAGAAACAACCATCCTTTCTGTTTTGTTCGCCCCTAAGACCATGCTTAACTGCAGAAGCTTAATACATAAAAAGTTACTTTTGCTCTGACTATACATATGGTGACTAGATAATCCATATCAGGGGGACACTTTGAGCTACTTCAGGTTTTAGAAACTATTTTAAAACTGAAAGGCTTCTGTGCTTGACTAAATTGTTCAGTTCTTCTTGTCCTTTGACTGGTTTGTTTCCTTGATGAAAGTCTCATCCAACTTAACATTAGTGATTATTAACATGATTATAGGAGACTGACCAATCAGAACACAGCAGGAACTCAGCGCTTAAGTGAAATACAGGTGTTATTAACTGAAATGGTAGTTTGCAAATCATGTTCTAGCTCAAAGTGTCCTACCTGTCATGGATCATCAGGTCACCCTACTATACCGATGGTGTATTACAGTACACCTGTATTCTTTTATTAGTTTTTACCACCGTTAAAGGTGACACTGTGCTCAGAATTGTCTGCAATCTGAGGTTTGCTCACTTCTACGTTGGACTGGCTTCTGTTCCCTTAAGCTCTGTGAGAAGCAACAATGGCGGTAATAAACAAATGTGAAAAGCACATCCATCTTCAGCTGGTGTTTTCCAAGAGTGACCCAAGGCCAAAGTTCGAAGGTAATTATAGTGTCTTCGAGAGCTTCTCTGTAACATTCTTTTTCACATCTGAAAATGCCTTGAGCTTACATCTTTATAATTAGCTTCAGGTTTGCCTGGGGTAAGTCAATGCCATCAGTGTAACTGACAGTCTTTTTCCCTAGATACTGTAAATCCAAGCATGGCTAAGAGGCTGGGAAGGTGGTATGTGCAGGTCACACTGATCTGCTGTGAACCAGGGAGATGTGAAAGGTATCAGAAGTCGTTTTGCTTCTTTGGGCTATGCTACTGTACCTTCACAACTATGACCTCCTGAACTTGCCTACACCAGTGTATTGGGGAGGCGTATGTGCAGAATAGTTGAGGAATGTTTAAACTAGGGACTGGGGGGGCAGGGAGGTCAGTTATGAATTTATGTGGGGAGAGACGGAAAGCCCAAATAAATATTAAAAGTAGACAATGTAAAAGGCCTACCATTAGTGGTCTGTATTTGAATGCTAGGAGTATTAGAAACAAAATTAATGACTTAGAGGCTTTAATTTCTTCAGACAATTACGACATTATAGGAATAACTGAAACATGGATGAGTGACAATGATGGTGATGAATATAATATGGATGGTTATACGTTGTTCCGTAGAGACCGGATAGGCAAGAAGGGAGGTGGTGTTGCAGTATACGTAAAAGAAAACTTGCAGGCAAGGGAACTCACTGATAAAAATAAAAATTCAGAAGCTGTATGGATCAAACTTGATGCTAAAGATTCAAATGGCCTAATTGTCGGGGTTTGTTATAGGGCACCTAATGTAGCTGTAGAGGAAAGCAGAATATTATATGATGATATCAGGATTATGAGTAATAAAAATGATGTGGTGGTTATGGGTGATTTTAATTTACCTGGGATACAGTGGGACACAGTCTCTGGCTCTTCTGTAAATGAACTTGAGATGGTGGAATTAGTACAGGATTGTTTTTTTACTCAGTTTGTTAATACTCCTACCAGGGGAGAAGCCCTTCTTGATCTCGTTTTTTGTAATAACCAGGATAGGATTGGAAAATTAGCGGTTTTAGACCCAT
Source organism: Paramormyrops kingsleyae (assembly GCF_048594095.1). NCBI lineage: Eukaryota > Metazoa > Chordata > Actinopteri > Osteoglossiformes > Mormyridae > Paramormyrops > Paramormyrops kingsleyae. Next base: position 7,344,105 of record NC_132819.1, on the reverse strand, counting down.
TGTACGGTAGTGATCATAACATGGTTAAATTCGAGGTTAATTTTAGTGTCCGAAGAGCAAAGTCTAAATTAAAAGTATACAATGTTAGGAAGGCTAACTTTAATGGTATGAGACGGAAATTAGAAACTGTAAACTGGACAGAGTTAAATAGCAAAACAGTTGAAGAGGCATGGGAATTTTTCAAAAGCATTTTTCAAGTGCAAGAGGACTTCATACCTGTTTCCAGCAAAACTAAATCTAGGAAACGACAACCAAGGTGGTTTACTAAGGAAATTAAGAATAAAGTCAGGAGGAAAAGGGCTCTGTTCCACAACTGGAAAATAACTAATGATTTCAAAATCAAGCTGGAGTATCTAAGTCTACAGGCAGAGTTAAAAAATGACATTAGGCTATCAAAGAGGGATGTAGAAAGAAAAATTGCATTGGAGGCTAAGCATGACAGTAAAGGTTTCTTCCAATATTTTAACTCTAAGAGAGCACTAAAAGCTGAAATCACTAATTTGCAGGATAGTAAGGGCCTTATAATTGATAACGAAATTGATATGGTAAACGAGTTTAATGATTATTTTTCAAGGGTGTTCACAATAGAGAACACAAGTAATTTACCACCAATTAATACGAATACAGCATCGTCTATGACCAATATATGTATAACTGAGGTTGATGTGATACTAAGCCTAGCTAAACTCAAAATAAATAAATCGCAGGGGCCTGATGGCATCTTACCTATAGTCTTGAAAGAGATGAGGGATATTATTAGCCAACCTTTGACTTTAATATTCCAGAAATCGTTATCTGCGGGTGTGGTACCATCAGATTGGAAGCATGCTAATATAACACCCATATTCAAAAAAGGGGATAGAAGTAATCCAGCAAACTATAGGCCAATCAGTTTAACTAGCATTACTGGAAAAATAATGGAAGCTATAATTCAAGTGAAAATGGTAGATTACCTAGATGCAAATAACATTATAAAGGATAGCCAACATGGATTTAGGAGAGGTAGATCCTGCTTAACGAATCTGCTTGAGTTCTTTGAGGAAGCTACAAGTGAAATTGATCACAAAAAGGCCTATGATGTGATTTACTTAGATTTCCAGAAAGCCTTTGATGTTGTCCCCCACAAACGGCTCTTGTTAAAGCTTAAAGCTGCAGGAATTTTAGGAACTGTGGCAGCTTGGATCAAAAACTGGCTAACTGATAGGAAGCAGCGAGTAGTTATTAGAGGCACTATGTCACAGTGGGCCTCCGTTTATAGTGGGGTACCGCAGGGTTCAATTTTAGGACCACTATTGTTCCTAATTTACATTAATGATATTGACACGAATACATACAGTAAACTGGTTAAATTTGCAGACGACACTAAGGTGGGCGGGGTAGCAGATACTAATCAAGCAGCAGAGAGGCTTCAACGGGATCTGGATTTAATTAGCGAATGGGCTGATACTTGGCAGATGAAATTTAACACAGATAAATGTAAGGTAATCCATGCAGGGAGCAGAAATATACAGTACAGATATTTTATGGGTTCCACTGAAATAAAGGTAGCTGATTACGAAAAAGATCTCGGTATGTATGTTGATGCTTCCATGTCCCACTCTCGCCAATGTGGGGAAGCAATAAAAAAGGCGAACAGAATGTTGGGTTATATCTCTAGATGTGTGGAGTTTAAGTCAAGGGAGGTGATGTTACACTTATATAATTCCTTGGTAAGACCCCACCTAGAATACTGTGTGCAGGTTTGGTCACCATACCTCAAGAAGGACATTGCTGCCTTAGAAAAGGTGCAACGAAGAGCTACGAGAATGATTCCTGGTCTTAGAGGAATGTCTTACGAGGAGAGGTTAGCGGAACTGAATCTGTTCAGCCTTGAGCAAAGGAGACTAAGGGGGGATATGATTCAGGTCTATAAGATTCTAACGGGTCTGGATGCTGTTCAGCCAAATGACTATTTCAATATTAGTCTAAATACTAGAACTCGTGGCCATAAGTGGAAATTAGCGGGAGAACATTTTAAAACAAATTTGAGGAAGCACTTCTTTACACAGCGTGTAGTCAGAGTATGGAATAGTCTTCCTGCTATTGTAGTGGAAGCTAAAACCATGGGTTCCTTTAAATCAGAGCTAGATAAGATTTTAACAACTCTGAGATATTAGCTAAGTTCTCCCCAAACGAGCTTGATGGGCCGAATGGCCTCCTCTCGTTTGTAAATTTCTTATGTTCTTATGTTCTTATGTTCTTATGTTCTTATGAATTGGCGTCTATTCTTTGCTTGACGAAAGCTATGCTACTCTGCTACATTTAGATGAAAAGGAGCTTCCGCTTTTTCCTGGAGATTTTTGCAAATTGTTCCAGGAGGAAGAATCTTAATTCTTCTTATAGACTCTTCCTGGCACACATTCATGACCCTGCCTGAAAGAAGGAGACCGCGCTTCTGCGGCTGATGTCATAGTGTGCTTCAGCTGTCCTACCCGTTAGCCTGCCATTCAAGCTGTTTTCTTTTCCATGAGGAGGCCGTCTGTGTGCGTATGCGTGGGTGTGTGCATTCGACCAGGGGCCTAACTCAGTCCGTGGGTACTTTAGGGGAGTTGTACGTCAGCCAGCTACTGTTGGAATGCGGCGTGGATATAAGATAGGCCTAGATTGGAAATCCAAATAGCCAAAGGAATGCTAATTACCTTGGAAATCAAACACCATCAATTGCAGTGTTTCAGCAATTCTGCGTGCGTGTGTGTGACGGTGAGTTTGTGTATCCTTGTGTGGGTGTCTGATCTTTAGGTTTCGACTATGTGCAGAGTATCACAAAACCCCAGGGCCGAGAGAAATGTAGCAACCGCTGCTACGGCCGACATGCGGTGGTTCACCCGGCGTTCGCGTTGGTCGTTCTCCTTCACACACACACAGGCCAAATCTGCAAACACAGTAGTGTAGCAAAGGCGGACCCATCTCTGAAGCGATCATCATCAAAAATACCCAACGGTATCTTTCTGCTGCAAATTTCATAAATGGATTATAAGTACATTTTTGCGGGTAATTCTTCCACTATGTGTTACCTAATCCTCCTAACTAATACAAAATACAATTTTAATGACACAGTTTAGGGCCAAAATCAGAAATAGTGCAGCAGTCAAAAAACACAACCAAACAACAAAGTCGTCAAAGCACAGCACACGTCTCTGCTGAGGGCGACGTACTTGTCTAACAGCTTGAATTCTGTTCCTTAATCCTTGCAAAATGGCAAGGCCTAAGCCAATGAAATGCCTCACATGCCGGTTGTATTGCGGCATCCATGGCAATGGCGACCAGCTTGCACTGGCCTCAAGAATCTGCCAAAGGTGTTTTCCTGACTCCCGCATGAGAGGAGCAGGGAGCGACCCTGGGCCCGCCATGCCGCGTCCAACCCATCCATCACCGGCGTGCCCCGGGACGGCGCTCCGAGTCCAGCTCACTCGCTGCACGAACCACGCACGTCCGGTTATTAGGCCGCGCCGGAGTGCGGCAGAAACTTTAATTACCACTCGTTTATCAGATGAATAAATTACACCATGGCAGACTTCACTCTGAATAGCTGAACCCAAGCAAGGCCAAAGGAAAAAGGAGTGTTTTTGTACTGCTGGATTGAGCCGCAGGAGCCTGCGTCTGAAAGTCAGTGGGACTGAAGCCTGGCCTTTCATGTGACACAAAGCCTTACTGTGAAATAAAGACTGCATGCACCACAGTTAGTCATCCTAACTAATTGCCTGAGACTGCTTGTGTAACGTGCATCAACTGAGGCCCACAGCAAGCAGCTGATGCAGCCTGAGGAATGATGGACGAGGCCTCGTAAAGAATGCAAACGCGGCCAGGGCCGAGGAAGAATTCCATCCCGCCTGCTTTCTCTGCATCTCTGGTCCGTAAAAGATACTCGGCGTGTTTTTGTGTGTTTTACCCTGTCTCAGGTCACGCATTTTTCAAAAATTTTCAAATGGGGGCAAATCCTTAACGGCCTGCCTTTGCCTTGTGAGTATATGCAGGCATTTCTGATGACAGATCAGCTTGTTGTTCCAGATCATGATTTAGGCCTGCATGATGTGCCATGTTCATTTTGACATTGCATGTTACGCACATGCAACTGTAACATTACAAGGATTGTGCTAGTCAGCTGGGCTGAGACCATCAATAACTTACAGTCAAACATTTTTATTCTTCTGTAGGAAAAAAACTTAGCAAGAAACATTAATGATTGTTCCTTTTCAAGATTATCTAGTATATGTTTTTTAAAAAAGAAATCAGTGTAAAGGTTACCGGCGCTACTTTTGCGTGAGCTCTTCATACGTTCCTTGAGCCAATCATAATCATTCTCGTCCTTGCTCTTGGACTCAGACAGTGTGGCGCGTTTGTGAGAAATTTAACAAATATGAGTAAGGAGGAGAAAAGTGAACAACAACCAGTCACTGAAAGACATCCGTCTTCCGCTGCATGGAAATATTTTGGATTCCATAGAGACGATATTGAGTGAAAGCAAGTGATTTCTCTGCACAGCTTTGTGTTGATACAATTAACGGCAACAACGTATTTGACAGACTCTATTGGGAGATAATTACAAGTTCTATTTGACTATAGTTTATTTTGGGTCAGTTTTTGACTCACTTTTTGTTTTATAAATATTGTAATACTTGTCACAAAAATTTCAAATATTGCGACATGAATGTATTCCAATATTGTCTAGCCTGTAAACAAATACAAACAGGAGGAGGAGTTGAGGACTGCATGCTGCACGACCCTATCAAAAGTTATTAAACATCAGATGGTCTGTGCTGGCCCTGGCTCCCATTTCCTGTCTCTGATGGGCTGGTGAACTATCTGAGGAAACGGCTGCGCATTTCCTCTCTGAAAGGCACCTGTTTATATAGGAGGTAAGGAAAAGATGATGAGAGAATGAATAGATGGTTTTATAGGGGGCTTGTGGGAATAGCACCGGAAGCAGGTGTCCGAAATGAAGCATTAGTACGTCCGCGGTGGTTTGTCATGCTTGAAGAGGGATGTTAAGAATGCGGGGCTGATCCTTTACAAAGAAAAAAAAACACGAAAAGCAATTTAACTACACATAATGTTGTATATTAAACAACTGTACATAAAACGTTTCTGCTTATCCCATTCTGAATGCTTGAAGGTGAAAAGAGTGTGAAATGAGTAAAACAGCCAAAAGAGAAGCCCAGGCGGGCGGCTATGACATCCGGTTACCTCAATATACCCTGAGGAAGGGGGCACTGTGGCAGAATGTGTTATAAGCAGATTAGAAACAAACAAAAAAACATACAGCCTGGAGCGATTTAAGCGAAAGTGATAAACAACTTTATAAAACATAGAGCGCCAGGAATAACATTAGTCTTAGGATCATTTTATTTATTTTTTTCCTTCTTCCTCATTTCAAACAAGTTTAGTTTGCCCCACGGCACATAAGTGGAGACTGAGCACATTAGGCCTGATTTATATGCGTTCTGTACCCAGTGAAACCACCATATGATTCTCAGCTGGGAAGTGGAGCCTCGGCGATCTTTAGCGTAACTCTCAAAAGTCCCGCTTGCTCTTTATAGGTAACACGGCGTCCCTAAATAACTCATCAGCGATGCACGCATCATAAAGCGGATAATACAGTAAAGCAAAGCAACCCTCACCGATGGCACCACCATATGTGTCCTCCTCTGGAGGGGCCTCGAAGTCTCATGGACATTTCCGAATCTCTCACCGGCACGGAATTTCCCGGAACGATCGACTGAGATTCGGCGATTCCCGTGTCTCCTTAGTTCTGTGTCCTTTGGGCCCTCTGATTTGCTGGCCACCAATCACTGACAGCCTTGTTGTGGGATGACCAAACACATAAAGGGAGTCAAGGGAAATGAAAATGTTCTGTTTCTGAAAGGTCTGGAAAGATTCTGCTTTTTGTCTCCAAAATATGGCCTCACTATCAACCCAGATTCAGCCACAATGAATGGGGCTCAGGCCGGCTTGGCTGTGCCTGTAAATCTGGAAGCAGACTTTAGCGTAGCTTATGAATTGGGTGGCCTGTTCGTGGAATCGAAGGCACAAAAAATATGCACCTTCCAAACCATCCCCCCCCCCCTACCCTCCACCCCCCAGCCTGAAACACATGTGCAAGTCTATGGGGCTCGCATTCCACTGCACTGATACACGTCTGAGGCGCAAGAGAAAACACCAGTCATGGCAACTCTGTGAGGAACATTAAACACTGTGAGTGATGGGAGAGATGAAGTGTCGGGGATGGCACCGGTCACCGTGGGGCAGTATGGAGCAGCAGTCGGCGTGCTATGTGGTTAGTGGTCAGGGTATAGCAGTCGTTAGTACTGGGCAATACAGATTGGCGGGATAGTGCTTTAATACTCAGGAACATCACTAGAGATTTATGAAAAGGGCAGCTAAGCTTTTAATGAAAATGAATGAGAGCACATTACATAAACTAATTAGTGTGTATTTATTTGGGGGAGGGGGCAACAGAAACAGCCCTAGTGGTGTCCCAGTTACATATTTACATGCCCCACATGAAGTGAAATTGTGCAATCGACTCCAATTCCGAGCGGTTTTCGTTGGGACCGAGTGTCTATCTTGGACGCTCCCCAAATCACTATACACTATTCCTACACATTTCCACAATTATTTGGATCTTTGTTTTCTTAACTTGCCACAATCATACTTTGACATAGACCTATTATATTTGAATCAGGCAATTAAATCAACAAATAAAGCTTTGTTCAATACCACCATACAACACACAATACTTGTCTTTCAGAAAATTGCCTTTCAGAAAATGATTCTCTCAGTAGTATGCATAAGTATTATGCATGCAAAGTATTAAGATTTTATGACATGTGCAGAAATCAACTGGGGGTGTTTTGTTGTCACAACCCCTGTGCAGAATGTCTCACATCCACACATGCACCTTTACAAACTCTTCAGGATCATGGTGGTCAGCTGCAAGCCAGATGTGTGGGTTAGGTAATGAGGCCGCAGGCAGCCACGCTCTCTGCCCGCAGCTCCGAGGACCCAGATAGGCCACTGCGCACAAGCCCATACATGGGGCGGTATCCAGAGCCAGACAGAAGCACCAAATAACGAAGCTGAAATAGGGAGAGAATGGCTGCGAGAGAGGCAGGAATGTGAGGAAAACAGGGGCGCTGCAGAGCATGCAGCCAGAGCCCGGCCTTCAAAGGTGGAAACCCCTCACCAAGAAAACGAGACAGACCCTCAGCACTTATTAAATATGATGTCATTAGGCGGGATTTGGGAAACAAAAACTACCTTCAACTACTGTGCAACTGGAATTAATCTTGAGCCTTAAAAACAAAACGTTTTCCTTTATGAGGGAAGAAAATGCACTCAAAGTTAAAGACATGTATTTTCCAGCATTCCATAGATATACTGGTGCTGATGTAACCAGTTCATGTAAGATACTTGGTTATGCTGGACTCTTTGTCGGCTCGATCGAGTCAAGTCAAGTCTTTGTCTGTCTGGGTACGTCTGCCATTCCAGGTATGAACTCCCAAGAGGCCTAAGTGCTGGTTACTATTAGTTATAAATGGGATGGTAGACGAGGTGTATTAGAAGGACACCCACCCAAGGTCATTTAATAGTTTTTGCATTAGTGTCTGTTTCCAATTTCAGCTGAAATTAATTTCATTCTTGACATGAAACGACAGAAAAACATAAGTTCCTTTCCGGTGTGAGCAGGCTGAAGTTTTCCAGGTTTTTTTCCCCCAGGAATCAATGGAAATGGGGGGGGGGGTGCTTCAAAATGTCACTCTGCTTTGAAGAAAAAAGGCAAGTTTTTGTTAGTTAAAGAAAAGCGTTAACAAAACTTATGTTCCTGAATATGGTGGAAATACGGGTACAATTTCCCTGGTGCCCCTGTAATAAGGAGTCTAGCCCGAGTTAATGGCTGTGACTCATTCTTTTTTATTAAACTCTCTCCTTCCGGTTCCGGGAGACACACACACACACACACACACACACACACACACACACACACACACACACACACACACACACACACACACAAGATCGGCTGCACACAACAACAAATGACGATATACAACAAAAACGCTTTTTGTTTCATGGACTGCAGCTCTAATACATAGTACATCACAGATTGTTTCTGTTTTTCTCACTCCAGAGGGAATATTAAAAGTATATTTAAAATGACATTTTTTTACTTTTTTCAATGCACTGAAAATGGCACACAAACAAAATGTCTTTGAAAAAGCCAAAAATTATGGGGAACAGTTTTACACAGAACATGCGAGAACATGAAATAGAACATGATGGAAGGAATTACTGCTGCTGGAATTATATGCTGCATAGTCCTTCACCGGGTCGGGTACCCGCAGATAGTTGCTGAAACGGGCGGACTTTAATGTTCTTGAATTTTACGGGTGGGTATGCGGGCGGGTAATTCATTACACACAGGCGGGTGGCAGCTCAATCAAAACAGTATTGTAGCCTGCAAAAATAACATATATGCAAAAATATCTATGTACTGTATTAGACTATCATGTACAAATTGTCATCATCACAGTGTGTTCAGTATGTCAGGGGTACAGTACCTCATGGTGCTTTCGATTATTTCTCTCCAATTCGGAACTCGGATGAAAACGTCATGAGAAACCTCACTTCCCGTCGGAAACACGCCTCTTTTATGACGTTGATGTCGGACAAGATTTTGTTGTCCGAGTTGCCCCTGTGAATTTCAACATGGCGCTCGAACGGGAGATTGTCGAACGTGATGTCACTCAACTGGGAATTTCTGAGTTCCAAGAGAGAAACGAATGCACCATTAGATAACCGCCTCGACAAACATTCACATACACGTCTGAATCCTTGCTGAAGCGTGTCGTCGTGTAATCTCTTTCACGCTCATCACAGTATGGATAGCTTAGATCTATCTGATTTGATTTTGTGTTAAACAGACTTTTTCGTTTCAATTCAAAATTCATGTAGGCCTAACGCTTGTCACGTTGAGAGGTGCATAGAAAAAATAATTGTGTGTAATTTATCACACAATTACGGGCGGGTAACAGGCGGAATGTTAATGGGCCCGGGCGGGTGCGGATTTAACTTTGAAATAATCACGGGTGCACGGGCGGGTGTGTTGCTGTACTGTGCGGGTGCAGGTCTCCAAAAGTGGACCCGTGCAGGACTCTGGCGTGCTTTAACCACTGCTCCCCCTGCAGGAGAGACTCGGCAGCTCATTCACATAGCAGACTTCAGTATAAACTGCACCTAGGCACCTCATTACTCTTTTTAATTGGATGAAATGCAGGTTTTGTAATTATAATGCCGCAAGAATTAATGCCTGTCCTGGGTTGTCAAAGACAGAAATGTGTCAGCCAGGCCGTACTGGTAAGATTTAACAAGTTTATCGAATGTAACATAGTCGTAAATGTGCTGAGCCCTCTTTGGGTTAGGAATGAGCGCCTCGCAGCCGACAGTTCAGCAGGGGGTGGGGGGGTTCCAGCCCCTTTGTGGGTCCTTCCTGAAGGAAAGGGAAGTGATTTAGAAGGACCGATAATGGTCTGAGCTGAACAGAGCATCCGACTAACACTGGTTTGGGTAGAGTGGGGTGAAGATTTGGGCAAATACACATGGCACTTTGGAAAGAAGAATGTCAACATGAGAACAAAGCGACAGAGCCAGACCTGAGGAGGCATTAGGACGGCAAAGGGACGTGATACAGCCTGAGGACGGGAATCGTATATAATTAGGCTGCTGACAGTGTGAGTGTCACTGGGCTAGGCCTCGGAATGTTGTGGGGTCAAATCCCGCCGTTGCCAAAATAGCCAGAATAGGCTCCTTTGGCCCGTTGAGTGAGGCCCTTAAACCCCCTGAAATGCTCAAAGTGTCCCAGATAAATGGCAAGACTCTGCGCTCTGACTCAAAGCTTTGTTCTTACTGCTGTACTCCAATGTATTTGTACTCGTTCTTGCGCAAATGGGAAATAAAGTGTCAGTTCATGGCAGACTTGGAGCAAGTATTTTCTTTTTCCATGCAGGGAACATGCAGAAAAGTGGCCACAGTCTAACCATCAGTGGAGGCATCACACTTGGAGCGGCTGGGCTGAGCAGGAGGAAGTGAAGCACATATAGGGCTGCGGTCGTGGCATGCTATGGCTAATGAACGAGCAGAGGAGCTGAGCTGAAGCGAGCGGGCAGGGCGTTTGGGAAGCTCGGGATGCGGGTTTGCCGGTTCGAGTCCCCGGAGGAATTCTGCTGATTATACTCCAGAACACTGTACTTAATCGCTTCAGTAAATCCACTAATAAATGGCTAAACTGCATAGGTTAATTGGTAGAAAAAGTGCCCCCTCAGATATCATAATAAATAAAGCTAGACCATCAGTGACTGGTTCATTGGTGCCATAAAAGTTCAGAGTCCGGAAAGGGATGGGGTGCCTCACGTTGGAATACTGGAACACGGTACAGTACAGTATATGACTTCCTTGCACGAATATTCTATCAAAATGAATCGATGTTCTACTTTAACATCTCTGGTTTTCAGCTGGCAGGGGTTTAGTTCAGTCTGCTTTGAATATTAAGGATTGTTTTCTTTCTCCCCAGCTTTCATAACATTTCACTACTTTTACAACTGTGAAAGTACAGAACTGTTTGGAACATAAAATCATGTGACTTGTTTAAAATGTCTGAAAACATCACATAATCTTAATAACGTGCCCATATGACACTTAATAACCAGGAATGCAACATAAACTTTCTTAATAGCATTGTGGATGGAACATGTTTATAAGCAGCGATTTTGGTGTATTAAACTTCAACCCTTCATTCATATAAAAACATTTCATAAACTACCGGTCACAGCACGCATACTCACGCTCTACTTCTTGTGAGATTGATGACTGGATAAAATGCTTTTAAAGACTATAAATAAAAAACTATAACCAGAAAATATGTAGTCTAGAAAAAGAAAGATTTTACAGAGTTCTCATAACCCACAATGTCAACCTGAGGGAGAGTAAATGGCCGTTTAATCATAACCTGAAGACTGGGACACTTACTGGCAGAGTCAGTAAACACAGCCAATGAGGGTCATTGGGAACATCCTGAGAATGCTTTCAGAACGTTATCCTAATGTTGCCACTATATTTTCCGGTTCCTATAATTAGTAATGTAATCCCCCCCTCCAGATTATCATGAAATAATCTGATCTCCTCCATAGCGGTGGGGTGTCGCTGTGTGGATTAAGCCTCTCAACTGTAATTGGAAGGATGTTGGTTCTAACAAGGTGCCCCTGGGTACAAATCATACCCATTAACATATTAACAATGAGCCCTTGAACATGGTCCATCCATCCATCCATCCATTTTCTGTACCCGCTTCTCCCATGCTGGGTCACAGGGGTCCATTGCATATTCCTGGAAGCTATGGGCACAATGCAGAGAATAACCCAGGATGGGGCACCAACCCCCTTGTACCAGGCCTTTAACCCAAGCTGTCCCAGGACTGGATATCCCCGATCTCTGATCCTCATTCGTATGGTCAGTTTAGGCTAAAACATCTGATGTGATATGTCCTCGATCATGCCGCTGAGACTGTCAATCACGCTCCTGTACATGAGGCACTATCTGCTATACCACTGAGGGACATGATCGACCCCTGTGGACACACTTCGAGTCTCTTCAGGCTTGTTGGGTACTTGCTGCATTCTGTGCAACATCTTCAGCCTTGTTACTAATGGTGTGGCTCCATGGCTGATGGATCAAACGTTTGGAGAACTGGAGCAGTATACCTGCATGTGCACATTGATAAACATACATGCACAGGCATAATACTGTAAGTATCACTGAGGACATGCAAAAATGAGATGGCCAAACATCCACATCTGTCATGGCATTACAAAGGAAAAACTGCCTGTGGTACGAGTTTATACCTGATGCACAACAAGCATCAACTGTTTGTGATGGTGACAATAAATGTAAAATAAAAGTGTAATAGTATACAATGAAATTATAGATTGTAGCCTACATAAAATCTGCATTACAATTTAGAATCTTTCTAATTTTTGAATTCTAATTGTATTCTAAACAGCAGAATGGCCATTTATTTGGACAGGCTGTTGCCTAGTAGCCAAGGAAAGCAGCAATTCACGGCTGCCTCAGCAAACAGGGTGATTAAAATGATTTGCAGTCGCATTCTAGGTTGAAATTACAGTGGAAATATTTGTACGAAAGCCATCCATTGCCATGCATTACCCCAGACATGTTTGCAAGACTGCAGAGGATGAGAGGTGCAGGGGGCGGGCAAACGAGGGCAGAGGGGAGCCAAAGAAAAGACTGGACGTGCTGAAAAGGTCGATCAGGGACGCTGTTTTCTCTTGTTTGTGGAGGGCATGCCGTGCCTACATCCCTTACCCAAGGTTCCCGTTCACGCCAAACGGCTTTCCTCACAGAGGGAAACCAGAGTCGGCTTTCCTCACAGAGGGAAACCAGAGTCACCACTTGGTTCAAAAAGAAAGAGAGAGGAATTTTATTTATTTATCAGGTTTATATATTTATTTTTTTATTTATTGAGGGGGAGATAATGGACTCAGTTGTACAAGACAGATAAATGGGTAACCAAAGCCTTGGAGATGAGGCAGATAAAGGGAAGAGTCCTGAGTAGGATTGGGGGCTATCTATGGGGGGGTTCTTACGGTGAATGACCGAGATAAGCGGCCTCTGATCAGGTTTCTGTCAGGAGAGAAAAGGGGAGAGAGAGAGAGGGCTTGCCTGGTATCGGCCGTTCGGTGATGCCCGCTCCCCCCTCCTTACACGGGTGTTTAGTCAGAGCAGCAGCAGCAGTAACCGTCCTCATTAGCACTGCCCCATAAATTCAGCCGGCAGATGTAAGGAGCCCCTCCCCAACAAATGCAGCGTGCATAACCACACTCTATAAAAGTTCGTCTGAAGCTCCAGCATCTTTTCACACTTCACTGACTTCTGTTTCCACAGGCTGCGGTAGAGACCAGACGGAACTTGCTTCCAGAGGGTTCTTAACCAGGGGTTCCTTATTTTACTTCCATTTTCAATATGTTTAAATCTGTTAAACGGTCTTTCTGAAGGACACCATCCAGACAGCCCTACACTATACTAGTTTGTTCAAAGCTATTTAAAGCCAACACAGAACTAGCTGTTCTAACCTTCATTCACTGACCCTGTCAATGACGAACAAACGGAGGCTTGAAAACAATGTGCAAATGTCCCGCAGACTCAGCCAAAGCTGATGCACCTGAATACACAACAGGATAGCTAGCAAAGAAAGACAGGAATAGAGGCATAACCTCAAAGTCTCCATGAGACATTTTATATCATTTACGTAACATTGCCTTATTTTCCAAAAAGATAACCAATATTTATTTGACTGTTCAGCCATTTTTTCAACCAGACTGGTAACGTTATACAGCTATTTGTTTATTACGAAATGCTTCATTTCCTTGACCACTCCATTAACCCCTACTTCTAAAAACACTAATGTACAGGTAGTTCTCGACTTTATGAGCTAATTCGTTCCAAATTACCACTCGTTAATCGAGAACTCTTAAAGCAGGAGGTATTTTCCCATAGAAAAGTTATAAAAACGATGACTTTGGTTCAAGCCAAAAAAAATAAAAAAATGTTCACTATTTTTTGCCAAATAAACAAATGAAACACAAACTTATTATTAGAATGAAAAATATATGCACATTTAAAACAAAAAAATAAAAAAACAGGCCTCGGAAGGCCTCATTTTGGTGCCTGTGATGTTCTGCAGACGGGGAGGTTTTTTTCATGTGTTCCATTCTGAGCTGGTGCTGTGGCTCACAAATAGCATTTAAAATGAGCCTGGTGTATTAATGGGATCAGGACGTGAAATGCAGGCGTACAAACCAGGCGGCATCGAAAAGTATGCCATAAAGTGTAATGCTGCGCCTGCGCAGACGTGCCAGGTACCAGTCGGGCATGCGCAGTCACATATTTCACAAAGCAAAGTACAGCAAATCTGAAAACTCTGTCGGGCTACGGACGGCGTTTTTGGGCAGCACATATTGGATTACGCAATTTTTAATTAATTTTTTTTTTCTCATAAAGATATAAACTCGTAAACCGGGAACGCAGAAAGAGGGAAATACCTGTATGTACAGTAAGTACCAAAATGACAAGGGCCCGTCTTTTACACTAAGCAACGTGCTTCATGTGCTTATAAATTTGACTACGACATTATGCTACATTTTCTTAGTCTTTGAATCCAAAAGACAGAGTACTGGAAAAATCTGGGCATGACATTAATTTAGCATAAGCTTTTTTCCAAAGCAACATGCAATTGAGAATGCAGGGTCAACCAGTTCCTAGAGCATTTGGGGTTAAAGGCCTTATTCAGTGAAATAACTCTGGTGATCCCAGGACTTGAACCAACAACCTTCCAATCACGGGCCCCCAGGCCTAACCTGTTGAGCCACAGTCAGCTCAGCTAGACTAACCGGGAGGTGACTCAGATCCTGTTCAGGGTACCTACACTGCTGCCTATCATCTGGTCTCCGCTGCCAAGCTTCCACATCCAAAAAACTGCCACGACTGGGAAAGGCGACCATCAGAGCCGCCCCAGTGCATTCGGATAGAGGAGCTATGTTTGGCAGTTACTATATGCTGGCTTATTGCAAAACCTTCTGTTATATAAAACTGCCAGTATGTCCCAAACAAGGTTAATGTCTGATTATGGAAATACAAAAATAATCTATGAAACAAAGCCAAGCTCTATATGGTAGATGAATCGTGTTTTCAAACATGGGCAGCACCGGGGGTCTCGGGGGCTACTTTTGTAGCATTACATTTACACTTTTACAATCACCATCATTGTGTTACGATGCGTGACAAATTCGGGGCTAAGTCACGGATATCCTCTCAAGCTAGAACCGCCCCCGCTATCAGGCACAAGGGCTAAATTCTAGTGCAAAAAGGTCACGTCTGAATGACATATTATTCCAATGTGACACCGTTGCAATGGAGCTGAATGACAAACTTGCTGAAGACGGTAATACTGAACATAATATTGAATATACTCTGCCAGAGGAATTTTTTCTTCCTAGTCACAGATTTTGCAGAAGTATTTTAACTGCCTGTTACAGTTTCCAGCTTGTCTTTAGGATGAGAGTGATGCGAGGAAGCAAGCTTGGATTCCATAAAACACTCCCCATAAAAACGTCTTAAAATCAATGCCGTGCACCTGGCTAAATATTATCTCAGTGATGCTTTGGGGACATCAGAGAAAGTACGTTCAAAAAACAAGTCGTGCACGTTGGAAGTTAAGAGATTCTTTTTAAAGACTTTTGTCAGGCAACCATGACTAGCACTTGGGTCGACAAACTGAGCCATTGCAACACTTATTTTAATTGTTTTCTAACATGCTAAAATTTGCAGAATGTGTACTGCAGCTGCCTGCAGAGGATGAATGAGACTCTTAGAATGGTGTGAAGGTGTGTGAACTTCCGCATACAGTGCTGTGCGCTTGCAGAAATGGTGACAGAGCTGCCATATGAAGGTCTGCAAGGAGCTGTACTTGACCTACCTGCTCTTGGTTAGCAGGATTTACGTCGTGGACAGACTCAGCCTTCCAGCTCGCTTCCGTTCCCATTCCACTCCCAGTTACCAACCGGGGAGGGCGTGATGGTAAAGATGGCAAAGACAGCTGGGGTCTAGAGATTACCGGTTATATGAGAGGCATTCGCCCCCGTGATCCTGTCAAAATGTCAGGCAAACAGGTCAAACAGAAGATCCAGAGTCCCTGCTTTAGAGCTGTTAGTATTATGACCTGAAGCATGAAAAGTGGAGAAGGAAACTTAATATTCTGCAATATTAAATCATTCAGGGTGAAACTTGACTTTTAAAAACAGAACCAAAATAAAGTTTTTTGCCAAGTATATTATAAAGTATTTGGAATTTGCATTGCGTCCTGCACAAGGTAAAATTAAGGACATTGCACCAAGGGTGGCCAGTCTTATCCAGAAAGGGGTGTTGTGTATTCAGCTTAGATTACTAATTACTAATTAGGGAACTAATTGGCTGAAGATTCCTCACACCTGGGTTTGAGCAGCCAAACTAAAGATTATCCCCAAAGCCTGCTTACACACTTGGCCTTTGCAGTACTGCAGATAAGCATACAACTGCAACAAAGTTAACAAGTAAATGAGAGCTAAAATATAGATGCACCTGTGCACAAGTAATCATGAATGGGGCCCAAGTGTGAGTGGGGGTTAGGGGAGGGCCGGGGGATGTGTTTATTACAGAGCCCCCTGCCCACACAGAAGACAGCTGAGGGAGAAGCTCTTCAAGTGGTGCTTGTTCTGTTACTTATGGATCTGTGGAATTTTCTAGAAGAGTGTCCTTGGATGAGTGCACTGGTTAGAAAGGGTCAGCGACATGCTTCCTTACTATGGAGTTCTGCAGGTTCTCAAAGGAAGAGAGAAAGTAGTGCAAAGCAGACAGTCATGGAGAACATGACGATGTCTCCACTGATGACTCTGGAATTATACCAGGATCAGTTTGGGGGGGTGCTTTTAAATTTGGCACAGGTCACACCCATGCTGTTGTGTTGTCTTCGTCGTGGTTTTGATGCCAGTGAACATGGTGTACAGAAGTTTATAGGAGTCAACCACCTCCCTGCCCACCTCATTGGTTTCTAAGGGGAGTGTCTACTGCGGAAATAATGATTTTTCCAACTTTTTGGATGGCATTGAGCTCAAAGCTTTCATTGGCGTATAAGTGTGACTTGATGCTTGCCTCTGCAATGTCGCAAGAATTTTCAGACTCACTAAGAGTTAGCTATGCTGAAAAGAGGCACCTGCAGTTTGGGGAAAAATTCGATGTGGAAATGAGACCAATTAATCGGACCTTTGTGTGTAGGCTTGAAGAGGTCAGAGGTTGTAGGACATAGTAAACAACCACATTAACTGTCAACTAAACTTAAATTGCCCATTGTCTTTAAAATCTTGAGAGTTAAGGAGAGAATCCATCACAGATTTACAAGGTAGAATGGAATCAAAAATTCTAATGTTTTCATAGTAACAGATTTAAAGCGTTTACAATTTGAGGTAATTGAGACAGGTTATTTTGTTAATTTCCTTTAAATGATTCAGAGCAGGGAGGGACAATGCACTCTGGTCAGTCTGGTGGAATGTCCTGCACAATGTTTTATCGTTACTGGGGAGTTCAGGTCAGGTGCAGCTGCTTTCCTGCAGATCTCTTATCCCATGCAGACATCATGTTCTTCATCGGCTGACTGGTAGTCCATCCCAAACATTCAGTAGATTAACACAAATGAAAATAATCTGAAGTTCGTCACATAAAAAAAAACCTTGGCTGGTGCATTTAAGCATGCTGCTGCATCCACTCCTCCACCCAAACACTCATTTTCCACAACTGCTTATCCAGGAAGCTCCGAGTCCCTGATCGGGATACCAGCCCATCAGGTCCTGCA
Organism: Paramormyrops kingsleyae; assembly: GCF_048594095.1. Taxonomy (NCBI): domain Eukaryota; kingdom Metazoa; phylum Chordata; class Actinopteri; order Osteoglossiformes; family Mormyridae; genus Paramormyrops; species Paramormyrops kingsleyae. The sequence goes on along the minus strand of NC_132819.1, from coordinate 7,326,614 downwards.
GACATAATGGTAGCATAAGTTCATAAGTAAGTAAGTAACATTTCTCTGGATTTAGCAAGTTTTTCAAATGTAATTAATGTGCAAGAGGACTCACTGAGTCTTGAAAATTTCACAAAAATTCTCCATCAGCACAGATCTTAGGCTGTGGTGCGAGCATGACTGCCGGCACCCCCTGTCTGTGGGAAAGTGAAATTGGTTGGCAAGAAGTTGGTGCCCTAGGCGGCCGCCTGTCGCCTATAGGATTGACCGGCCTTGTTCTCCATTGGATTATGTGAGGACTGAGTGTGTTTTCATTCCCGTTACTGTAACATATGATGAGGAAGTCTGACTTTCGTCATTGATGGTCTCATCCCAAACACAACAAAGAACGGGCTGAGTGAGTTTCGGACATTTCGACTTCATTTGCCTTATAACGGGCATCTTAATCCAAATGAAAGATAGAGAAGCTTCATTTGAGTTCAAAATGCATACAGACATGCAGATATGGAGATACAGAGGCACATATGGATACCCTGGGCCACGCAGTCTGCCTCTGCATCCCGTGTGGACACTGCAAATGAGGCTGTGTTATGTTCCTAATCTGCGGGCTAGGGGAATGCTGGCAATTTCCTCCTTCTAAAGTTTATTTCTTCGGCAGGAAGGCAGCGTGCTTTGCACACAACTAGAGCTGGAAGGAATGGAGTTTGTCAAGCTTTTCCGTAGCACGGAGCATTAGCATTTATTTATTTTTTGATTACCCAAAATTCCAGAGAAACTCCACCTCCTGTTGCCTCTTGTAGTCAGTCTATCAGCGGGCAGGTGCCAGCAGAAAGCTGCTTAGTCTGAAATCACCAGCTCTTTCTGCGACGCTTTCTGTGACCTTGTAAAGGCCTTCGCTTTTACTGCACTGCGCTCCTTTATCACAAAAGAAACATCTGAATGGGAACCAATGGTGCAGCTTCTAAAATATTTTAATAACAATGAAACCTCAGATCATTTTAACCACCATCACAATAGTTATTGCTAGTCAAAATAATATAATAAAAAAAACAGTGAACACCCTTAAAAGCCTCAAAACCATAAATGCAGTCAGTCTCAAGAGCTTCCAGGTGGTTCTTTAAACAGTAAATCCCCGAACACGCTCATACAAATACACCTACAGTGGGGCAAACAAGTATTTAGTCAGCCAACAATTGTGCAAGTTCTCCCACTTAAATTAAATTACAGAGGCCTGTCATTTTCATCATAGGTATACCTTCATAGTGGAGTTTGGAGTGTGACTGTTTGAGGTTGTGGACAGGTGTCTTTTATACTGATAACGAGTTCAAACAGGTGCCATTAAATCAGGTAACGAGTGGAGGACAGAGGAGCCTCTTACAGAAGTTGTTACAGGTCTGTGAGAGACAGAAATCTTGCTTGTCTGTGGGTGACCAAATACGTATTTTCCACCATAATTTGCAAATAAATTCTTTAAAAATCAGACAGTGTGATTTTCTGGATTTTTTTTTCTCATTTTGTCTCTCATAGTTGAGGTATACCTATGATGAAAATTACAGGCCTCTCTCATCTTTTTAAGTGGGAGAACTTGCATAATTGGTGGCTGACTAAATACTTTTTTGCCCCACTGTATGTGGAATAGAATGTATACGCGGGTCCTCCAAACACACAATTGAAATAGAAATACACAGAAATACGTATCTTCCAGCTCCCAGTTGTAATTATTTACATGCCTTTTCTGTTCTATTCAATGCTTACATTCTGAAAATGAATGCAGTGCTAATTTAATAATGACATAGTTCTACGTTAAAAATGTACTTGGCAAATTCAGCATTAAGATTGAGTTTACTGAGGTTCTGCGTCGGCCAAAGGTTTAGCTAATCGGTGGGATGTTGTATAAGTTAGCGGGTTAGGGTTCCGTGCCTGTGATGAGAAGGTGACGGGTTCCCACCGCGGAGGGGGCAGGACGATGGGCCCTTGGGCAGGAGCCCTAACCCCCCCAGCTCCCTAGGGACTGGCTGACTCTGCTTTCTCAATTGTATGTTACTTTGGATAAAAGCATCTGCTAAATAGATACAAATCTAATCGAAAATCTCAATTAAGTGAACTTGAGATGTAACTGGAAATATTGTAGCAGTGAAGTGGGACTATGAGGCTGCGACTCGCTAAGGGATCTGGGCTGGATCCTCCGCAGAGGTCTTTGCACTGCACAGCACTGGCTATCTGCCACGATCCCCCCAGGCTCCATGTGACGCATCTCTGCCCTCGGCCCTTCAAACACACCTAGCGAGCAGGAGCTTAAGCTCATTCGGCCTCCCGTTTCCTTAAGCCAACTGCATTGTGCGCAATAAAGCATCCAGCACCTAAGCAGAGGGGTCAAATGCAGTTCTCCAGCTCCCTGCGAAACTGGAATCGGCACAAAAAGAAAAGAAGGAAAAAAAACAGAGGAAATGATCATTTAACACTAACATGTGGCGTGAAAGAGAGAAACATCTGCTTCACTGTGATATTTAGTTGTTTTTCGGGCTTGGTCCACCCCACCAATCAGCCTCTGTATGATTGAAATATTTAGGCATGAAGGTCTGGGAAAGGCAGACGGAAGAGCGCGGCAGAAAGAAGACAGCAGCGGGATGTTGACGGAGGACGCGGGCCTAGCGCGGCGCCAGCCAGTCCGTGCCGGACACAGCCACAGCCACCCTGAGATTCTTCCAGCCCGGTGCCTCCAGCTACAGTTCCAAAGTATAAGGCAGGGACCTGACATTTTTGTGTGCCATCCTAACCTTCTCACAACAGGAAAACACCATAAACAGTCATAAACAACAACAGCAACAACACACACTCTCTGGGATAAAAGGAGATCCGGTTTATAATATAGGGGGCGGTGAGTGGCTCAGTGCACTAAGCCTCTGTGACTGGGATTGGAAACTTGCCAGTTCAGACCCCAGCCTGGGCAGGATAATCACATATCTCTGGGCCCTTGAGCAAGGCCCTTAACTGCCCCCAGCTCCAGGGGTGCCACACATTGGCTTGACCCTGTTCTGTGACCCCCAAGCTATAGAGAGCAAGATGGGGCAGGCGAGGAGAAGAATTCCAGTGTACTTGTGCAACTGGCAAACAAAGGATTTTTCATTTAAAGGTAATGTGACTCTTTTAGGATTTTACAGAAGAGAATAGAATCAATCACTTGTAACCAACTGCAAACCACAGCCCAAAAAAACCTCACTGCAGCAGTTTCACATGCCATTTGGCATCAATACCGCACCATTATCTTGTTTTTTCTTGGTGAAATCCCTGGAACTAGCGTGGAGAGTGAAGATTATTGAGCATTATTCTCTGTTCCATTTGATTGCCTTGTTGTTTTAAATCCTAATGAAAATAATAGCTGCAAATTGTTTTAGCTGGATGACCTTATCAGAGCTCTCATATTTTTATATAATTATCCCTGGATTACCATGAGATGTTTGCTTAGAAGCCGAAATTCAGCCGAATCTGTCAATCTTTTGTGTCGCCCTTCCCCAGGGCTGGATAATCGCGGCTGTTCGACAGGAAGAAGTGTGCCTTCTGTCTAGTGGAGTTGAAACCTGGTGTGTCAGAATGAAAGTTTAAAAAGAGTGCCACTTCCTGTCTGCTACAAACCACCAACTGGCCAGACAGAACCGGCTCCATGCCCACCCTGTCCGCTTCCCCTCTCTCGTTTGTTAGTTATCAGCAAGTTTCACTCACCTCCGCCCAGCCGTGTGCAAGCAGGGACTTTCACAGTGACTCAGTGCCATGAGAAAGGAACTGACCGTTACAGGTGGATGGAAGGCAGTGAGTGATCATACTTTACTGACAGACACACCGCCTACAATTGGTTGCAATGCCCATGCAGATGTGTGTTAGCACATATTTTTTTCTAATCATATTAATATACAACTATGTGAATATGACTGTGTGTATTAGATGCTAGGATAGGAGTCTAGCGGACACATATGTGTAAACGAGACTGGGTCTGGATATTTGGCATTTTAAAATACCCAGAGGAACTAAATGTCTGTAATGCAACAATCAAAAATTAATGGTCCATGTCTCTCCATCTTCATGGCTGTTGAATGAGGTCATCTGTAAGCCCCTTATAAAAAAGAGAAGACAGATAAAC